>NC_141875.1:171582206-171885237 GCF_056163025.1 Triticum urartu
TTCAACATTTATGGGATTACCTGATATAGAATGTTTGATTCTTTGACCTTTCACCACCCTCGGATTTGTGCCTTCAAAGTTGTTGATTTTTATGGCACAGGAACGATAGACCTCCTCGATGATTTAAGGACCTTCCCATTTAGAGAGGAGTTTGCCTGTAAAAATTCTTAAACAAGAGTTGTATAACAATACATAATCACCTACATTAAACTGACGTTTCTGTATCCTTTTATCATGCCATCTTTTAACCTTTTCTTTAGAAGTTTAGCATTCTCGTAGGCCTGGGTTCTCCATTCATCAAGTGAGCTAATGTCAAAAAGCCTCTTCTCACCAGCAAGTTTGAAGTCATAGTTGAGCTCTTTAATAGCCGAATATGCTTTATGTTCTAATTCAAGAGGTAAGTGACATGATTTACCATAAACCATTTTATATGCGACATACCCATAGGATTTTTATATGCAGTTCTATAAGGCCATAATGCATCATCAAGTTTCTTGGACCAATTCTTTCTAGATCTATTAGCAGCCTTTTGCAAAATTAATTTAAGCTCTCTATTGCTCAGTTCTACTTGACCACAAGACTGTGGATGATATGGAGATGCAATTCTTTGATTAACATCATACTTAGCAAGCATTTTACGAAAAGCACCATGAATAAAATGTGAACCACCATCAGTCATTAGATATCTAGGGACTCCAAACCTCAGAAAAATAAGTTCTTTAAGCATCTTAATAGAGGTGTTATGATCAGCACTACTAGTTGGAATAGCTTCTACCCATTTAGTAACGTAATCAACAACAACTAAAATATGTGTATACCCACTAGAGGAAGGAAAAGGTCCCATATAATCAAAGCCCCAAACATCAAATGGTTCAATAACAAGTGAATAATTCATAGGCATTTCTTGACGTCTACTAATATTACCAATTCTTTGACATTCATCACAAGACAAAATAAACTTACGGGCATCCTTGAAGAGAGTAGGCCAATAAAAACTGGATTGCAATACCTTATGTGCAGTTCTATCTCCAGAATGGTGTCCTCCATAGGCCTCGGAGTGACACTTGCGTAGGATCTATTTCTATTCATGCTCAGGTACACAACGTCTAATAACACCATCTACTCCTTATTTATAAAGATGTGGGTCATCCCAGAAGTAATGTCTTAAATCATAGAAGAACTTTTTATTTTGCTGGTATGTGAAACTAGATGGTATAAATGTGGCAACAATATAATTAGCATAATCAGCATACCATGGAGAAGTACGCTAATTGTTCATCAGGAAAGCTATCATCAATAGGTAGTGGGTCATCAAGAACATTTTCTAACCTAGATAAGTTGTCTTCAACGGGGTTCTCAGATCCCTTTCTATCAATAATATGCAAATCAAATTCTTGAAGCAAGAGGACCCATCTAATAAGTCTAGGCTTAGCATCTTTCTTTTCCATAAGATATTTAATAGCAACATGATTAGTGTGAACAGTTACTTTAGAATCAATGATATAAGGTCTGAACTTATCACAAGCAAATACAACTGCTGAAAATTCTTTTTCAGTAGTAGCATAATTTCTTTGAGCACTATCTACACTACCAAAAAAAGACACATCCGTGACATTTTGGGCCAAACGAACTTTTTTTCTGTCATACATATGACACTTCTATGACGATAATTGTGACAAAACCCAGTATCATCATAGATGTGGTGGGATCCTACTTCTATGACAAAAAATCATGACAGAAAATGGGCTTTTTGTCTTCGGCGGGCCGGAGACGCAGCTGTATGACATTCTTTGGGCCGTCCATGACGGAAAAAACCGTGGTAGAAGCGAGGGCAAGGAAAATTTCGGGGAGTTCCCGGTTACGATGGGAGGTCGGGGGCCGAGCGATGCGCGTTTCTCTCGTACACGTACGTGTGTGTGTGTGCGAGGCGTTTCTCTAACTGAACCCGAGCGAGGCGTTGGGCTCTAACTGAACCCGAGCGATTGCACAGTAGGCTACATGTTACTGAACCCGAGCGATCGATCGATGGCTGTTGACTGAACCCGATCGAGTGATTCCTTCGCTACTGCTGCTAACTGAAGCCGATCGATGCTGCCTCTGGGATGAACAGTGAGTGTTGCGGGGGGTTTGGATGAACAGTGAGCGGTGGCGTTGCCTCTGGATGAACAGGACCCCGTGGTGTGGTGGAGGGCTGGATGAACAGTAGACGGTGGAGGAGTGCCCATGGAGGGGTGGTTGAACAGGACCCCGTCGTGTGGAGGGCTGGATGAACAGTAAATGGTGGAGGGGTGGTTGAACAGTAGCCGGTGGAGTAGCGCGCGGTGGAGGCTGGATGAACAGGAGCCCGTGGAGGCTGGAGGAGGTCGACGGTAGCCCGTGGAGGCTGGAGGAGGTCGATGGTGGAGATGAACAGTATCCCATGGAGTCCCGTTTTGCGGTACGCCACACCCCTCCCGATGAACAGGACCCCCATTTCGACCGTAGGACGTCCGTTTCGTCCGTTTTGCGGTACGCCACACCCCTCCCAATCAACAGGACCCCCGTTTCGACCGTAGGAGGTGCGTTTCCTCCATTTTGCGGTACGCCACACCCCTCCCGATCAACAGGACCCTCGTTTCGACCGTAGGAGGTCCGTTTCCTCCATTTTGCGGTACGCCAGGCCTCGTTTCCATCGCCTGTTCCGTCCAAGCCCTCCCAATGAACATGACCACGCATTCCGTTCCGACCCAGCCGGTTGGCTCCGACGCGTTCCGTTGCCTCCCGATGAACACGACGCATTTCGTTGCCTCCCCATGAACACGGCACATTCCGTTGCCTCCCCATGAACACGATGCATTCCGTTGCCTCCCCATGAACACGACGACGACGTTGTTTCTCCGTTCCGACCCAGCCATGTACACGAGCCCTGGCCGTACGTATGCGCGAGTAGGTGTTCGAGACCCTACCCATATGTGTGTACGTGGCCGTATTTTCTTTCTTGCACCCTGGCCGCTGTACGTACGTGTACATGCTACGTGCGTGCCTCTACTACGACACGTGCGCGCCTCTACATCGACCAGTATATATGTACGTACACGTTCGCGACCAGAATGACAACGCTACGTACGCTTCGACCAGGTGGGTCCCGACTATCAGGCACTTCCTTGAGTGTGTAGATGTAGCTGGTGGGTCCTAGCAGTCAGGGGGGCGAATCATTTTTTTTTTCAGACGCACTTCCTTGCGTGCGAAGGTGTAGCTGGTGGGTCCCCGCTGTCAGGTGGAGGAATAATTATTTTGCACGTAATAAGGAGGCACTTCCTTGCTGCGGCTGTGGACCCAGCTGTTAGCCTCTCCACATAAAGTCCACGTCCGATGGAAGCCGTTCCTTGACCACGTTGACCACGCTGCGCCGAGAGCACCAGGGCGGTGTACGACGGCGAGGCCTAGGAAGGGGACGACGTGGAGCCGGGGAAGACGCGGCAGTGGATGCCCACGCGTAGAGGAGTACGAGGGTTCACTGGTTCGCTGCGGTGTGAGGCTGCCGTCGCCGCAGAATAACAGGGGGTGTGGGTGAGTAGAGGGATGGCCTGCCAGTGGTGGGAGTAGTAGGGGCGGTGAGGCCTCCGCCGCATCGCAGCCGGCCACGGGAGGCAGGAGCACGAGGCACGACCGGCGCTGGTTTGGGCAGCTGGAGCAAGAAGACCAGAGGTTGAAAAAGCACTACGGCCGTTGGATGGACATCGTACGGTCACTGGAGCTAGAATCGTGCATATATTGACTAAGTTGACAAAGCCCTCCGTCCCCGTCAACTTAGTAGGCCCACAAGTTAGCCTGCCACTATACTGGGTCCCAGCTAACAAGGGGAGTATTCATTTTTTTGTGCGTAATAAGGAGGCACTTCCTTGCGTGAGAAGATATAGCTGGTGGGTCCGAGCGGTCAGCGGCGGTAACATTTTTTCACGAAATACAGAGGCCCTTTCGGTGGGTCCCTGATGTCCAGTGGAGGAATCATTATTTTGTGCGTCATAAGGAGGCATTTCCTTGCGTGCGGCCGTGGACCCAGCTGTCGGCCTCTCCACGTACAGTCCACTTTAGATGCATGTCGGTCGTTAACCATGTTGACCAAGCCGTGCCAAGAGCACTAGGGCGGTGGACGATGGTGAGGCCTAGTATGGGAATGACACGAAGGCAGGGAAGACTCGGCAGTTGTTTCCCACGTGGAGGGGAGTACGACTATACGAGGGTTTACTGTTTCGTCTGCCGTCGCCGGAGAATAACAGCAAGTGTGGGTGAGTAGAGGGATGGCTAGGCCAGCGATGGGAGTACAGTGGGGTGGTGAGGCCTGCACGGCAACAGAGCCGACTGCGGGGATGAGGGAGTAGGCAGTCCTCCCGCCGGCGCTTGTTTGAGCGGCTGGAGGACGAAGAGGAGAGATTGAAGCAGAACGACGGCCGTTCGATGGACATCCAACAATCATTGCTTGTGCGTCAACCTTTTTTTAGGAAAGCCTCAAATCTGTGGAAAACAGCATACAGCCCATTTGCTAATTCTTAAGGTTTTTTTGGAGCCCATATTCTTTTTGATAGCATTACAGCCCATATTGTGGCCACGGTTAAAAAATTATACGAAATTTTGCATATTTCGGTGCGGTCCGAACTGTTTTTAATCCCGAAATTTCGACTCACATTCAAACTGATTTTAAAAATAAATGTATGTCAATATAAAATCGAACAAATTCTCCACGCATAAAAATTAATGTAATTTAAAATCTCGAAATGAAAAAAAAGATATTTGAAACTAATTGCTGGTATGATGTGTTTTAAAAATGTACAACCCATTTCTCATTACTGATGGGCCATTTTCTCGGCCAGCCGAATGAAAGCTCTCCTCGTCTTGAAAGATTTGCAGCCCAACAGTCCTGACAAAGCGACTTGCTTGGCAAATCACAAAAAAACTGGGCTGTGGCCGTGGACCCAGCTGTCAGCCTCTCCACGTACACTACTCTTCCGATGGAAGTCGTTCCTTGACCATGTTGACCACGCCGCGCTGAGAGCACCACGGCGGTGGATGACGGCGAGGCCTAGGAAAGGGACGACATGGAGCCAAGGAAGACGCGGCAGTGGAAGCCTGCGCGGAGAGGAGTACGAGGGTTCATTGGTTCGGCTGCGGTGTGTGGCTGCCATCACCGCAGGGCCTAGCCAGCGGTGGGAATAGTAGGGGGCGGTGAGGCCTCCGCGGTAGCATAGCCGGCCACGGGAGGCAGGAGCATGCGGCACGACCAGCGCTGCTTTGGGCGGCTGGAGCAAGAAGACCAGAGGTTGAAGAAGAACTACGGCCGTTGGATGGACATCGTACGGTCACTAGAGCTAGAATCGTTCATATTGACTAAGTTGACAAAGCCCTCCATCCTTGTCAACTTAGTAGGCCCATAAGTCGGCCTCCCACAATGGTGGGTCCCAGCTAGCAGGGGGTATTCATTTTTTTGTGCATAATAAGGAGGCACTTCCTTGCGTGCAAAGATATAGCTGGTGGGTCCGACATGTCAGCGGGGGAAACGTTTTTTTCATGAAATACAGACGCCCTTCCGGTGGGTCCCAGCTGCCAGGTGGAGGAATTATTATTTTGCACGTACAGTCCACGGCCAATGGATGTTGTTTGTTGACCACGTTGACCAGGCCGCGCCGAGAGCACCATGGCGGTGGACGACGGTGAGGCCTAGGAAGGGAACGACACGGAGCCGGGGAAGACTTGGCAGTGGTTGCCCATGCGGTGGGGAGTACGAGGGTTTACTGGTCCGGCTGCCATCGCCGGAAAATAACAGGAGGTGTGGGTGAGTAGAGGAATGGCCTAACCATCAATGAAGTAGGGTGGGGAGGTGCGGCCTGTGCGGCAGCACAGCCGGCCACGGGAGGCGGGAGCAGGCAGTCCCACCGGAGCTGGTTTGGGCGGCTGGAGCAAGAAGATCAGATATTGAAGAAGCAGCACGGCCGTTGGATTAACATCCAACGGTCACTGCTGCTAGAATAGTTTGTGGACTAAGTTGACAAAGCCAAAGTACACGTCAACCTAGTAGACCCACAAGTCAGCCTCCAAATCTGTCCCAAACAGCATATAGCCCGAAATTTCTAGCCAAATTCAAATTAATTTTAAATCTAAATATACCTTAATTTAAATTCAATGAAATTTTACCCACACAAAAACAATGAAATTTAAAATATCAAAATCCGAAAGAAAACAGTTTTTGGAACTAATTGCCTTTTGCTGTATTTTTTCATTTTACAACCCATTTATTATTACTTATAGCCCATTTCTTATTACTTATAGCCCATTTTCTAGGCAAAATGCATCCCTCCTTGTCTTGAAAGATTTCTGGCCCAGCAGGGCGTAGAAAAGCAAGTAGGCCTACGTTGGTTATTCTGCAAAAAACAAAATAGCTGGCTAGCCATTTTCAGAAAGGAAAAAAACAAACTGGGCTGGTCATGTGCTAAACATATGAAATAAAAGCCTGTGCCTGACGGGCCACGGGTCCCGCACAACCCAGTTGATACCCTTCTCCGTCCCAAAAAAACAAAATTACTGCGTGCGCTGCTGGGTTCCTATTGTCATCCTCACCATGTACAGTCATCTCCTTATTCCTCTCGGTGTTGACCATGTTGACAACACCGGAGGGCGGCGCCGCGGCGAGAGAACCAAGGCGGAGGACGATGGTGAGCCCTCGGACAGGAACGAATAGGAGCCCGGGAAGATCACAGCCAGCCGTGGGAGGCGGGAGCAGGCGGTCCCGCCTGCGCTGGTTTGGCTTTGGCGGCTCGAGGAAGAAGAGACTGAAGAAACGCGACATACGTTGAATGTAAATCCAACGGTCAAGGTTGGCACAATCGTTTGTTGACTAAGCGGACACCAAGTAGCATACTTTTTTATATATAGAAAGAAAATCAAAGACTTGGGAAGGCATACAAAACAAGCTAGTGTACCAGTAAAGAGACATTGCCACGTTTTAGAAAAAAGAAAGACATGCTCCTGTAGCTGGTTCGAATCCAAACCTAGACTATGACTATCTATGCTACTCTGCAAGTAATGAAACTGACATATCCAACGTTCGCTTCTCCTCTTCTGTACATACTCTGCCTAGCATCAGAAGCTCTGGCCGCAGCAACCATGTCCACTGGATGCTCGTCCACCTGCTCTTCAGCAGGAAACAAGCAGATATGCGCCAAGTCGCCACCCGTACCATCGCCTGTGGGGCTCATTACACCCCCGCCGGTACGCACACAACAGCCGATTGCTCATCGCAACCCGCTGTCGTTGGTGTGGTGCCACTGCTGCAAATCATGGAGAGTCATCCGTCGCATCTCAACCACAATCCACAACCCTGGTCGAGTCTTCTACAAATGCCCGAATCATGGGGTAATAATATGTTCAAGTGTTGTTCTGCTGCTTTCAGTTGTTGATTTTTTAATAGTTTGGTTGATGATCTTCCAATTTGATTCATGCATAAAAGGGAAGATTCATGTGATTTGTATTTTTGGGAAGTTGCTGATGTGGGGGAATGCAACTACACTGATTATTTGGTTAGCCGAGGAATCCCAATACCAGCAGGTTGGGGTGTTGGACAAGTAACTGAAGGAAGGGCAGAAGAGGAAGATGCAGAGCAGATGGTTAAAGATGCAGTTCCTTTGATCATGGCCAAGCAACAGCTGCTGAACGTCCTTGACAGCAATGAGGAGATGAAAGAGCTTGTGAAGATAATGGGCAAAATCGATGTGCTCTGTAGGATGATTGTCTCTTTATTTGCAGTGTATGTAGCACTCGTGATGTATTCGGTGGCTACGACATGAGCACTTTGCTGAAACTAGTAATGAATGAAACCTGTGTAGTAGGATGGGCGTAGTGTTGTGAACTTCTAATGATTTCTATTAATGGAAATCATGGGGTATCCCCTTTTTCTCATATAAATAAATAAATAGCAGAGGCCCTGTCGAGTCAGCTTTGTTCTCATTCGAAGACGTCGAGCAAATTGCAGTCCAACAGCAAACTATGTCATCAAATTCAAGTTTCACAGCCAAATATGGGTACAACTAAACAACAATGTCATCATGTTTTAGTTGTCGTACAATCACCGAACACAAATCAGCATACATAACAAGTGATGTTCTCACAACAAAATACTAAACAACATGTTCATCAGGTTTCAGTTGTCATAGCAAACACAATTTCACATAGTAGATAAAAAAACATCTTCTGACAGGCAAATACGACAAAAGCAATGTAATCATCATCCGCAGCAGCAGCGTCAACATCTTAGCCATGTGTATTAGGGTGAATTGTAATTCCCCACGGTGTCATCTTCTTCTGCGTCCTCAACGTCCTCAAACGTTGGCTTCTTCTTGATCAACTCTTGTATGTCCACAGCACGATAGGCAATCTTTTCGCCGGCATCATTGATGTGATGGTTCTCAAAGATATTAGGAACATCTATGTTATCTTGTACATCAGGAGCAGTGTAAGCATCATCTTGTTGTGCAACTTCATTAAACAAATTCCTCTGCTCAAAACTTTACAATACTCTCCAGTAATCACTACATGCAAATGTGTCTTCCAAGAAAAATATCTGTGTTGCTTGATTTGCCAAAATAAAAGGCTCGTTGGTCTGCTATGCCACCTTGACATTGATGGATTTGAAATAATCATCAGCTCTGGGTTTTGTGATCCTGGAAAATAGGTTATACCAACGACAGCACAACAGAACCACACACCGATGATCCTCGAAACTGGAGATATACTGCAACTGAACAATGTCTGTTATGTTAGCATACATTTCAGTTGTCTCTTTGTCATACGTATCCGTGCTCATGATGGCACTGTTTTGTGTCTTCCTGCCTTCGTCTCGTGCAAGGGTGTTGTAGCGCACATCTCTAACAACGCAAGATTCATAATGTCTTACCCGAGTATCAAGACCCATTGCTAGTGAGTAAAGGGCATCATCAACTGCCTGCCCACCCTCCCGCATCTTCTTAACCTATGGTTAGAAAATAGACAAGCTGATCATCTTATGTACTCAGTATATTAAAAAACTGACAGTGCACTTCAAAAGTTTACATGGTTCTTGAACCATTTCGCAAATCCTGCCATAACCAGTTTGTCAATGTTTCTTGGATTTTGCGGCAGTAACTCCTCTTTGTAGATGCTGCACAACATAGTGATCACATCAAACATCTAAATATACAAGAATGTGCTGCAAGTTTAGTAGATTACGATGTATAAGCTGCAGTACTGCACTTACTTGATATAAGGTAGTATCTCAGGACAGTTATTCAACACATACCAAACCATTTTGTCCAAATCTTTAGGTTTGTCCTCTTGTCGACTCTTCCCTGTAACTCGAACAGAATAATCGAAAACATTCAGCCCGGGATTGTCTTCACCCACCTCTTTGCTAAGCTGATCAGCTGTTTCAATGTATTTTGAGCAGAATGTCAACGCTTCTGTAGCAATGTAGGCCTCTGCAATGGAACCCTTGGGTCTAGCTCTGTTCCTAACATAGCCCTTGAAAGTGCCTAGCCGCCTTTCAATATGGTACATCCAGCCATACTATATTGGACCTCTAAGTAGTGCCTCATCAAGTAGATGAACGGCCAAATGCACCATCACATCAAAGAAGGTTGGAGGATATATCTTCTCAAGGTCGCATAGGATAGTTGGTATCTTGTCTCTAAGACGCTCCAAAGCATCTATCCTGATATTCCTACTGCAGAGTTCCCTGAAGAATTGTCCCAACTCTGCAAATGCTCTATATAAGTCAGGGCGGCCCAATCTTCTAAGGATAACAGGTAAAACCCTTTGAAGTAGGACGTGGAAGTCATGAGTTTTCCACCCTTGTACGTTGTTTCCATCTGCACTGACTCTCCTTTCAGGGTTGGAAGCAAATCCATGTGGGAATCTCACACGTGACAGGACCTTGCAGAATTCTTTTCTTTTTACCTTGTCCAAGACGTACACAGCTGGTGCCATATCCCGTGGTTTACCTTCATCTTGCACTTGCAAATTCTTTCTGATACCCAGGTGTGTCAAATCAATCCTAGATTTTAAGGTATCTTTCGTCTTGCCTTCAATATTAAGAAGTGTGCCGATAATGCTGTCACATATATTTTTCTCGATGTGCATCACATAAAGATTATGCCGCAGATCCAAATCTTTCCAATACTCCAAGTCCCACAAAGTGGACCTGTGGGTAAACAATAATATCTCTTCTACCCTACCACACTTCCTTTTCCCGCTACCATTACCAGGATAGTTTCCTGGTGTAATATGCCTGACCTTCTCTAATTCCACTTGCAACTCATCGACGGTGAGCCTCTTTGGCGCATCACGGTTTTCATGCTTTGCACTGAACACATGTCTTCGGTTTTTTCTAGGATGCGACTTGTCCTTGGCAAGGAAACGGCGGTGTCCAATGTAACAGATCTTGCTAAGTATTGCGTATGATAGCGAATTCCTGTCACAGCAAACACATGCATTGTAACCATGTGGTGTTCTCCCTGACATAGTGCCCAAAGCCGTATAATCATGGATGCACCAAATTATGACAGCACGCAGAAAGAAATCAGCTGGTGGGCTGCTATATAGATCTCGAGTGAGAACACCCTTCCATAGTTGTTGAAGTTCCTCCATAGGAGGCTTCATGAACAAATCAAAATCCTTTCCAGGACTTTTTGGACGTGGGATGAGCAAGGCCATTATGTAGTTTGATTCTTTGGTGCAGACATTTGGAGGCATGTTGTAAGGGAACAAGCACTGGTCACATGCTATATGTGGCGCTCTGGTGGCCAAATGGGTTAAATCCATCTGAAGCTAAGCCAAGTCTAATGTTTCTTGGGTCAGCAGCAAACTCTTTGTGTTTATCATTGAAGCTTTTCCACTCACTACCATGAGATGGATGGCTCATTACATTCTGATCTCTGTACTCCTGGTTCCTAGAATGCCACAGTACATCCTCTCTTGTTTCAGCATCATGAAACAACATCTGCAATCTTGGTGTAATTGGAAAATGTCACAGAACATTATGAGGAATCCTCTTCACGGCATCGCCATCTTTCCATCTTGATGATTTGCATTTCGGGCATTCACTTAAGTTGGCATAATCCTTCCGGAACAGAACACAATTATTCTTACAAACATGGATCATATCATATCCAATTCCAACTACACGAAGGAAATTCTTCATTTTACTGTAGGTGTGTGGCAGCTCAGACACATCTGGGAAAGATTTGCGGAAAGCAGCCAACATCGCATCGAATGATTTGTTGGTCATCCGCTCAGATGTCTTCACCTGAAGAAAGGTGACCATAGCTGAGAATACTGACAGCTTATTTCCTGGGGTGACAACAACCTTGCATTGTTCCAACATGCGTGCCCACTGTTTTTCTTCTGCAGGTGAAAGTTCACGGAATGCATAAGCATTTCGTAGCATTGTTTCAATGTTGGTCAAACCCACTGGCTCCACCACCACCACCTCCTCCTCCTCTTCCACCTCAGCATCAGGGAGATCAAGATGGTGATCTGCTGCTTCCACGTAGTCAATAACATTGATGTTCACAGCTTCACCATGATGAACCCACCTAGTATATGTGAGCGACATCCCATACAAGTGTAGATGATTTTGCATAGTTGACCGGGGTCTTGTAACTGAATTCATACAACTGCTACACGGGCATAGCACATCTGATTTCAGACCACCATACTCAGCTCTCATAAAGTTCATGAAGCTTTCAACCCCCTCGACATATGCAGCGGAGAATCTTCGAGCAGAAGTTATCCAAGTCCTGTCCATCTGTTAGACATACGAATTAGTTCTTCTACTAGATATTACAGGAAAAACATATATGCTTTTTTATGAAGTCCAAAAAAATACCTAGGTCGATGTCTAAAGCTATGGCAAGATATTTGGACGAGCAGATCTAAGTAACGAAATATATGTAAAGCTAATTCAGCAAATAGATTTGAGTGCCAAATTATGGCAGGCTGTTTCAGCAGTCAATGAGGCCGAGCACACAGCCATCAAACTATCGAAGGCCATCGCAGCAATAAAGATCAAGTATAAAACGGTGTAGAGCTATTTCACCTAACAGATTGGCTACTAGACCATGGCAATCCATATCACAATAAATATATGGCAGGATATTTTAGCAACTAATCGGCCTTGGCATGCCATCTCAGCTAAGCAGATTGACAGTAAACTACTTCGGCAAATAGTGAGATTAACAGCGTCTATCAGCTAACATTCAGCGCTACACCGACATGAACGGGGCCTCAGTCTAGAATGCGCGCACCGTGGGAGAAGCTGACCACCGTGCGTCTCCACACGAACGTCGCCAGCAGTGGCGGCGCTGACCGCCGTGCGCCTCCACAAGAACGTAGCCAGAGGTGGCGGCACGGCTAGAGGACAGCAGTCTACGAGAGCGTACTGTGGGAGAGAGAGGATCGCCAAACCGCGGCACCGACGTATCGGCGCGGCAGGGAGGGCGGCTTTGGTAGAGTGAATGGAGTGTAGGGGGACAGGGGGAGGGGGGTTTGGGGAATATTATTGGCTAGTTGGACGAAGGGCGGATGAATCGAGTTTGGGGGGAATTTTTGGCTGTGGGGGGGGGGGGGATTTTCACGCGGTGGGCGGGGGGAGTTTGGCGCATGGTCAGTTTCTCCAAGTGAAGTCCCACGTGTCAGTGAAGAGGTAAGCCGAAGCGCGTTCTGTTTGCGTGAGCCGTGTGCAGGACTGAATGTGTGTGGGATGCAATGCGACCGTGACAGGAGTGCTGTGAGTGTACCGCCTTTTTTCCTTTTAAACTAGGTGCTTCGCCCCCTCAAAAAAAATTGTTGCTTCGCGCGATCCATCGATACTACTACTAGTAATCTAGTAATCCCGACTAAAACGACGCGGCCGAGTCTTTTACCGTGCGATATGCTGGGAGGTTGGCTTAGTTGGGTTTTTTAGGACGAGTAATGCTACACCTACGTAATCCCAGTTACGTAATTAACGTAATGTGAAACGTGTGAGCTTTTGATTGTATATTGGGGGAGGGAGGGCCCCACCACCATGCAAATCATGGGAGGAGAGACAGAGGCAATTTACGTTAACCCTTTCGTAGGTTCACGTAGATGTAGAAAGATGTGAAATGCGTGAATGTGTAGTGGACGTACTATTGGAGTGCCTAAGATAATTTGTGTATGTATAGACCCTATGTGTTTATTTTACTTCGCATGTTAGATTTGTCTCGGTTCAATAAAAAGCAGAGTTGGTGATGATGGTGTGCCTGTCATCTTGCAATATAGGCCGTCCGATCTATATCTAACGGATAGGAAGGAAACTATGACAATTTACCCGCACTCCTCTCCACATTTGAAGATAAGGCTTTCCCCCGTTCATCCTTTTCTCCCACAAGATCTTGATCTTCTGTGCAACGCACGGGCATCTTGCTAGTACTCCTACAATATGTATATTATTGTGAAAGTTCATATACACCGGCCGAGATTAATGCAAACACGACAGATTTTCATTACATTTCGAACTTTTATAGGACAAAAAAATAAAATAAACCCGAGCCTAAACATATTCTACGGTGGCGACCGACGTCCTCCATCTGCGATCTCTATGTATGGGGGCGGGGTTCAAGACCCATGAAGTGAAGGTGCGGTCTCCGGCGAGGAAGAGTAGAACACGGGATACGGACCGTCCAGTTGGCACACCATACCCTGCCGCCTCCCATGCCCTACTCATCCTCGGAGGAGTCCCCAACCTCGGAGGTGCCGGACGTTGAACGACGGCAAGTAGGATGCGTGGCTGACGGTGCTCCCGTCGACGGCCGCCAGCATGGCCACCGCTTGTGCGGTTGCGTCCGCGTCCGGCTACACCGCTATTGCGTCGCGAGAGGCAACTTGAGCGAGGGCGACGACCTCGAGGTTCATCACCGAAGACAAGCTCTCCTGCAGAGCGTTCGCACTTGCGGCCATGGCGGATGTGGTGCCAGGTAGGAGGACGATGCGCTATGGTGTGGAGGTTAGCTGGGCGTTGCCGCTTTAAGTAGCGCATTCCGATGAGGCCAAGCGTCCGGGTGCGTCATTAAGTCACCGGAGTTGGTTCCTCGGGCACCAAACCTCTTAACGACGACATACGAACGGACGGCATGAATGCGGGCAGCTGGCGCCGGCTGGGAACGCACCGCGCGACGGCGCGAGGGATGAGGGTTTTGGTGTGCCAGGGTAGTCAGCTGCAGTCGTGGCAATGTTGGACATGCCCTTTGCTCACATGCGATCCTCGCATGTCATCGAAAAAGCAAGACGACCCGGCATGGTCTCAGGTCCTGAGGATGCAGTTGGCTGCGCTACACCACTCCGCGGAAGCGTCGCGGTGCCCCGTGCATCCTCGACGAGCCGGGTGTTGGGGTGTGTTTGGATTGTGGCCAAAGTGCACCTTCCCAAAATTTTGGTCATGACCCAAAGATTGGTCTTCGTTTGGATGGTTGCCATTTTTTTGGCATGCCAATGAACTCTAGCCAACTCTAGTTCATTTTTCTTGCCAATGTCGGCCAAATCATGGGCAACCAATACCTCAACCAAAATTTTGGTCATGACCCAAAGATTGGTCGATGGTTGCCATTTCTTTGGCATGCCAATGAACTCTAGCCAACTCTAGTTCATTTTTCTTGCCAATGTCGACCAAATCATGGGCAACCAATACCTCAACCAAAATTTTGGCTACCCAATGCTTTGATGGGGCAACCTTGGGCACAAACCAAACATACCGTTGGTCGTGCCACAACACTAACACCACCCAACACTAACAACCTTGGGCACACTGAAACCGACCGTGTCTAGCTACGATATGAGCGTGTCGCTCACCGCGGTCGCCGTGTCCAGAGGCGGTGATGGATCTGTGCCCCGTTGTTGGCCCCAACGACCCACATGAACGGTTGTCGGTGGCGAGGAGGTCGTGGGCCAGCTCCTCCATTGGACTAGTCTGCCCCACATGTCGGTTTCCCTATTTTCCCGGCCATATTCGAGCGTCAATGCTCTGTGTTGCGCATTAGGCCTTTCACTATGTAGGCCAAGCGAGACAACTTACTGTTTATTTGAGTCGTTCAAGTATAATCATGTGGCGTTTACTTATTTCTCATTCCTCTCCAACCCTCTTCTCCATCGATCATGTCGCCCTCCAGTCGAGTCCATCCTCCCGCATGCCTCACTTGAACATTCCGCCGAGTATCATTCGCATGTACCAGCCCTAGTCCTCTTTCAATAGATCTCCGGACCTCGAGATGAAATTGAGAGGGAACTAGTGGGGGCACATGATACCTAAGGCGGATTCAAACTTTTGAACCGGTGATCATAGCATCCGCAAATCATATATAAAGGTATTCAATGTTCGTTTCGTTTTCGAACGTACAATATACTCCCTCCTATCCTTTCTAGTTTACATATAAGTTTTATGTGTAGTCAAAATATCCCTACTTTGATCAAAAAGGTATCAACATTCAACAACGCCCAATCAATATTGTTAGATTCATACGTACTCCTAGATTTGTACTCGAGATGGTTTCCAATTTGACTATTGACAAGATTAATAGTACATTAGATGTATAATGTGAAAATTATATCATTGGAAACTCCTTTCACATACGAATTGGATCGTATGCTTTGTGTAAGTTGCATGTCATATGTTATTACTCTAACATTTGGTCAAAGTTAGCCTCGAAAAACGCATTAGACCCTGTATGCTTTGTGTAAGTTGCATGCGATATATTATTACTCTAACATTTGTGTAAGTTGCATGTCACATATTATTACTCTAACATTTGGTCAAAGTAGTATAGTGGAAGTGGATCCTCTGACGTAGGTATCCCCGCCTTACCCTCCCTTTCGGTCACTTACTGGCGGACCCCATGCTTGCTAGGCCCCGCATGTCAGTTACTCAATGGGTTTGGCCACGTCAGGGGATCCACATCCATAGTATACTCCCTCTGTTTTTATTTACTCTGCATAAAATGGAGGGAGTGGTGGTATAATAAATGACGTGGGCGGGGGAGGGGGAGGGATGTCGGTTTGCTCTCAACTACGGTCCCACAAGCGAGCAAAAATGCAAGACGAAGCGCGTTCCATTCGGTGAGCGACATGGAGGGTCCAGCATGCCGGGCTGCAACCCGAACGCGACAAGAGCGATGTACAGTCAAAACCGATTGACCGGTCGTCACCGGAACCACTATTCACACCAGAACCTTCGCTGCTCGGCCTACGCCAGCCACTGCCCTAAAACCACACCAAATCTCTAGCCCATTCCTCCACCTTTCAATCCCCTAGCCCGCATCAAGCGTCCCCTAGTTCACCAGAAAGCCATGGTGCGCCACAAGATCACTTACTACAAGATGCTGACGCCGGAGCGCCGCGCAGAAATCGCGGCGGCGGTCGGTGCCACAGACCTCCGTTCCCAAGCTCTCTTTGCGGCGGGCCAATCCCTGAGTTCTCTCGAGCCAAGCTACGAGGAGGAGGAAGCCGATCCAATGTTCACGGCGGAGGTCATGGCGTAGAAGGCCCCTGAAGGGTATGAGACGATGGATGTGGACTTCGTGCCGGCGTCCGAGTCCCCCATGGTGTAGGCGGACCAGCGGTGCAGCATGGCGATACTAAAGGATGACCGGGAGGCAGAGGCTCAACTCGATGCGGAGCGCGCGCATGCGGCTGCCATTGAGGCTCTCCTGCAGGCGGAACCGGATATCGTGGATGTGAACCGGGCGGAGGAGGCTCAACTTGAGGCGGAGTGCGCGGATGCCACTGCCATCGAGGCCCTCCTGCAGGCGGAACCGGACGTCCTGGACTTGAACCGGGCGGCAGAGGCTCGACTCAATGCAGAGCGCGCGGATGCCGCTCTCATCGATGCCCTCCTGCAGGCGGAACCGCACGTCCTGGACTTGAACCGGGCGGCGGAGGCTCGACTCGACACGGAGCGTGCAGATGCCGCTGCCATCGAGGCCCTCCTGCAGGCAGAACCGGACGTCGTCGACTTGAACCGGGCTGTGCTCTCATCCATGCAGAGCGCCCACACGCTCCGCTTGAATGAGTAGCTGGAGGCCGAGGACAACCACCGTGCGGAGACACACATCGGCAGCGACGGCTGGTTCGCGCCGGCAGCCAAAGACAACGAGGCCGTCTTTTTCCACGAGCAGTGATAGTTTTTCTTTATGTTGTTGTTTTTATGGATATTTTGCTGTGTAAAAACATATATTTGTTATGCAAGTCGCATGACTTGTTAGTCTACCATTTTAGGCAGTTGGATGAATATCCTACATCTCCTAACCCTTCTTTCCTTCTTCCTCACCTCTTCTTCTTCCCCAACAGACCACCACATGGGCCGTACGAATACTCCCCAACATGCGGTTGGATAAACATAGTCTATGAACGAAAATTATGTGTCAGTGATAGGATGGCTGAGTTTGGTTTGTTCACATGAGACAGCACGTGTCAGTGAGGGTGCATTCCCTTGGTTGGGTTTGCGGCATGCAGGAGCGACTGTGTGAGGGTGCAGTGCGACCGCGGCGTCCAGGAGCGACCGTGTGAGGGTGTGGTGCGACCGCGACAGCCGTGCGCAAGTGTACCTCCTTCTCATTTTGAAAACTTTAGGCAAGCTTGGCAAAAATGTGTGGCGAAGTTTGGCAATGCAAGGCCTAGACCCAAACAGGATAAGTACGTACGTACTAGGAGCACTAGTGTTAAAAAAGAAAGGCGGGGTTTTCCTTCGCGGGATTTAATCGATACAAATCCTCGTTTCACATGTCAATTAATGCATATTTTTTCTCCAAAGACCAAAGAGCTAACCATCTCACTCCTCATCGCTTGATTGAAGCACTGCCATGCAAACCAACCTTCTCACTTCCGCATGCATGCATGTCGTCTCTCTCCCCCCTGTCCATCTCTCTGCACGCATGCACCTCTCGCTCTCTCTCCTGTTTCTGCATGCAAGGAGCTCTCTCTGCCTTGGGAAGATGTGAAGCACATGGGAAAGAGAGATGGGATTACTGCAGGCACACATGCGGTGGAAAGGGATGGAGGGCCCGGTTGGAAAGAGCAGTGAAAAAATGCCAATGCGCAGAGCATTGCGGGGAAAACAAAATTTTCTTAGGCGCAGACAAAAAAGGACCGGAGGGAGTACTACTAGGAGTACTAGTGCGGTGAGATGGTTTCTCGAAGAAGACGATGGAGAAGCGGAGTCAGCGAAGAGTGAAATGATGGTTGCTTTGTCCGTGCTTTTGTGATTTGACACCTCACTGCGTTGTGATTTGTGATAGAAGGGACAGGGGAGTAGACTATGTGCTCTATACTGTACTACATGCGTCCAAGCATGGGAGAAAGAGGAGAGATGTTGCATTTTTCTATTCCTTCAATCAATCAATCAGGGAGCTTCGGTTCCATCTTTTTGGCTTTGGCAACACCGTCCACAATGGTGCCCATGATGCCAAAAGCTATTTTCACATTTGGCTACACATTGTGGATGCCCTTAACCGTACCACTTGGTTTTGCTCCTATGTGCTATCTATACAAA
Source organism: Triticum urartu (assembly GCF_056163025.1). Lineage (NCBI taxonomy): Eukaryota > Viridiplantae > Streptophyta > Magnoliopsida > Poales > Poaceae > Triticum > Triticum urartu. Next base: position 171,600,769 of record NC_141875.1, read on the forward strand.
TCTCAATTATATTGATCTAAAAAATTATAGAATCAAGATTAGTAAAAAGGAGGTGATTTTGCTGCGCGGATGGCAGGGGAGGTTTCTTATTTGAGCAATGCTACATCCACGTAAAGGTTTACGTAAAGTTACGAACTGATGTGATGTGGGACTATTTGATTGGATTAAAGGAGAGGATTAGGCCCACCCCACCTGAAAATCAGGGGGGCATATATAGATTAGATGGAAAGTATATGTAGCAGCTATGTAGCCCTTTGTAAGTCAAGGATTAGGCTTCTTATTTTCGAAGGACGTTGTCCTCGTGGTTTGCTAACATGCGGTCCCACGTGTCAGTGCCTTACCAAGCCGATCCGCGTCCCACATGAGGCAGAACAATGGAAGAAGCAACACGTGGTTAAGCTGAAGAAGATGAGGGAGAAGCGGATTCAGCAATGAGTGAAATGATGGTTGCTTCGCCCTCCAACTTAACTACGGGAAAGGTGCAACTTTGTGATTTGACGCCTCATTGATCATTACTACAGTGGCGCCAAGTCTGGGGTGCTTCACCCCGGCTGCTCTGCACTGTATTCCAGTATGGCACATGGACCCGGTAGCTTGATGTCCCACATGTCGGCGAAAGGGACTAGAAGATTTATGAAAGCGAGCTCTCCACTCTTACGACGGAGGAGTAGACGACACGACGGCCCAGTGAACTGTCACTTGTACTGTATAGTACTATAGTTTTGCTGTTTCGCACGATCCATCGATACGAACCCGATTAAACAGGAAAGGGCGGAATTTTTCCCGCGCGGTAGATGATATTGGCCATACATTTCAAAGGCAATTTTAATGTATGCAAACTGTATAATTATAAGTAACAATGTGATATCTAGTAAAACTAAAAACACATATGATTTATTGTGTTAGAGCGTAGTAGTAGTGTTGTATTGCATAGTTGTTAGATGTAACATGCGAGAACGTGTAGAGATGTAGTTTTGGAGGGCCTACAGAGAGAAAAGCGTAATACGATCATCGAACTTCAGAATAAGCTGATTACGGTCACTATATACGTTTTGCGGTGATTATACGGTCACTTGCTCACAGTTGAGCATTGGATTGCACTCTGTTGACCGGCCAAATAGTCTGCATGGCGCCATGTTGACTAGTTAAATTGACCACGTTCCTTGTGGGTCCCACCTATCAGTTCGCATAGGCAAAAGGTTAGATAAACACAAATTTACGCAGGCGCGACAAGTCTCGAACCCGTGCGCGGGAATCACCTGGTTGTGTATGTGTGTCTGTCAGGGCCTGATGTGTGCGCATGCACGTGTAGGTTGAGCTCTTGAGCGTGAGAGTGTGTATTGGTCGTGTGGTGTACTGGTGTGTGCATGCATGCGTGCGTGCGTGCGTGTGAGTGTTGCATGCGTGCGTGGCTGCATGTGTACGTGCGAGTGTTGTGTGCGTGCGTGGGTGCATGTGTTGCATGGATGCAGTTCGTGTGCATGCGTGCGTGTGTGTATAATCACCACACCAGCTCCTGTGTGTTAAAACAGACGGCTCAGCATACCAATACAAGGCCACCTCTTCCGTTGTGCCCGTGGTCATGACTTCGAACCACCGTCCAAATATTTTTTTGTCGTTTGTTTTCATTCTTACTAGCAAGATGCCCGTGCATTGCACGTAACATCAAGATGCATTTGTATGACTTGTTTATCTTGTGAGAGAAAAGGATGAACGAGGGAAGGCCTTATTTGCAAATGTGGAGAGGTGTGTGGGTACCTTTTTGCAAAATTGCCATAGTTTCTTTCCTATCCGTCAGATATAAATCGGACGACCTATATTGCAGGATGGCAGGCACACCATCATCACCAACTCTGTTTTTTATAAGAGTGTATTTTATGTATTTTATAAGAGTGTAGATGTAATGTAGATACAAGTCGACAGGTGGGCACGATGGTCGTGAGATAATGTGATGCAACACTAGAGGTGCCACGTGGAGCGTTTAACTGGTCAACTAGTCATGTCATGAGCAAATACAGAGTTGTACGGTGAGCCCGTGACTGTATAATAACCACTAAACGTAAATGGTGACCGTAATGAGTGGATTCTGAAGTCCAATGTACGTATCGTGCTTTCGCTTCAAATACAATGATCGTCATTGCATATATCACGAGAGAAAGATGAAACATGCGTGAATTTTCTGGGGGCTTACTTTTAGAGGATCTGGAGATAGTTTTGTGTGCATACGTGAAAGGGGCGTACAAGGACGGTATGCAATGGAGAGAGAGATGCTCTTCGTTTCTCTTTATTATGACTAACTTTGTATATAGTATAAAAATATACAAATTCGAAGTGCGGAATAAATATCATTGTGGGCACCATGCAATCCAAATTAGCGTTCGTACTCCTCCATATAACTTTCTAATGTTGTATATATGTAGAAACTCTAAAATAATTTTTTGGCCACACTTTATTCAAAAGGAATGTTGTATGCGAAATAAACATGAAGAGAGGGCTTTTTAGATCAATGGGGTACGTGATGTAACATGTGTGAATGTGTAGTTGATGCATTTGGCGGGGCCTAGCGAGGTATATGTGTGTATTACGTATTCGAGAGAGGCATGGATAGAGGGGCCGACGGGGGGGGGGCGTGGGAGAGATAGCACGAGAAATGAGAGTGGTCTAGAGAGAGAGACAAATATGACATCACGACAAGAGATTCCATTCCCTTGAGTGTGTATATGCAAGGGGGGAGGGAATAGAGACACCAGGAGAAATTTTCTGTGTGTGTGGTGTTTGTGTTTTTATGTGTGGGTGTGAGAAGATAATGAGACATGGGGGCAGAGGGTGTGTCACCCTGTGAGGTCCGGTGGGTCGAGGTGAGGCCCTTCGTTTGGTTTCGTCCTGCGCCACATTGGTCGGCCCATGACGCATTTAGGAAGACCCATGGATGACTAGTCGTACAAGACAAAGATAGCAGAATTGTTAAGGACTCTGTGTCCACTGACAACGCCAGCTAGGATTTGTAACCCTAGGTTCTCGGACTAAGGTAACCCCTTTATCTCTGATATTACTATTCATCCAACCTAACTTTAAGGGGCATCCTACAGAATGCTCTGCTAGAATCATACTCATCGATTAGGAAGAGTGGTGTGAGACAATGCATGAGAGACAGGCGTAAAGATAATGTGCGTACATGAGACACGTAGGCAGGTTCATGTATATAGAAATGGTCGATGAGGATTGTGCGTGTGTATGTTTGCGAGAGGAAGAGTGCTTGTGATAAAGGTTAGTGGAAATAGTTGTAAATGGTTACGAGAGGGAGGGAGGGTTATATCTAGAGCATGTGTGCGAGAAAGACACCTCGAGAGAGAGTGTGTGAGCATGTGTGAGAGACCACCGATGGAGAGTGAAACTACACGTAAAAGACTGCTCTACACATTGATTAAATATATAAATTGTATCCAAATATTAGGATGGGATCATGATATTTGCAATTCGCGTAAGGAGCGGTCATTGATCCATCAGACATCTAGATTCTATCGAATTTGAGGATGTCTATGTTATTATTCGACACAATTGATCCACATAGTTAGTATTTTGACGTCCAGATAATGCATCACTTTAGCAATCAAAAATAAACGTGAGTATAGTTCATGTTGTGTGTGTAAAACACATTATACATACGAAAGTTACACAATGGACAATATAAATAGCTACCTATGAACTAGCATACATTTGAATTCAACTTAAGGTGGTTTAAAAAAATCGAATTCAACATGAACTCCATTCAATTATTTGAATTTGATATCATGGCATTGTAAACCATACCTAAATTATGGGGGCACCAATCTTTGCTCTGATTTTGTACATAATAGAATATGTGGCCGTGTACAAAATAGATTCAAATTTAGCTCCTCCATTCCAAAATAATCGTAGTTATAGGATTTTCAAGTGTTAAAATTTCAAAAAGAAGTGGATAATTTAATGAGGTTTTCAAACATACAAGGTCAAATATAACGTTGTCTATTTAGGTCAATCCTAATAGTTCAAGAGTACTCTAAACGTGAATGCTTGTGTTTTGAAATTTCGAACGAAGCGCCAAAAGAGCCTCTACTCGCCCGAAACCGCGTGAGACCAATGTTTGGTAGTACAAGGAAATTACATTTCTAATAACTCCAATCCATGAAACCTACCGGCCCGACGTCCAAAGGTCTAAACGGGGTAGGTTTGTAGCTTCATCTAGACGCCACGCAACCGCATCCGAAAAACATTCATACACAATGGCCGCCTAAGCACACATGCCGCGGCCGAAATCGCTCCCACCCACTATTTGGGACACCTGGGATTACCATCCTACCCCCGACCCGCAGTAGGTCCGAAATTTAAGAGGGGGCAAAGTTTGTACTTTCCCCAAATTTCAAACAAGCGCGTCCCATCTTCTGTTCAAAAAAGCCAAAAACAAGCATGTCCCAGACCGAAACATGGTTCCCCCCACCCGTCCGATTCCCCATTTGTACTCCGTGCGCGCCAAAACTACCTCTCCACCAGTCGCGAAACCCCGGAGTCCTCCGTCCGCCACCCCATCCCACCCATCAACCGCCGCCCTCCTCCATCACGCCGGAGCCGATACCCCGACGTCGTCGTCCACCGCAACCTCAACTGCAACGCCCTCCACGGCAAGTAGTTGAAGCCGAGGCCGAGCCGTCCATACCCGAGCCAGTTCAACCACGCCGTCCTGCGCCTCACCACTGCTACTCCAACTTCGCCACCCTCCACCGCACCGGAGCTGTTCCTGCTACGCCGTCCTTCGCCGCCTCGGATCTGCTTCCCCTTCACCGACATACGACCACGGCAACACAGTCAACAATTTGGCCATGGGTTCGTCCAAGCCTGCACCCTCCAGAACATCAGTTTCCCTGATAAAAAGAAGAAGATCGACGTGACATGTGGAGGTGACCACACCGGCAACCGAAAAAGGTACTCCTCTTCCCTTATTCGTGAAAATCTTACGTCTCTGCTTGCACGGTATTCATCCCACAGAAGACACTAGTTGACCGCTTCTTCTTGATACTAGATGTTCCTAGTAACTCGCGATGCACAAGGTTTCTCCTCATATACTATTTCACCTTAGCTAGAGGTCCGTCGCCCCCCTGAATTTCAATTTCTGGCCAGTTGATTCCCAATTAACGGAAGCATTCCCCGGCGTAACCGGCGCTACTACGCCTATTACACCGGGGAGGCAGCGCCTTGGTGTTTATTTTAGGGGCGTGTGCGGCCTAGAGCTACTGGTGCCCGATCTGGACGTCGGCCGGGATTAAAGGGATGGCCTGGGGGCGCTGCCAAGCATGGCGGTGGTGTGAGGTCGATGGGAGGGCGGGGCGGCGGAGGCAGGTGTCTAGGCTGGTGGTCGCTGGCGGTTCGAGAAAGATCGTAAACCATGACTGGCGGGAGGTAGACGAAGGCCATCTGCCCGTTCCTTATAGATCGGACGGTTCATTAAAAAAATCGACTGACCTATTTATTTTCAGTCGACTGTTATCTTAGATATGACCACATGTGGTGGTGTGCTGGAGGAGTACCTGCATTTCCTGTGCTCATATATTACAAAATCATACGGAGTAGAATCTAATTTTGTTTGCCATGCAATGTTGTAGAGCTATCATATGTCTCCTGTCATTTATTTTTCAGCCACCTGCTATCTGCTACTTTTACAGTGCACTAGTTCTGCACACACTGCACCCTTACTCTCACTATTGTGTTTTTATGCAAGGGTATTTTAGACTCTGCTGCCATAAGAGAAGCCAAAAAGAAAAGAGAGAAGTTGCTCTAGCTTCGTATGTGGGTAGGCAAGACACGTTACAACGCTATAAAGGGTGAAGTGTCAGCAAATGGAGACGGTAAACGTAGCTCTGGAGTTGATGACCTCGCTCGCAATGAACCACCATCCCAGGTGCTTGCTTTAACTTCGAAGTGTCATATGTGGTTGCATGTTCCATATGGTGTCTAGCTTGTATTTGAAAGGCCGAAGTCGGTAAGATAAGGAAAGATATGTTTTTTACATGAACCACCATCCCGTGAGCACCAGAAGACAAATAGCTAGTCAGGGCACTGGCCGAGCCAGTGACAAGCCCAGCAAAGATAGGCATCACCTGGAAGCCAACTAAAAAGCTGCGATGGTGGTGAAGCAGCCCGCCTCCCACCAGGATCTCAGGTCCTAGATGATCATGCTCACCACTCCAGCCGGATGTCTAGCTTGTATTGCTTCCAATTTGGTTAAATTGCATCTTCTTAGCTTACACATTATTCCTTTGAATATGACATGCCTTTCTGTTTTTGGTACATACTAGTACATCTGTGTATTAACCATGTTCTTACATCAAACTAATGTTCTTGTGTATCCCTCATCAATCACTTATGATGAGGCAGGCAGGAAAGGGGACTACTCCTCATTTAAAGAATGCAGCGTCAGCCTCCCGACATGATTCTCAAGAAACAGAAATGCTAGATGAAGATAGTGAACATAGCTCTGTAGTGGATTACATCATTTCCCCTACACTAGCATCGCAGGTTCTTGCTCTAACTTGGCAGCATGATATATGGTTGCATGTTGCATATGGTGTCTAGATTGTAATTCTTCCAATCTGGTTAAACTGCATGTGCTAGTCTGCTTAGCTTAAACATTATACCTGTTAATGTGACATGCCTTCCTGTATTTAGTACATAGTACATCTGTCAATTAAGCACGTCCTTACATAAAACTATTGTTTTTTTGTATCCCGCATCTATCAACATGACGAGACACCTTTAGTATATGCAGTGCGATACTAGTTGCATCTTTCATATGATTTATAGCATGCGCTGCTTCTAATTTGTTGAAATTCCATTTATGATGGGACGCTTTTAACTTGGTAGAGTCATATTGTTTGCATCTTTCATGTGGTGTCTAGCTTGCATTGCTTCTTATTTGCTGGAATGGTTTCTGCTTAGTTTACACAAACGGTTGTGAACATGCCATGCCGTCTTGTTTTTTGTACATATTCCATCCCGGTATCATGTGTTTGCCTTACATCAAAGTAGTGATTGTTAGTATCATGCATGAATGAGTTCTAAAGAGAAAATTTTATTGCTTTTTCTTGTCGGTTTTACTTGACAATTCAAAATCAATAAAGCGGAAGGAAGTTAGCAAGGCAGCGGATAAAGGTGCTCCTTCCGAACGGAGGGCCTCTACAGTTTCTACTCCTCCACACCCCAAGAACATTTCCAAGACAACACATGCATAGACACTCAACAAAGCTGTGTTTATGATGAGCACGTCTCCCCTAGTGCAGCATCACCGGTGCTCCCTCTAACTTGGCACTGTTATATGTGGTTGCATGTTATGTGTGATGTCTAGCTTGTATTGCTTCTAATTTTGTTGAATTCCATCTGCTTACTTTACACATTATACTTGAATAAGACACGTGTTCCTGTTTCTAGAACATACAATATCTGTCTATCACACCATGTTCTTACATCAAATTACTACTGTTGTGTAACCTGCAACAATCACTTATCATAAGACACGTTTGACTTCGGAGTGTGATATATGTTACATCTCACATTTTTTTCTAGCTTGTACTACTAATTTGTTGAAATTGCACTTATGACGAGACAGTTTTAACTTGGTAGAGTGATATTCGTTGCATCCTTCATATGGTGTCTAGCTTTCATTGCTTCTAATTTGTTGAAATGCCTTCTCCTTAGTTTACACATCATAAGCTGTGAATATGCAATGGCACTAATAACAAGAAACCTCTAACATGGTAGTGTGATGTTGTTTGCATCTTGCATATGATTTATTTCTTGTACTGCTTCACATTTGTTTAAACGCCATTTATGATGAGACACTGTTAATTTGCAGAGCGATATTTGTAGCATATTTCATATGGTGTCTACCTTCCATTGCATTGCTTCTAATTTGGTGAAATGTCTTCTTCTTAGTTTCCACATCATAGTTCTGGTTATCTCTTCCGTCCTGTTTTTCATACATATTACATCCTCCTATCATGTGGTTGTCTAACATCAAAGTTCAGTTCGTCTGCATCACGTATCAATTTGTTCTGAAGAACTAAATTGTTATTCGTTTTTCTTGTCGGCTTGACTTAACATGGCACAAAGAAAGATGAAGAAACACAGAATGGCATGGAATGAGAAGCGGATGAATCCTGCAGATTCTGCTGGTACTGATGGTGCAATAGAAGGTCAAAGTCCAGCGGAAAATTCTACAAAAACGGCATCCCATGCTACACGAGTTGCAAAAAAAGCCAAACATAAACAAATAGCTGCCACCAAACAAGCAGAGACATCCCTAGTTCTTGCAACACCTACCACAGCACTACCAGCTACACGACTTATTCGTGCGTCAACTGAGCTAGCTGCACGTTCCCAAGCTCCCTTGCCACCTGACACTACTTCCCAAGCACTCTTGACACAAGACGAGTTGGCAATATCATATGAACCTTGTGAGCTTCAACAGCAAGAAGGTAGTTGCTGGTGTCAAGTTACAGTTGCATGCTTCTTTATATGTAGTCTCACAGTTTGATGTACACTAACACTTCCTATGTTCGTTGTTGGACTAGCACCTAGGCGCAAGAGGAAACAAACATCAAGGATAATGCTCGATAGGTTAACTAAATCTAGAGGAGGAAGAATGGAGATCCGTTTTGAGGCAGGTTTAAAAAGGCCACGTGATGCTACAGAGTCAGCCAAGTTAGTATCAGAGGCAGTAGTTGCCGTTATGTGTCATGTATGTATCCTCCCAACATGGATTCAGTACAGGAATGACAAAGATGAAACCCAGTTCAACACCTTCCTCGACCATTTATCTGTAAGTATGGTTATGTATGGAAACTAGTAATATCGTCTTGCTCTGTCCCACACTTTCTAGGTTGCTGATAATGAGACTCCCATAATTTTCTACGGATGAGGTTCAAGTTGGATAGCCAAGATGATGCAACCAGACAAGCTTGCACCCATGTTTTCAAGTCTGCTCTGCGACACTATCGGTATAACTTGAGGAAAACTCACTTTGAAGGCAAGGCTAACAGTGAACTTTCCCAAACATCTCCAGTGGAAAATATATCGGATGAAGACTGGAGGGGCCTTGTTAAACACTGGTCTGATCCGAAGTATCAGGTACATTATATATATGTGATCAGATCACATGTTGAAGTCCTATTTACGCATGTTCCACACAAATTTATCTTCTTGTAGGTGAACTCTTCAAATAATAAGGCCAAACGTACGAAAGTGAAATTCCAATAGACGACAGGATCTCGTAGCTATATTGCACACTGCGAGGCTCTTGTAATTAGCTGTTGATTCACTCTTTTCATTGGACCATATTATCAGATCTATATTGAGTTGTTCGAAATGCAGAGGAAAGCCCGCAAGGACCAAAAAGTACCTGAACCAGATGTTGTGGAAATCTTCAAGGACTGTCACACCAGCAAGAAGAAGGGCATGACTACACAAGTCAAAGCCGCTGTTGTAAGTCCTTAATCCTCATGCCTTTTAACTACTACTTACTTTGACTTGTGCCTTGAACTGCATGGTTTACAGCCAATGTCTATTACTCTTTTCAATTTTATACACAATTTTCTTAGCGTATCATTGCACCTTACAAGGTTTAAAAGAGAGGAGTGATGTTCCTTTGATCCTCGCCCGTAATCTTGTTCCGTGCTGGACTTGCCCACACAATGTTACAATTGCCTGCTTGTCTGTTCTCAGTTGATTTGTGATATGAATGATGTCGTACTATGCTTACCGTATTATAAACTTCGTCTCTTTATCCTTAGCCCTCAATACAATGTGAAGAAATAGACAATACATTAGCGATGGTACATGGTCATATGTTTGGAACCTGGTTTTATTATGTACTTTGCAATGAAATACAACTAATATTTTACATCGGTTCACCAGAATCAGTTCTACATATAGACCAAAGCTATTTGTTTTGGTTTTTCTGCCTCCTTAATATCTTCTGTTCTGGTACTACTAATGTAAAACCTCAACTTTTCAGCGAGCTATGGAAAAAATGATGGAACCACCACCTTCTGAAGGTGGCGAGGCAACTATAACCGCAATGTCAGCTCTTGCTGCAGTGGGTCAGTACCTGTCCACTAACAGTGCCAAAAGCACGTTGCTGTGTAATACTGGGTTGGTTGTTAAGGCAATATCATCCAAACTGCCTCATGATCAAGATATGCAAGCTCAAAGCAATGTTGTATCTGCGCTCCAGACACAAGTCCATTCCCTAACAGAGACCCTTTGTGAAACAAGGAGAAACATTGCTCAGTGTTGTCAAGATATGCATGGTTTTGAAACCAGACTATAAGACATTTTCTATGTTGTTCAGGAGCCTAGGGGAAATGAAGGCGAGGGTTATGGTGCTCCATCGGACAATACAACATGAAAACATAACAGTTAGGTCAAATGAACTGAGCTTCTGAACATCTGGTGGTGCATTTATCTGCTAGACTGTTAAGTTTTATGCCAACCTTCCTTTTGTTATATAGTTGTAATTTGTTTTGGTGCGATACAAAATTTATTCTTAACGTGCAGCCACCGACTGAAGAAAACAGCAAGCCATTTTTGTATAGTCTAGGGTGTTCCCTATATTTGCACTGCGGGCGATCTTTGATGCCGAGTGGATGTACTCTATGCAATCGCCTTAATAGCCTAGCGTTAGTTTCGGCCTTGTTTATTTCCTACTCTTCTTTTTCCCTGGTTTTCTAGTGGCCGCAACTACCATGGGCCATATACAGGCCGTAGGATCCATGGGTCTCCTACGGGCCGTCGATAAATGGGCCTGTAATCGGTGGGCCACGGGCCATCGGATAAATGGGTCTACATGGGCCGTAATCGGGCCGTCGGATAAATGGTATCGGCCCAGCACGGTAACAGGCCGTTAACTGGCCGTAGGACAGCAAAGGCTTAATTCTGTCACAGGCATAACGGGTCGTTAATGGGCCAGAATATAGGACGGGCTGGAAACGGCGCAATCGGTTAACAGGCCAGAAACGGGCCGACTCTTTCCATGGGCCGAATTTGGCCCATTAGGGTAACAGGCGAGTAACGGGCCGACTCTTGCCATGGGCCAAATTTGGCCCATTAGGGGAACAAGCCAGTAACGGGCCGACTCTTGCCATGGGACGAATTTGGTCCATTAGGGGAACAGGCCAGTAACGGGCCGGAAGTAATCGAGGGTCGATAAGGAGCCCAAGAACGTATGGGCCGTCAATAGGCCGAAAGCTAACATGGGCTGGAAACGACCCATGTAAATCACGGGCCATTAACGGCTATAAAGAAAATTACTGTTCATTATGGGTTAGAGTCACCGTGGGCCTGTAAAGGGCCGAAAGATACGAAGGCCTCATATGGGTCGAAAGACATCGTGGGCCATACATGGGCCAAAAGTGAAATGGGCTGCTGTTATATTCGACACCCCACATGATGTTGTTGGGCCGATTTCCTTTAGGGCCTAACGGGCCATGAGTTAACGGGCCATAAAATGGGCTATTTGCGAAGAGACCGTTAACAGGCTTTTCATGGGCCAGCCCGTTAACTTTTGACCAAGTCAAACGGGACGGCTTTGTAAGCTAAATGGGCCAGTGGTGGGCCGTGGCACGTGTCGACATATCATAGGCGCATATCTAACCCACTAACAAGCTGACACGTGTTTCGTCCGGCCAATAAGAATTTTACACGTGGTAATTTCCCATTGGTCGGGGCTATTAACGGGTTATCGGATCCAAAACCCGACCCGATAGCTTAACGGCGTTCCGTTACGGTGGATGCCACGTGTCAGTCACCCTTGACGAAAGCACTTTTGTGACGCACGATTTATCGTCATGGAAGTGGACACTTCCGTGATGATAATTTTGGTAATGTCATGGAACACTTCTACGACAGCACAAGTATGACTATCTTGATTCTGTCATAAATTTGTCATGGATGTACATCCATGACAAAAAACGTGACCTACTCTGACAAACACATATCATCACGGAAGTGTATTTTTTTGTAGTGCTAGAGTCTTACTAGCATATTGGATAACATTTAATTTCTTATCAGCTCTTTGTCATAGAACAGCCCCTACAGCATAATCACTAGCATCACACATGATTTCAAATGGTAAATTCCAATCAGGAGGCTGAACAATAGGGGCAGAAACCAAAGCTTTCTTGAGTATTTCAAATGCTTCTACACAGTCATCATCAAAAACAAAAGGGACATCTTTCTGTAAAAGATTATTCAAAGGCCGAGAAATTTTAGAGAAGTCCTTAATGAACCTCCTATAAAAACCGGCATGACCAAGGAAACTTCTTATACCTTTAATGTCCTTGGGACACGACATCTTTTCAATAGCATCAACTTTAGCTTTATCAACTTCAATACCTATTTCAGAAATTTTATGCCCTAAGACAATACCTTCATTAACCATAAAGTGGCACTTCTCCCAATTCAAGACAAGACTAGTTTCTTCACATCTCTGCAAAACTCGATCATGGTTGCTTAAGCAATCATCAAAAGAAGTCCCATAAAGAGAGAAATCATCCATGAATACCTCAACAATCTTTTCACAAAAGTTAGAGAATATAGCAGTCATACATCTTTGAAAAGTAGCAGGTGCATTGCATAAACCAGAAGGCATACATCTATAAGCAAAGGTACTGAAAGGGCAAGTAAAAGTTGTCTTTTGTTGATCCTCTTTTGACACAGGTATTTGAGACAAACCAGAATAACCATCTAGAAAGCAAAATTGTGTATGTCTGGATAGTCTTTCTAGCATTTTATCAATAAAAGGTAAAGGTTACTGATCTTTTTAGTAGCTTTATTTAATTTGCGGAAATCAATTACCATTCTATAACCTGTAACAATTCTTTGTGGGATCAGTTCATATTTGTCATTAGGAACAACAGCAATACCTCCCTTCTTAGGGACACAATGGATAGGACTTACCCACTAACTATCAGCAACGGGATAAATTATACCTGCCTCCAGAAGCTTTAGTATTTCTTTCTTACCACTTCTTTCATCTTAGGATTTAACCTTAGTTGGTGATCAACAACTGGTTTAGCGTCTTTCTCTAGCTTTATTTTGTGCTGGCATAGAGTGGGACTAATGCCCTTAAGATCATCAAGAGTATATCCAATAGCAGCATGGTGCTTCTTCAGAGTTTTCAATAATTTCTTTTCTTCATGCTCTGAAAGGTTAGCACTAATAATAATAGGATATATCTCTTTCTCATCAAGATAAGCATATTTAAGAGTATTAGGTAAAGGTTTAAGCTCAAACACAGGATCACCCTTAGGTGGAGGAGGATCCCCTAGGATTTCAACAGGCACGTTGTGCTTCAAAATAGGTCCTTGTTTAAAGAATACTTCATCTATTTCCCTTCTTTCATTCATAAACATATCATTTTCATGGTCTAGCAAATATTGTTATAAAGGATCACTAGGAGGCACGGCAATATAAGCAAGACCAATAATTTCATCTTTACTAGGAAATTCTTTATAATTGGGTTGTCTACGAAATTTAGCAAAATTAAACTCATGAGACATATCCCCTAAACCAACAGAAACAATATCCTTATTGCAGTCTATCTTAGCATTAACAGTATTCAAGAAGGGTCTACCAAATATAATGGGACAAAAGTCATGTTTTGGGGAACCAAGAACAAGAAAATCAGCATGATATTTAACTTTCCCACACAAGACTTCAACATCTCTAACAATCCCAACTGGTGAAATAGTATCTCTATTGGCAAGCTTAATTGTAACATCAATCTCTTCTATCTCAGTAGGTGCAATATCATGCATAATTTCTTTGTATAAGGAATGAGGTATTGCACTTGCACTAGCACCCATGTCACATAAGCCATGATAGCAATGATCTCCTATTTTAACAGAAATAACAGGCATGCCTACAACAGGTCTATGTTTATTTTTAGTATCAGGTCTAGCAATTCTAGTAGATTCATTGCAGAAGTAAATAACATGCCCATCGATATTATCAGCCAAGAGATCTTTAACCATAGCAACACTAGGTTCAACTTTAATTTGCTCAGGGGGTTTAGGTGTCTTAATATTACTTTTGTTAACCACATTTGAAGCTTTAGCATGATCCTTTATTCTAACAGGGAAATGTGGTTTCTCAATATAAGAAGTAGGAACAACAGGATCATTATAAGTGATAGTATTTTTTACAACTTTAATAGGTGCAACTACTTTTATTTCAATGGGAGGATTATATTTAAACCACTTATCCTTAGGGAGATCAACATGTGTAGTGAAGGATTCACAGAAAGAAGCTACTATCTCAGAGTCAAGTCTGTATTTAGTGCTAAATTCACGGAAAGCATCGGTATCCATAAAAGATTTAACACAATCAAACATAGGTGTTATACTTGACTCCTTACCTTCATCGAGGTCCCAATCTTGAGAGTTGCATATAATTCTTTCCAATAAATCCCATTTGAATTTAATAGTCTTCATCATAAAAGATCTAGTACAAGAAGTACCGAGCATGGAGCGATTACTAAGAGAAAGTCGAGCATAATTTTTTTTGAATAATCATTTCTTTTGAGAGCTCATGATTGGGGCATGAATATAACATTGACTTAAGCCTCCGCCAAGCTTGAGCGATGCTTTCTCCTTCTTGAGGCCAAAAATTATATATATAATTACGATCATAATGAACAAGATGCATAGGATAAAACTTCTGATGAAATTCCAATTTCAATCGTTGGCAGTTCCATGATCCAATATCATCACATAGCCTAAACCATGCCAATGTTTCTCCCTTCAAAGATAAAGGGAAGACCTTCTTCTTGATAACATCCTTGGGCATACCTGCAAGCTTAAATAATCCACAAACTTCATCCACATAGATTAGGTGCAAATCGGGATGTAATGTTCCATCACCTGTGAAAGGATTAGCTAGCAGTTTCTCTATCATACTCAAAGGAATTTCAAAGTAAACATTTTCAGTAGGTTCAGTAGGTTGAGGAGCAACTCTTTGATCCACTGGTCGGGGTGAAGATACCCTAAACAAGCCCCTCAAAGGATTATGTTCCATAGTAACAAGTGACAGTAAATTTCAGCACACTATAAATTTTTCCTTACCAAATTCCACCTACTAAAGGCACTTCACTCCCCAGCAATGGCGCCAGAAAAGAGTCTTGATGACCCACACATGTAGGGGATCTATCATAGCCTTTTCGACAAGTAAGAATGTCGAACCCAACGAGGAGCAGAAGGAAATGATAAGCGGTTTTCAGCAAGGTATTCTATGCAAGCATTGAAATTATCGGTAACAGATAGTTTTGTGATACGGTAATTTGTAACGGGTAGCAATTAATAAAAGTAAATAAGGTGCAGAAATATGGACCAATCCTTCTTGTAGCAAAGGACAATCCTGAACAAACTCTTATATAAAGGAAAGCGCTCCCGAGGACACATGGGAATTATCGTCAAGCTAGTTTTCATCACGTTCATATGATTCGCGTTTGGTACTTTGATAATTTGACATGTGGATGGACCGGTGCTTGGGTACTACCCTTACTTGGACACACATCCCACTTATGATTAACCCCTATTTCAAGCATACACAACTACAACAGAAGTATTAAGGTAAACCTAACCATAGCATGAAACAGATGGATCCAAATCAGCCACTTAGAAGCAACGCACAAACTAGGGTTTAAGCTTCTATCACTCTAGCAACCTATCATCTACTTATTACTTACCAATGCCTCCCTCTAGGCCCAAAAAATGGTGAAGTGTCATGTAGTCGACGTTCACATAACACCACTAGAGGGATGACAACATACATCTCATCAAAATATCGAACGAATACCAAATTCACATGACTACTTGTAGCAAGACTTCTCCCATGTCCTCAGGAACAAACGTAACTACTCACAAAGCATATTAATGTTCATAATCAGAGGGGTATTAATATGAATAATGGATCTGAACATATGATCTTCCACCAAGTAATCCAACTAGCATCAACTACAAGGAGTAATCAACACTACTAGCAACCCACAGGTACCAATCTGAGTTTTGGATACAAAGATTGGATACAAGAGATGAACAAGGGTTTGAGATGAGATGGTGCTGGTGAAGATGTTGATGTAGACTGACCCCCTCCCGATGAGAGGATCGTTGGTGATGATTTCCCCCTCCCAGAGGGAAGTTTCCCCGGCAGAACAGCTCCGTCGGAGCCCTATATTGGTTCCACCAAGGTTCCACCTCGTGGCAGCGGAGTTTCGTCCCGTGAGCTAGCTTATGATTTTTTCCTCGATGAAAGACTACATATAGCGAAATATGGGCATCGGAGGGCCACCATGGGGCCCACGAGGCAGGGGGCGCGCCCAGGGGGGTAGGGCGCGCCCCCACCATCGTGGACGATGGGTGGCCCCCTGTCGGTGTCAAAACCGGCGAATCTTGGGTAGGGGGTCCCGAACTGTGCGTCTAAGGTCGATGGTAACAGGAGACAGGGGACACAATGTTTTACCCAGGTTCGGGCCCTCTCTACGGAGGTAATACCCTACGTCCTGCTTGATTGATCTTGATGAATATGAGTATTACAAGAGTTGATCTACGACGAGATCGTAATGGCTAAACCTAGAGGTCTAGCTTGTATGGCTATGCTAATGGGTATGCCCTCCGAACTAAGTCCTCCGGTTTATATAGACACCGGGAGGATCTAGGGTTACACAAGGTCAGTTACAAAGAAAAGAATCTACATATTTGGTCGCCAAGCTTGCCTTCCACGCCAAGGAGAGTCTCATCCGGACACGGGTGCAGTCTTTGGTCTTTGTATCTTCACATCCCATCACTCTGGCCCATGGCTAAGAGGCCGGACGCCTAAGGACCCCTTAGTCCAGGACTCCCTCAGTAGCCCCTCAACCTGGCTTCAATGACAACATATCCGGCCTGTAGATCTGTCTTCGGCAATGCAAGGCGGGTTCCTACTTCCGAACTTCAAGATAGTCTTCGGATGTATTGAACGTGTCCGGACCTTAACACAAACACACAACCATAGAGAGAATATAATATTCCAAGAGTCCAATCTGCTGACAACTTTTTACAACGTGACATCACGCTCGCCCGGTTTTTCAAACCATTTCCTATCCCGTCGTTCCACGTTTTGAGGCGCGGTTGCTATTGGCACATTCTGTCGAAACAGAGATCATGTCCCCTTATTGCGGGATTCTCACTAATACGAGCGTGGGTAACCCAACCGTTCCGTTGGAAAGATTCCTTAGGAATAGGCAGGCTTTCAGGCTCCGGAGGAGGCGTTTAATCCCCGCTGCCTTTATAAAGGAACCAAGGGTCATCCTTTTTGACGCCAAACTTCTCCTCAGCCTCTCCAACCTCGAGTTCTAGCACCCAAGGTTTCGACTTCGTTGCTCCGAGCTTCCCCATTATTTCTGGACCCAACCCTCAAGGCCGATGGGTGGCTTCCTCCGTTATAGAGGAGGATATTGCGAAGCTTCGAGCGGCCAGATACCTGACCGCGGAAATCCACCACAGGCTTCCTGCTCAAGGGCAAGTTATCCCGACATCCAGATCTGGGGAGAGGGTCGTGTTCATCTCACACTTCCTTCAAGGGCTAGGGCTCGCTCTTCACCCCTTTGTTCGGGGGCTAATGTTCTATTATGGACTAGATATTCACGATCTAGCCCCAGAGTCTTTCTTCCATGTCTCGGCACTCATCATTATGTGCGAAGCCTTCCTCCGAATCGCCCACACTTTGGCTTATGGATCAAGACCTTCAGTGTGAAACCAAAGGTAGTTGACGGGGAACAGGTGGAGTGCGGCGGTGCTGTAGTCAGCCAGCTCACCAACACTCCTTGGCCAAAAGGCTCTTTTGCCGAAACTTCCAATCAATGGCAGCGAGAGTGGTTTTATGTTACGGAACCCCGCAACACCAAGTGGGTAGCTAAACCCACATTTTGCCCTGGCCCACTGTTACAACTTGCATCATGGGCCAACAAGGGGCTGGATTGGGGATCAGTTGAGGAAGTGCGGACTCTACAAAGCCGCATCTGAACCCTCCTCAAGAGGGACATTGATCTTGTCAGCGTGATTCAAGTAATGCTGATTCGGCGAATCCTTCCATGCCAGCGTAGTCCTCTCCGTATGTGGTATTTTAATCTAGAAGGACCACGAACCCTCCAACACTTCTTCGGCATTACGCACAAAGGGATGTGGCAGTTGTTTTTCAGAAAACGAAAACATTGGCCGGACACTACTAAGGACACAGGCCTCGACTGTAACCGTCCGGGTACCCCGGTAAGCACTTGACTTCTGAACACCCCCCTTTTTAAGTATGCCGTAATACATTACTAAGCAAACTATCTCCTTCCGGGGTTGGATAAAGAAAGCGGAGCTGATTAGGTGTCCGGCCCCTCTTCCCGAGGGTTCAACGGATCCTGTATTAACAAGGATGCTAGCCCCGGCACCGTACCAGATGCCTGTGAAGGAGGGCAAGGCAGAGATTGTGTCAGAAATTGTGTCCGTAGGAATCAAGATTCCATCATCCGAAGACAAAAATGAAGGGGAAGTCAACATCTCTTCCCCCCATGGGAAGAAAAGGGCCCCCTCCGAAGATTGGGAGGAAAAGGCTCCTAAGCGAGGCAAGATGCCTTCGTCGGGTGGCTCGGGCTTGGAGGACAATGTCATCGCGCAGTCCCATGGCGAGGACAAGCATCAGGCCAAATCGTAAGTGAACAAGGGTGTTTTAAACGCGTCCCATCCCTTTCTTGTAACGTCTAGAATATATGCTTTTTGTAGTTCGGCGCGCAGTCTTCTTCAACAATCCTCTTCCTCGGGGGATCTTCCCCCAGAGATGATGGAAAGTGAGACGTCTCCACCAATCTCTTCGCCCAACAGGGTGGAAAACTTCGAGGTGTCATCGCGGAGGGTCTCTCCCGATCAACAAGTGATGCGAGGGATGATGAAGACACATCCCGAAGGTGATACTTCGGTGGCCCAGGGTTCGGGGACCAACAAAAGGCCCCGAACATTCCGGTCTACAGTCGGATATGATTAAACGGATCCTTTCAAAGGAAGGCCGTACTCCTACAGTAGCCTCTGGAGACCCAGAGGCACCGGATATATTGACGAACATGCTATGACAGGCGTCTCTCTCAGAGGAACATCGTACCTTGATGGGCGCGGTGATCGAAAAGGTCCTGGCCACGAAGAGAGGATTGAATGAGGCCTTCGTGGGCCTGCTAAGAGGCTTCGAGGTTTGTACCGTAATATGTTCGATTGTGTTTTATTCAAGAATACACCTGTGTATAGATAGTAGCCCCTGAGACTCTGATTGGCTTCCCGAGGGAGGCGATCAGAGGATCAAAAGATATGCCCAGGAAGTAATATGATTAATTGGAACACAGGCTGTGACCTCCCCAAAACCTGTCCGGACTGTAGAGATTGCGGATTTGCAATGCAAGATTGTTGAGGCAGATACAGATTTCGCGCTTATCAATAGGAGTCTTGACGAGTCGCAAGGTACGTATTCAGAGCAATCCTTACATATACGTGTTTGTAATATAAGCATGATGCTGAAAATTGCATACTGGATTATGCATGGCTGCAGATGGTGCCGCCATCATCGAGATTCTTCGGGCGGAGCTGGCCCAGGCCAAGGAGCAGGCCCGATTTAGTAATGCGGCTGCCGAAAACGCATTGACCGAGTTAAAGGCCGAACAAGTTGCTCGGCACCAAGATAAGGAGAAAATATCCTCCATGGCGCTCGAACTGAAGAATGCTACTTGCCGCTGTGAATTCCTAGAGGAGGAGAATAAAGCTAAAGGGGCTAAGCTTGACAAGGCCTTGCGAGAGGCGAAAGAAGCGCGGTCCAAATCTAGAGCGGCCCGTGAGGTGATCCGGCAAGCTGGGGAGATTGCGGCTGGTAAGCCCTTTTTATTACATGCTAAGTTCGGCGATCCGAATTATGCTCAGCTTAACCAAGTATGGAGTTCTCCAGACGTGTTTTTGGACCTGCCGAAGAGTTCATCCGATGCGGCGCAGTTTTATCAGGCGCAAGAGGGATATGCGACGGAGAAGCTTTTATGGTCATAGTTCGGCGTAGCAAAACGCCCTCTGCTGTTGAATGACTGGATGTCCCAATGGGTCGAGCTTCACAAGATGTCTGACGCTGCCATGAAGAACGTCGTACTTCAGCTGTGGCCAACTGAGCCAATTCCGAATAGCTATTTCGGCTTGGTGCGGCGGCTTGCTGATGCGGTGCCCCGCATCGATGCCGTGAAGCAGTCGGCGTGCATTGAAGGTGCACGGATGGCCTTTGCCTGAGTCAAGACATACTGGGGGAAGATGAAGGCCATCGATGTTGCAGCGCAAGGTCCACCTAAGGGCAAGGACCATCACGCACCAGAGCATTACTTTGAGGACGTCTTAGAGGCTGCCTGCTTGATAGTGGTCAATGTTCGAAAGGCATAATATTCGAGTGAACTCTTTACGGATTGTAGAAGACAATTGTTATAGTCAGTCTATATTCTGATTTTGCCCAAAGGCTTTTGTTCCTCCTATGCGGCCGTTTTTATATGATCTGAAAGTTTTCTAGTCGTCGGCTTCAGCCCCCTCGTAGGAAGTACGGGGGTGTTTGAAAAAGCATCTGATCACTCTTGACCCAACGTCTTGGTCCGTGAAGGAGGTGTCAATGCGGCTAACCAGGCAACCAGACTATAGGGCGTTAACACTTTCACTTAGCCATAGGAGTTTTATGGTGGGTCTGCGACATAGCCCCTGGTATGTATACGGCTTATTCATGTGATGCGTTTACATATTTGACCGGAAATAGGTCCTTCGTGTGACACGGAGGGAATCGCGAAAGATTCCCATAAGGCATCGAGTGGTTGACCAGCTCTCGCGCATCATGACAGTCAGTTTTCGCTTTCTCTACTAAGGTGCTTAACCAGGTGAACCGGAAGCACAATCACAGTAGTTCTCCCTTTACTACCCTAGCCGATAGAGCGGAACGTAAGATAGCAAGCGCAGGAGCCGGGCAACCCAAATATTGACCCAAGACATGATTCAGAGCTGATGCATATAAGGCCAAACTCGCGATGCCGAAGTACGCTTTAGAGCTGTTCGGACTTGTCGGCAACTCCTTTGTTCCCATACCGAGCCCCTGGCAAGTTATGCCGAGGTGTACATTTGAGACAACCGTGGGGGTAAAACTCGTTCCTTTTATAAAAGAATGGATTATTTTTACTGGGATCTGAATGGTGTGCTAATTGTGTATATAGATAACAAAGGCGCAACCCTGGCTATTTGATATGCTAGGGGTCGAAGGCGGAGGAAAAAGGCACTATACAGGCTCGAAATACAGAGTGCGGTCCACAAAAAGTTATTTTGGACCTCTTGTCGCACGTTTGCGCCGCCTGTCCTCGGTGAAGGGACTCCTTGACGAAAATAGCCCTTAGATGAGTGTACGAACCCGAACTCTGGTAGAGTCCGAGGACAGCCATTGAGCCACCTGTGGATGGAAACAAGAAAAAAAGAAGAAAAAGTAGTTAAAAAAGGAAAGTTATGGGAGTACTTTCAGGTCCGTCTGTGTTGTGCTTCCTCCGGTGCCCAGGGTATTTTAAGTGCGTAGTTGTGTATGCACGATACAGATTTTCTAGGTATATGCGGCGGACGGCGCAAGCCGAACTGCTAATCCTGTATGGGATTTGAACGGTCATGTTGAATGGAGACCGGTGGCTTAATGGCCGACGTGGTATGCGGTGTAATGCCCCCACTATGTAGTTCGGGTGAGATAGTCGTAGTGTGATCCTCTGCACAGAGAGAGCGCTCCAAGTGTTCCCCTATAGGGGACGGTGCCATGTGTACCATGTTCACTATCTTTACTCGAGGGGGAAACTGCTTCTGATCCCCGGTGTTTTGTTGGCGAGTTTCATCGTCGTCGCCGTCGCCGTGCGGCTTCTTCCCCTTGTATTCGGTGTTTAGCTTGTTGACCTGTTTGAAGGCCCAACAACTTCTGTTGGTGTGGTTAGCTGGTTTATTGGGGTGGCCATGAATCTGGCAGGGCCTATCCAATATCTTACCCAAATTGGATAGTCCGTCTCTGTTTGCCTTGAATGGCTTCTTCTGTTGACCGGGTTTGGGGCCGCTGAATCTTGCGTTGACCCATGTGTCGTGCGCTCCCTCATTACTATTGTCACGTTTCTGGTTATTGCGTGGTGGTTTCCCATTGCCGTCTTGAACTTCGGAAGTGCCCGGGTCGCTGGCACTGTTGCTTCTACAAGCGAGCCAGCTGTCTTCTCCCACGCAAAAGCGGGTCATCAGAGTGGTAAGGGCTGACATGGATTTTGGTTTTTCCTGACCGAGGTGGCGGGCGAGCCACTCGTCCCAGACACTATGTTTAAAGGCCGCTAGGGCTTCCGCGTCTGGACAGTCTATGATTTGGTTCTTTTTAACTAAGAACCTAGTACAGAGCTTTCTGGCTGACTCTCTGGGCTGTTGGATGATGTGACTTAAGTCATCGGCGTCTGGTGGCCGGACATATGTACCTTGGAAGTTGTCGTGGAAAGCATCTTCCAGATCCTCCCAGTCGCCGATAAAGTATTCAGGCAGACTGTTTAACCAGTACCTTGCTGGTCCTCTGAGTTTTGGTGGGAGGTATTTGATGGCATGAAGGTCGTCTCCGCGATCCATGTGAATATGGAGAATAAAATCCTCGATCCATACCGCGGGATCGGTTGTTCCATCATATGATTCAATATTCACGGGTCTAAACCCCTTTAGGAATTCGTGCTTCATTACTTCGTCAGTGAAGCAGAGTGGGTGTGTGGCGCCTCTATATTGGGCCATGTCGAGACGTAGCTCAGATGGAGTCCGTCTGCAGTTTTTGGCCTGGGCATAACTAGACTTGTTCCGTCCGAATAGGTAGCCGACGTCGCGTGTCGTGGCACGTCCTCGCGATCCGTAGATTGACCTGTTGTGTCATGCTCTAGCATCCAGGTTCTGCCAAGGGTCGTATATATGACCCCGAGATGTTTTGTCTCTGTTTTTTCTTTGGGGTGAGGCGGGCTGCTGTTTGGCTTGAGCTGCCGCTTTATCCCGACTGCATGGTGGTCGGTTAGCCGCATTGTCCCGACCGCATGGTACATGCTCTGGCGCTTCCTTATCAAACTGAGGTAGCAATCTGCGTAGCGGGTAACCCTTGGTTGTGCGCCTGGGGCCGTATTCTTCGGCCACTAGGATATCTGTACATCTATCGTTGAGCAGGTCTTGGTGAGCTTGAAGTTGCTGCTGTTTCTTTTTCAGGCTCCTTGCAGTGCCTAATAGCCGACGTTTAAAGCGCTCCTGCTCAAGAGGTTCCTCAGGCACGATGAAATCCTCGTCGCCGAGGCTCTCCTCGTCCTCGGAGAGCGTAAGATAATTACTGTCCTCCGAGTCTTCGTGTATGGCCTGTTCATGCGGGCTATCGTGCCCGTCTTCCAGTTCATCCAGTTCAGATGTTGCCCCAACAGGGGCTTCATTGTCTTCGGCATCGTCCGGCGTGTTGTTTTCTCTCGTGCCGGTATTACTGTCTTTTGGACAACGTGACTTAGAGCGGCACCGCTGACGCCGGCGTCTGGGCTGTGTCTCCGGAGGCTTATCCTCAATTGGATCTTCTTTGTCATCATCGTTAGTTTCTTTAGGTGTATCCACCATGTATACGTCATATGAAGAAGTGACCGTCCCACATCCGGTGAGTGGCGGGTTTCGGCCCTGCTCTTCTTCAGCATCATCATCTATACCGTCGAAGTCTTCGAAGCCATAATCGAGGATGTCGGTTAATTCCTCGACAGTGGCTATGGAGTGGGTGGCGGGTGGGGAGCAAAATTCTCCATCGTCAGCCCGTAGTTCGAACCGGATATAGTTCGGCTGTGAGTCCTCCGCCAAGGACAGGTTCTTTAATGATTTTAGCATGTCGCCCAAAGGCGAGTGCTGGAAGATGTCTACGGCGCTGAATTCAAAGATTGATAAACGATCAAGTTTGGCGTCCGCAGGCTCACATGGTTCGAAACTTACGGCCAGAAACGAGTTCGGAGTTCCGGTGGCACGGGTATCGTGTGAGATCAAGTCTATGGGCGGCTCCAACGTCGTGGAATTTGTGGCCTCCTTCATGGGGTCGATCCTCCCATCCTTGGATGGTGCAGTCTGCTCTGGATCTAAGGATAGAGCTGTTATGGGAGCTGTCTCCTGGATGCAGTCTGATGACAGATTTAGGTCATGTCCCTCGGGGTGACCCGGAGTGGTAGCCGCGGTTGCAAATCCAGCGAAGATCAAGTCTCCATGGATGTCCACAATGTAGTTCAAGCTCCCAAATCTGACCTGATGGCCAGGGGTGTAGCTTTCGATCTGCTCTAGATGGCCAAGCGAGTTGGCCCGCAGAGCGAAGCCGCTGAACACGAAGATCTATCTGGGGAGGAAAACTCCCCCTTTGGCAGCATCGTCGTAGATGGTTGAAGGAGCCATCGAACCTCTTGATGATGACACAGTGGAACAATCAATGAAAGCACCAATGTCGGTGTCAAAACCGGTGGATCTCAGGTAGGGGGTCCCGAACTATGCGTCTAAGGTCAATGGTAACAGGAGACAGGGGACACAATGTTTTACCCAGGTTCGGGCCCTCTCTATGGAGGTAATACCCTACGTCCTACTTGATTGATCTTGATGAATATGAGTATTAAAAGAGTTGATCTACCATGAGATCATAATGGCTAAACCCTAGAGGTCTAGCTTGTATGGCTATGATAATGTGTATGTCCTTCGGACTAAGTCCTTCGGTTTATATAGACACCGGGAGGATCGAGGGTTACACAAGGTCGGTTACAAAGAAAGGAATCTACATATTTGGTCGCCAAGCTTGCCTTCCACGCCAAGGAGAGTCCCATCCGGACACGGGTGCAGTCTTCAGTCTTCGTATCTTCGCAGCCCATCAGTCCGACCCATGGCTAACAGGCCGGGTGGCCGAGGACCCCTTAGTCCAGGACTCCCTCACCCCCTCTGGTACTTCTTTCGCCCAATATTTTGTATATATTCTGAAAATAATTCCCGTGGAGTTTCAGGACTTTTGGAGATGTGCAGAATAGGTCTCTAATATTTGCTCCTTTTCCAGCCTAGAATTCCAGCTGCTGGCATTCCCCCTCTTCATGTAAACCTTGTAAATAAGAGAGAAAAGAGATAATTATTGTGACATAATGTGCAATAACAGCCCATAATGCAATAAATATCGATATAAAAGCATGATGCAAAATGGACGTATCAGACACATGTAGAGCATATTTATAATCACCCAGTTATGTTGTGACGTTGGATAGCACACAAGGTGTTCCTCTGGTATTCGGGAGTTGCATAATATCATAGTCATAGGAACATGTATAAGTCATGAAGAAAGCAATAGCGATAAACTAAACGATCATAGTGCTAAGCTTACGAATGGGTCTAGCCAATCACATCATTCTCTAATGATGTGATCGTGTTCATGAAATGACAACACATGTCCATGGTTAGGAAACTTAACCATCTTTGATTAACGAGCTAGTCAAGTAGAGGCATACTAGGGACACTTGGTTTATCTATGTATTCACACATGTACTAAGTTTCCGGTTAATACAATTCTAGCATGAATAATAAACAGTTATCATGATATAAGGAAATATAAATAACAACTTTATTATTGCCTCTAGGGCATATTTCCTTCAGTCTCCCACTTGCACTAGAGTTAATAATCTAGATTACATAGTAATGATTCTAACACCCATGGATTCTTGGTGCTGATCATGTTTTGCTCGGGAGACAGGCTTAGTCAACGGGTCTGCAACATTCAGATCTGTATGTATCTTGCAAATCTCTATGTCTCACTCCTTGACTTGATCGCGGATGGAATTGAAGCGTCACTTGATGTGCTTGGTTCTCTTGTGAAATCTGGATTCCTTTGCCAAGGCAATTGCACCAGTATTGTCACAAAATATTTTCATTGGACCCGATGCACTAGGTATTACACCTAGATTGGATATGAACTCCTTCATTTGCTGCTTCCGACGCAGCTATGTATTCCACTTCACACGTAGATCCTGCCACGACACTCTGCTTAGAACTGCACCAACTGATAGCTGCACCATTCAATAAAAATACATATCCGGTTTGTGACTTAGAATCATCCGGATCACTGTCAAAGCTTGGATCGACGTAACCATTTACGACGAGCTCTTTGTCACCTCCATAAACAAGAAACATATCCTTAGTCATTTTCAGGTATTTCAGGATGTTCTTGACCGTTATCCAGTGATCCACTCCTGGATTACTTTGGTACCTCCCTGCTAAACTAATAGCAAGGCACACATCAGGTCTGGTACACAGCATTGCATACATGATAGAACCTATGGCTGAGGCATAGGGAATGACTTCCATTTTCTCTCTATCTTTTGAAGTGGTCGGGCATTGAGTCTGACTCACACCTGGTAACACAGGCAAGAACCGTTTCTTTGCTTGATCCATTTTTAACTTCTTCAAAACTTTATCAAGGTATGTGCTTTGTGAAAGTCCAATTAAGCGTCTTGATCTATCTCTATAGATCTTGATGCCCAATATATAAGCAGCTTCACCGAGGTCTTTCATTGAAAATTTCTTATTCAAGTATCCTTTTATGCCATTCAGAAATTCAGTATCATTTCTGATCAACAATATGTCACCCACATATAATATCAGAAATGCTACAGAGCTCCCACTCACTTTCTTGTAAATACAGGCATCTCCAAAAGTCCGTATAAAACCATATGCTTTGATCACACTATCAAAGCGTATATTCCAACTCTGAGATGCTTGCACCAATCCATAAATGGATCGCTGGAGCTTGCACACTTTGTTAGCACCTTTTGGATCGACAAAACCTTCTGGTTGCACCATATACAACTCTTATTTAAGATATCCATTAAGGAATGTAGTTTGGACATCCATTTGCCAAATTTCATAATCATAAAATGCGGTAATTGCTAACATGATTTGGACGGACTTAAGCATCGCTACGGGTGAGAAGGTCTCATCGTAGTCAACTCCTTGAACTTGTCGAAAACCTTTCACAACAAGTCGAGCTTTGTAGACAGTAACATTACCGTCAGCGTCAGTCTTCTTCTTGAAGATCCATTTATTCTCTATGGCTTGCCGATCATCGAGCAAGTCAACCAAACTCCATACTTTGTTATCATACATGGATCCCATCTCAGATTTCATGGCCTCAAGCCATTTTGCGGAATCTGGGCTCGTCATTGCTTCCTTATAGTTCGTAGGTTCATCATGGTCAAGTAACATGACCTCCAGAATATGATTATCGTACCACTCTAGTGCGGATCTTACTTTGGTTGATTAGAAGTTTCAAGATCATCATCATTAGCTTCCTCACTAATTGGTGTAGGAATCATTGAAATTGATTTCCGTGACGAACTACTTTCCAACAAGGGAGAAGGTACAGTTACCTCATCAAGTTCTACTTTCCACCTACTAACTTCTTTCAAGAAATACTCCTTCTCTGGAAAGGATCCATTCTTAGCAACAAATATCTTGCCTTCGGATCTGTGATAGAAGGTATACCCAACAGTCTCCTTTGGGTATCCTATGAAGACACATTTCTCTGATTTGGGTTTGAGCTTATCAGGTTGAAGCTTTTTCACATAAGCATCGCAGCCCCAAACTTTAAGAAACGACAACTTGGGTTTCTGCTACCTCTTGAGCACTGCATTGGTTTTCCCTTGAAGAGGAAAGGGTGATGCAGTAGAGTAGCGTAAGTATTTCCCTCAGTTTTTGAGAACCAAGGTATCAATCCAGTAGGAGATTACACCCTACACTACTAGGAAAAGGGCTATAGATGATATGGCCACTAATGGCGCACCAGACATGTGGTGCGCCACTACTATATAGTAATGGCACACCATGAGTTGGTGCGCCATTAGTGTGGTAGACACTAATGGCGCACCAGACCCAGGGTGCGCCATTAGTAACAAATTATTTTTATTTTTTCCAAAAATACTAATGGCGCACCTCCAGCACAGTGCGCCACTACATTTTTTTTTTGCAAAACTACTAATGGCGCACCTCAAGCTGGTGCGCCATTAGTAACCAGGGTTACTAATGGCGCATTTGTGGGTGGTGCGCCATTAGTAACCTGGGACCCAGCTAGATATTTTGGACATCCACACCTACGCACTCACTTTCCCCACTTCATTCTCTCCACCTCCTCTCCAAGCTTGTGTCAGCTGCCTCCTCCTCCTCACCTCATTTGCACCATAGATTCATCAAAATTAAGTGGTTAAATTACCTTTTTTTGATAGGTAAGTAAGGGGAATGCTATCTTTATGTTATAGATCTACTTTTTTTCTCCCTCGCTCCAACAACGTGCACATGCACTTTTTATGGCCGTGTTAGATCTATGTATGTTTGTGGTGTTGCATATGTTTGTGGTGTTGCATATATGTTTGTGTTTGCAGGTACCGGTATTTGAAATGCGATAGTTGCCAATATTTTGCTGGAATGTTGACTCATTTCCATTTCGGCGAGAATTTTGGCACTATGTATTCTTTTTGGTCCTATTTTTAGGGAAAGTCGTGCCAAATTTTTTCTTGGTTCTAAAATATCGTTTTGCTCTACCCCGCAGGCGACCATGGTCCGCACGATGACCGAAGGCATCGTGAATAGGTTTTTGAGCTCCGTGAAGGCCGGGATGCTTCAAAAGAACGAGACAGAGATAAGAAGTCCGTGTCGAAGATGCAAGCTAAAGAGCCTTATTGCGGACACGAATTCCGGGCAGGTGCGGGACCACCTGCTCTTGCGTGGTTTCATGGATGGCTATCGGTGGCAAGGTGATGAAGATGACTATGAAGTCATCCATGGGGGCCGGGCAAGAAATGAGGATGGGCAGGAAGACAACTACCGCTGCGGTGAGGGCGGGCGAGAAGACGAAGAATCTCTAGGACATGATAACGACGATGATGCTGTACACAGTCATCATGTAGAAGATGCCGGACATGATGATGAGGAAGATCAAGACGAAGGGCATGATCATGAAGATGAAGATGCCAGAGCAGACGACGATGGAGGCTGGGTGTAGGACCCTCATATTCAAGAGCTACTTCTCAAGCAGACGGATAACGCAAGAGCTGCCGCTCGAGAGAAAGGCAAGCTAGATCAACTGGAGATAGACGCGGTTACTCCATTGTATGAAGGATGCAGGCCCGAGGATACCCGCCTGAAAGTAACGCTCATGGCTCTGGAGATGAAGGTAAAACACAAAATGACCGACACATGCTTCGACAAGAACATGTCATTCTGGCACGAACGTCTTCCCAAGGGGAACAAGTGCCCGACCAGTTTCGAGGAGGCGAAGAAAATCGTGTGTCCTCTTGATTTACCGCACGTGAAATACCATGTGTGCATGAACAATTGCATCATTTATCGGCACGATCACGTGGAGTGTACCATATGTCCGGTGTGCGACGTCACTCGATACAAGAAGAGGAAGAAAGCTCCTCGAAAAGTGGTGTGGTACTTTCCGATCACTCCTCGACTGCAACGGTATTTTGCGGACCCTAAGGTAGCAAAGCTCCTACGTTGGCACGCGGATAGGGAGGAGAAGAAGCGAGAAGATGACGGAAATGATCCAGAGATAAATAAAAAGACAAGATGCTGAGTCACCCTAAGGATGCGAGCCAGTGGCAAGCGTTGAATTTCGAAGACCCAGAATTTGGGAACGATCCAAGGAACATCGTGCTGGGCACGAGCACCGATGGAGTCAATCCGTTTGGCAGCCAGAGAAGAACACATAGCACCTGGCCTGTGTTTGTGTGGATGTACAACCTTCCCCCCTAGTTGTGCATGAAGAGGAAGTACATTCGCATGAGTATGCTAATTGAAGGGCCGAAACAACCAGAGAATAACATCAATCTGTATCTGGGGCTGCTGAAAGAGGAGCTAGACACGCTGTGGAAAACGCCAGCCAATACATGGGACGCCGCAGAGAAAGAATATTTCCCTATGAGAGCCGCACTGCTCACAACGGTGCACGGCTATCTCGGTTACGGATATCTCGCAGGGCAGGTGGTCCACGGATTTTCTGGATGCGGCAGGTGCATAGATGACACAACGTATCGCCAGCTAGATAGAGATCCCGGGTCTTCGAAAACCATGTTCATGGGACATCGAAGGTGGCTTCACGATGATGACCCGTGGAGAAAACGCAAGGATCTGTTCGATGGTGAAACCGAACCCCGAAGAAGCCCACGTACGAGGAGTGGCGAGGAAATAGACGAGCTGTTGAAAAATTGGAAAGATTGCCCACTGCCGGGAAAGAAGCAAAAGGCGCCAGAGCCGGGAAAGAAGCAAAAGGTGCCAGAGCCGCTGCTGAAGGTATGGAAAACAAGGTCTGTTTTCTGGGACTTGCCATACTAGAAGATCCACCGTGTGCCTCACAGCCTTGATGTCATGCATATCACGAAGAACGTGTGCGAGAGTCTGCTTGGTACCCTGCTCAACATGCCAGAGAGGACCAAAGATGGGCCGAAAGCAAGGGCAAACTTGAAATCAATGGGCATCAGGGAGGAGCTTCACGCTAATGATGATTACGATGAGGCGAAGTAGGACACAAAAAGTCGTCGCAAAGGCAAATAGGCCAAGAAGACCGGAAATGACTACCCTCCCGCATGCTTCACATGCCTCATAGGAGTAAAACTTCCTTACGGTTACGCGGGGAAGATAAGCAGATACCTAGACCCAGTGAAGCAGAAGTTCAGTGGGATGAAGTCTCATGACGGTCACGTGCTGATGACGCAGATACTTCCAGTTGCAATCCGTGGGATCATGGACATGCACGTCCGTGCAACTTTTTCGATGTCATCTTTCGGAAGTCAGTTGGCGTGAGGCAAGTCAGAAGGCTACAGGAAGAGATCGTGGTGATACTATGCGAGCTTGACATGTACTTCCTGCCCGCATTCTTCGACGTTATGGTGCATCTGCTGGTCCATATCATGGAGGATATCATCCAACTCGGGCCGACGTTCCTGCACAGCATGACGCCGTTCGAAAGGATGAATGGTGTCATCAAAGGATACGTTCGCAACATGTCACGTCTAGAGGTAAGCATAGCCAGGGGCTTTCTGACTGAAGAGTGCATCTCCTACTACACGAATTATCTAGGCATCGAGAACCCCGTTGGTCTGCCTATCAGCAGGCACCTCGGCAGGCTCGCTGGATGGGGTCACCGTGAGGGTCGCCGCGAAATGCATGTCGACTTCGAGGGTCGACTCGCCGACTTTGAAAGAGCAAACATAGTCGCGCTACAACACATAGACGTGGTCGATCCTTGGGTGGTAGAGCACAAAACCTTTATTGAGAAGACGTACAATGACCGAGGCCAACAGAGGACGGACGGAGATATAATCAAAGAGCACAACTCATGTTTCACGCGTTGGTTCAAGCAGAAGCTTCTGTCGTACACTTTACATGAGGATTCTTCCGCGGAAGAACAACTCATATTCGCCTTGTCACAGGGCGCCGAGCACAACCTGATGACCTATGAGGCATACAATATCAACGGCTACACATTCTACACCGAGGACAAGGACATGAAGAGCGATGGTTATCAGAACTCCGGGGTAACAATGGAATCCTACACCGGTAACGACAAGGACAGATACTATGGAAGGATCGAGGAGATCTGGGAGCTGAGCTACGCTGGAGAGAAGGTCCCGATGTTCCGTGCCAGATGGGCCAAGAGCGTCCTAAAAGAAGACCAGTATTTCACCACCATGGTTATACCCGAAGCCAAATCCAAGACCGCAGGCGCAAACGTCACCGCGAAAAATGAGCCATGGGTACTGGCTTCCCAAGTGGACCAATGCTTCTTCATTACCGACCTGTCAAAGCCCAGTCGTGTTGTCGTGAGGAGAGGCAAAAGGAACATCATCGGAATGGATGGAGTCGCCAATGAGCAAGACTTCGACAAGTACGGTGACCCGAAGATGGAACATGACGACGACGATGAAGTAGCAACATACACCACAAGAATAAGGAGGACCACCATACCTAAAGGACGTCCGTTCCACAGAAGAACTCCATTTGCGAAAAAGAAGGGCAAGAAGATTGTGAACAGATAGCTAGCTAAGATCGATTGTATTTAAATCGTAGTCTTCATTTCTCGATTGTATTTCATGGGCACTTTTTGATATCATGAATATTTTTAAATTTCATGGGCACTTTTTGAATTCATGAATATTTTTCAAACTTGATGATATTTTTTCATATTCAATATGAAAAATATTGAATATTCATGAGGACACTCGATCTCGACCCCCCTCCATCTCGATCGCTATCCCCCTCGCCAGATCTCCCTCGCCGGCGAGCACCCCCCGCACCCTCCCCCGCTCCGCCGCCGACGACGACCCCCCGCACCCTCCCCCGCTCCACCGCCGCCGACGACCCACCGCACCCTCCCATGCTCCACCGCTGCCGACGGCCCACCGCACCCTCCCCCGCTCCACCGCCGCCGCCGACCCCCCGCACCCTCCCCCGGCCCGCTCCACCGCCGCCGCCAACACCCCGCACCCTCCCCTGCTTTTTGATGATATTTTTAAATAACAAATTTGATGATATTTTCAATTAAAAATAAAAAACAAATTTGATGATATTTTAAAAAAACAAATTTGATGATATTTGATGATATCTTCTGTTCTAGTCCTCATGAAAATAAAAAATTTGATAAAAAAACAAATTATTAGATGCAACAAGAAATAATGAAAAAAAGAAGTTACTAATGGCGCACCAGAGGAGGGTGCACCATTGCTATCAGAAAAAAAAGTTACTAATGGCGCACCACAGGGTGGTGCAACATTGCTATGAGTGTTTTTATGGCGCACCCCTAGATGGTGCGCCATTACTAACATTGCCCCCTCTAGCTAGATATACCCCTTCGCGGGATCCCCCTTCCCTCTCCCTTGCCAGATCCCCTTTCCCTCCCTCGCCACACCCGCTCCGATTACCCCCGCCCCGCTCTGACGACCCCCGCGCCCGCTCCACACCCGCTCCAGCTCCCCCGCGTCGCCGCCCCCGCACCGCCCCCGCGCCCCCCCGGCTCCCCCCCGCCGGCCTCCCCACGACCAACCGAGGCGTCCAGGAGGACCACCGCCGTCTTCCTCTTCGACTATGATGACCCGGACGAGCTCGGACGCCCTTGAGCCATCCCTTCGACGATGCCGCCGCCGCCGACCCCGACCCCTCTGGCGACCGGCCGTGCCCGCCCAGGTAGCTCTCCTCCTTCCTCCTTCCTCCCAAATATGTTCAGTCTCAGCGAGCTCTATCCACAAAACCTAACTTCAATTTTGTATAGCACAAAAAGGTGCTACCATCCACAAAACCTAACGATGCAGTTAGCTAGTTGTGAGCAATCTTTTGGTTTTCTAGTGTTTTAGTGTTCTAGCTTGAAAGAAAATACCCTGTATTTTAGTGCATTATATATAGTACACAAAAGTAGGCAAAGTTTCTGTGTAAATATAGATGCAAGGAGAAATAAGCAGCCAAAACAGAATTAGCAAAAGTGATAGTGGAACTGAATTTAAGTGTGTAATGGTGGACCCTGAAGCTGATATTTTAGCAATGGTGGCTTCGGTGTGTGGTGCAGTGGCAGCCACTCCTCCTTCCCCCTTTTGCTGCCATCCCAATAATGTTGGTCTTATTCTTATCTTCACCCTGTTTTTAACACAGTATATTACTGCTTTCCACTAATCTTTTTATCACTAGAATCTTAGCACTATATTATCACGGTGTTTTCATCTTCTTCCAAAACCACACTATGGCACTGAAAATTAAGCTAGACAGGCTCCATGTCCAGGTTCAGACTAGTGGAATTTCTTTTCATTTTTTGAGATAAGACGAGTGAAAAACAAGTATAAGACCAACATCTAGAGACGCTAGCATGGATATACATGTTGCTGATTATCATAAGTACTCTATATTTTAAACATCAACCATAACCAACAGCTACAAGTTTATTTGCTTACACTATAATTCATATTCAGAAAAGTGCTCTATATTTGAGTGGAAGAACAAATTTTAAACTGAATTTTGAGGTGTAACCAAACTAAACTGATGATAACTCTTGTTGCCTAGAAACAGAGGTAGTTTACATATTGCATTGCCTTCTGTTTTACTGCATTTATCAGGGCATTGCTGGTTTTTGTTTATGTTCAGAGTTTAAGCATGTGTAGTGT
Organism: Triticum urartu; assembly: GCF_056163025.1. NCBI lineage: Eukaryota > Viridiplantae > Streptophyta > Magnoliopsida > Poales > Poaceae > Triticum > Triticum urartu. The sequence continues at coordinate 171,635,078 of NC_141875.1, forward strand.
AGTGTAGTGAGCTTGTTCTAGTGTAGTGAGGTCTGAACCATTGCACGATGTAGTGTAGTGTAGTGAGATCTGAACCATGTTCAGTGTTGAGTACTTCAAGTTTACTGAACCTATTCATTTTTGTGGACTTAGTGAACATGATAAGACAAGCCAGATGCTCTATTTTTAATTAACAGTAATCCATGATCAGCAACAGTTTCTTTCACTAATTTTCAGTTAACAACAATCCATGATTTTTTCAGCTAAAACTATTGATGATTTTTTGTTGGGTGACCTATTAGATCTGGAATGGAAGCTCACATAAGTTGAGCTGATTTTTGTCCATATGAAAGCAGAGGACCATACGGTCTGTGGCCTTTTCATCCATATGAAAGTAGAGGCACATTGTGGTGCTAGTTTGCTGGGTTTTGTCTCCGACCATCGTGTCGTGATGATTTTACAAGTACCGCGAGAGGCCCTTGAGTTTGCCGGAATTTCGATTAACTTCCGTTCCGGAAAATTCGGGTACTCCATATGTCCTATTTTCAGCAAAGGTCATGCTGAATTTTTTTGTGAATTTTAGCATGACTTTGTTAAAAATTGGACATATGGGGTACTTGCTACTAATGCATGGGCCGGGGTATCTTAGTACTTAATTAAGTAGGATCAACTTCCTCTTGTGTTATGCATGGGCCTCAGCGTCGACAAACCCTAGATTATAAAACCTTGGCTTTTAGGGTGCCTCGGTGTCGATAAAAACCTAAATGATGAAAGCTAACGCTTTTAGGGTGCCTCGGTGTCGACAAACCCTAAATGATAAAAGCTGAGCTTTTAGGATGCCTCGGTGTCGACAAAACCTAAATGATGAGACCATGATCTTGTTCCTTGACAATAACCAACTTTTTGACCAAACTTTTTTCATATTTAGAGCGAAACATGGCCCACAACGATGAGGCCGGCGGTTCGGGCGGCAAGCAATTCTAGGAGCTGTCCCAGGAGATGGAGGAAGAACCTCACTGCTATGAGGACACCGCGGAAGACACCGATCCTGACTACACAACCCCTAATGGCGTCGGGGATGACACCACTGATGGTGCCGCCGAGGATGCCACCACTGATGATGGCAGCACACGCACAGATGGCAGCCAACCGAAGAGGCAACGGAAGGACCGGCGCCTGAACGTGCTTCGCACCATCAAGGAGGAATTTACTGAAGTCCGACAGGCATCCAATGTCGCCCAAAGAAATAGTCAAGGGGTAGTCGCTTCAGCTCGGGTGCATTCTCCGAAGCACCATCTCGATCAACACCAAGAACCTAAGGCATAAGGACCGAGGGAATTTGCGCACCCTCCTATTCACGAAGCTGCACGAACGATACAAGTTCCCCGCTGAATTTGAAAACACACGCCTCTCGGGGAATAAAGTGAACAGTGCTGCCCTCATGAGGATGAGCACGACCCTATCTACTTGGAGAAGCGCGGTGAAGACAATGATTGAGAAAGGTGATAGTTATGAGAAGATCAAGGCGAAAAATCCTTCGATCAGCGAAGATGATTACAAGGAGTTCAAGATCAAGTGCGAGAGCAGTGCAATCTCCGAATCAAGTCAGTGGGGGAAAGAAATGCGGGAGTTGAACTTAGGGGAACACAAACTCGATCCTGGCGGTTACAGAGTGGCGGAGCCTATATGGGACAAGGAGGATGCGGAGCGTGCCGATCAAGGCCTACCGCCCCGCTTCGAGAAATACCGTGACAAGCAGACCAGTATGTCGGGGCCTAGTACAAGAAGGACCCGGTAACAAAGGAGCTTACCACGGATCCGAATAACAGGGCGCTTGAGCTTGTTCTGGTAAGGAATACACCCCCACGTAATTAGCTCCATATGATTTCATTCTAATTAATGAAGCCAAATTTCTAAATGGTTCACATTCCTTCTGCAGGAGATTGAAAGCAGTAGCGCGGGGTCGTCTCAGAGCACCCCTTGGAACAGCACTCTAAATAGGGCGTTGAACGTAATGAAAAACAAGGATAAGCTCAGTAAGCCGTCGTCAGCTGGTCGTGTGGCCGGCAAAGGCTTGTCCACAAAATGGTCATCCTACTATAACGCTGGTGGGCGAAAGGAGAGAAAGACCAGCTCGGAAAGCCAGTCGCGTGAGGTTAAAGAATTCAAGGCACAAGTGGCGCGGATTCCGGAGATTGTCCAAGAGCAAGTGCAACAACAACTAGGATCGACGCTCATCGGCATTATGCCTAACTTGATTCATGGGCTGACAACGTGGATTGCAGGTGGCCAACAGGGGCCGCCCCCGATTCCCAGCTTCACGGCCAGCAACTCGCACAACGTGTAGGCGGCGCCATTGGTGTCTCCGGCGGAGGCGGTATTGGTGTCTCCGATGCCGGCACGGGCATTGGAGCTTAATGCACCCGGGTGTACGCCGGCCGGCACCTCGGCAGCAAGCGGCCCCCTCCGTCTGTTGCACGCCCGCCATTGGCGGTGCCTCGACATTAGCCGAGCTCGACGCCATCATCACGGTCACTAATTAAGCCTCTTGGCCGAGGACTTCATCTCCTTGCGTTTGACTGGGCATCCCTGACGCCCTACATGTTTTCGCAGGGCACCGCCGATGTTCCGTGCACTCTCCTGCACATCATGAACGACGAGTTGGTCGATGTCGCCAAGGGCAGAATCGTTCAACCGGGCACCCCCATGTTCCACGGTAATCCGATGCCACCCACCGTGTATAGGGTTCAACTGGTTCAGGTGCTGCCAGGCTGCGACGAGTTGTTACCTCCGATTCAACCGGCCGGGGCCGACGAAGATGATGTGATGACCCTTAGTGCCTACCTAACCTAGCCTCTGCTTTGGCAGAAGAGCCAGATTCGTTTGGGGGCGGGGGACACCACCCCAAAGACAACACCGCCAGTCGTGCCGGTGCCAAGCCATGGCAAGACCGCCGCAACGCTACCAGACATGCCGGACACCCCTATGGCACAGGATCCGAACATGCATACGACAACGACGACGGTACATTTACCAACGTCGGTAAGTACTTTGCCGAACATGGGTACGGTGACGAATTCTTTGGGCCTCCTTCTCAAGATCCCAACCCTGAAAAAGACGACCGCGATCATGTTGGTACCGCGGAGAAACCAAATTGCAATAGGCGTCGTCTGGCATTCAGTTCTCAGGAGGCGCCTCCAGCTGCCGCCTTCACCGAGCCTCAGATAGCCGAGGTGCCAACTATTATCAGCCCCAACATACTCAAGAAGGCGGTCTGTGAGGAGAACTTGATCCCATTACAGCAAAAGAAGAAGGGACGGAAAAGAAAGAGTAACAAGGGTGCCAGCCAGCCGGCACCGAGTACGATCCGTCTCAGGACGGTCCACCTTCACCTAAGGATATCTTGAGGAGGGTGCATGTGGTGGGTAGGCCGATGCTACCGCCTAATCTGCTCAATGCTGTAACCGGTGCTTTGCGGAGTCTGCATGACAGTGTTCTTTCTTTGCAGAAGCGGCGTCTCTCCGAGAATGATGTGGCATACCCGGTTTTCGTGGCCAAGGTGCCAGAGGGCAAGGGCTTTGTGGATAATGCCATCGGGGGTACGATTGTCCTGCGGTTTGATGACATCTTTGCTATGTTTAACCTTCATCCGCTCCACTACACCTTCGTTCGGCTATTTTCGCTGAGTATGGAGATGCGGATCATTAGAGACAAGACCCCGGACATCGTGATAGTCGACCCCTTCTACATGCGTGCCAAGATCTTGGGCAGCGCTGGGGACCGGCAAGTCACGAGTTCTTACCTCGAAGGCGTCATTCTGGCAAATCCAGATAAGGATAACTTCCTCGTGCCTTACTTTCCCGAGTAAGTCATCCCCTCACCGCCCCGTAACATATGATTTCTTAGATTTCGATCGTTCTTTTTTTTCTAACATTCCGTGTTTTAGGCAGTGACACACATTGCACACTCATCCTCTTAAGCCTGAAATATTCCATGGCCACGTATTTCGACTCGGAACATCAGTCGAAGAAAGACTACACAAATATCAAGAAAGTTCTTGATGATGTTCTCCCCGGCTACGCTAGATCTGGAGGCACCTTCACCAGGCCAGTTCGTAGGTACGACAAGCACGTGTTCGCCCACACTACGATGTTCCGCTACGTCAAGCAGCCGCCTGGCGGTCATAAGGATGCCTACTACGCCCTCCATCACATGCAGGTGATCCTACGGGACCATAATCACCTTCTGCTACCAAATAATCTCAAAGATTGGGCCGCAAGATTGTCGGCAATCCAGGACGCGGACATCAGACAAGAATTCTTTCGCATCCAGTCAGAGTTTGCGGAAATCATCCATCAAGATGTCCCTCGTACCTCGCGGCAGTTCTACCTCAGATATCAACCGTCCAATAGTGAGATAGACACAACGCTACAAATGCAGGTTGACAACGCCCGCGATTTCATGACCATCACGAGAGACGGCGGCTTCATCCACGCTCCGGTCCCTGAGTCGAGTCGAAAGTAGTGATGCTATGTGTAGTTCTTAAACATCGATTGGCTCATGTTGTAATTAAACTTTAATGAACTTGTATGTCTCTTTGGTTTGGACAGTCGTTCAACTTATATGTAATCAATGTTATTTATTAGTAGGACCATGAATCGTGCTATTAATGTGTTGCTTTTCTCTTCCGATCCTTTTGTTGCATACTTATATATTGCTTGTATATTGTTTGTGAATTGTTACTAACGTTTTGTTTGGCTAGTGCATAGAGATGCCGTCGTATGTCGTGTACAAGGGTAAGGTTTCCGGAGTCTACGACGACTGGGAGGAGTGTCGGAGACAGGTTCACTGTTTCAGCGGTAATAGTTACAAAGGGTACACCACTAGGGCGGAGGCGGAAGTTAGATACGCGCGCTATCTAGCGGGAGAGAGGAGAGAGCGTTGGAGGAACCGGATGAAGACCAGTTTCATCGCGATTATGCTCATCGTGATGACCGCAGCTCTCTTCTATGTGATGGTAGTTTAGATGATCGATATCGACTTGTAATGTGAAGACAAACTCGCTACTCACGGTTTCGAGACTTGTAATGTTCTAACTTTGTTCGGTATTTTAAATTCAGAGACTAATATGATGAATTGTATTCGGAGACTAATCTTCTATTGTATTCGATGAACCTGCTATTGCTGTGTGGTGCTAGCTATATTCTGTCCAATAATATATTTTGTAACCTGTGAAAATATCAGAAAGAAAAAATCCCTAATATTCATACTAGTGGCGCACCACCACATAGTGCGCCATTAGTAAGCCAGAGCACACTAATGGCGCATCACCCACCAGTGCAGCATTAGTATGCCAAAGCACATGGGTAAATATGCCCCCCTGGGAGGCATACTAGTGGCGCACCGTGGGCTATACTAATGGCGCACTGCATGGTGCGCCATTAGTATACCAGATACTAATGGCGCACCACAGGTGCGCCATTAGTAAAAAAATACTAATGGCGTGATACTAGTGGCGCACCTGTAGTGCGCCATTAGTAGGCCAAACAGGTGCGCCACTAGTAGGCATTTTCCTAGTAGTGCTAGTCCCTCATACCTACACAAACAAATAAGAACCTCGCAACCAACGCGATAAAGGGGTTGTCAATCCCTTCACGATCACTTACGAGAGTGAGATCTGATAGAGATAATAATAATAAGATAAATATTTTTGGTATTTTTATGATATGGATTGGAAAATAAACGGCGCCAGAAATAGCTAGTTGATGGGAGATTAATATAATGGAGAATAGACCCGGGGGCCATAGGTTTCACTAGTGGCTTCTCTCAAGATAGCATAAGTATTACAGCAGGTGAACAAATTATTGTCGAGCAATTGGTAGAAAAGTGAATAATTATGAGAATATCTAGGCATGATCATGTATATAGGCATCACGTCCGCGACAAGTAGACTAAAACGACTCTGCATCTACTACTATTACTCCACACATAGACCGCTATCCAGCATGCATCTAGAGTATTATGTTCATAAGAACAGAGTAATGCATTAGGCAAGGTGACATGATGTAGAGGGACAAAATCAAGCAATATGATATAAACCCCATCTTTTTAACATCGATGGCAACAATACAATACGTGCCTTGCTGCCCCTGCTGTCACTGGGAAAGGACACCACAAGATTGAACCCAATGCGAAGCACTTCTCCCATTGCAAGAAAGATCAATCTAGTAGGCCAAACCAAACTGATATTTCGAAGAGACTTGCAAAGATAACCAATCATACACAAAAGATTTCAGAGAAGAATCAAATATTGTTCATAGATAAACTTGATCATAAACCCACAATTCATCGGATCTCAACAAACACACCGTAAAAAGAGTTATATCAAATAGTTCTCCAAGAAGATCAAGGAGAACTTTGTATTGAGATCCAAAGAGAGAGAAGAAGCCAACTAGCTAATAACTATGGACCCGAAGTTCTAAGGTAAACTACTCACACATCATCGGAGAGGCTATGGTGTTGATGCAGAAGCCCTCCGTGATTGATTCCCGCTCCGACGGAGCTCCGGAAAAGGCCCCAAGATGGGATCTCTTGGGTACAGAAGGTTGCAGCGATGGAAATAGGGTTTCGTGGTGCTCCTGGATGTTTTCGGGGTATATGGATATATATATAGGAGGAAGAAGTAGCTCGGTGGAGCCACGAATGTGGAGGGCGCGCCCCCAGCCTCGTGGCCTCCTCGTTGATTTCTTGACGTCTACTCCAAGTCCCCTGGATCACGTTTGTTCCAAAAATAACTCTCCCAAAGGTTTTATTCCGTTTGGATTCCGTTTGATATTCCTTTTCTGTGAAACACTAAAATAGGCAAAAAACAACAATTTGCACTGGGCCTTGTGTTAGTAGGTTAGTCCCAAAAATAATATAGAAGTGTATAAATAAGCCCATTAACATCCAAAATAGATAATATAATAGCATGGAACAATCAAAAATTATAGATACGTTGGAGATGTATCAAGCATCCCCAAGCTTAATTCCTGCTCATCCTCGAGTAGGTAAATGATAAAAAAAAGAATTTTTGATGTGGAATGCTGTTGGGGAACGTAGTAATTTCAAAAAAAATCATACGCACATGCAGGATCATGGTGATGCATAGCAACGAGAGGGGAGAGTGTTGTCCACGTACTTTCGTATACCGTTAAGCGGAAGCGTTATGACAACGCGGTTGATGTAGTCGTACGTCTTCACGATCGGCCGATCCTCAGTACCGAACGTACGGCACCTCCGCCTTCAGCACACGTTCAGCTTGGTGACATCCCGCGAACTCATGATCCAGTAGAGCTCGGGGAAGAGTTTCATCAGCATGACGGCGTGGTGATGATGTTGATGAAGCTACCGTGATAGGGCTTCGCCTAAGCACCGCTACAGTATGCCCGAGGTGGATTATGGTGGAGGGGGGCACCGCACACGGCTGGGATAGATCTTTGTGATCAACTTGTGTGTCTAGAGGTGCCCCTGCCCCTGTACATAAAGGAGCAAGGGGGAGGTCGGCCGTCCCTTGTTGGTGCGCCAGGAGGAGGAATCCTCCTCCTAGTAGGAGTAGGATTCCCCTCTTTCCTACTCCTACTAGGAGGGGGAAAGGAAGGGAGAGAAAGAGAAGGAAAGGGGGGCGCCGTCCCCCCCCCTCTCCTAGTCCAATTCGGACCAGAGGGGAGGGGGCGCGCTGCCTGCCCTAGGCCAGCCCCTCTCTCTTTCCCTTATGGCCCAACAAGGCCCACTAGCCCCCGGGCGGTTCCGGTAACCTCTCCGGTACTCCGGTAAAATCCTGATTTTACCCGGAACTCTTCCGATGTCCAAATGTAGGTTTCCAATATATCAATCTTCATGTCTCGACCATTTCAAGACTCCTTGTCATGTCTGTGATCATATCCGGGACTCCGAACTACCTTCGGTACATCAAAACATATAAACTCATAAAACCGATCGTCACATAACTTTAAGCGTGCGGACCCTACGGGTTCGAGAACTATGTAGACATGACCGAGACATGTCTCCAGTCAATAACCAATAGCAGAACCTGGATGCTCATATTGGTTCCTACATATTCTACGAAGATCTTTATCGGTCAAACCGCATAACACTATATGTTGTTCTCTTTGTCATCGGTATGTTACTTGCCCGAGATTCGATCGTCGGTATCCAATACCTAGTTCAATCTCGTTACCGGCAAGCCTCTTTACTCATTTCGTAATGCACTATCCCACAACTAACTCATTAGTTGCATTGCTTGCAAGGCTTATAGTGATGTGCATTATCGAGAGGGCCCAGAGATACCTCTCCGACAATCGGAGTGACAAATCCTAATCTTGATCTATGCCAACTCAACAAGTACCATCGGAGACACCTGTAGAGCACCTTTATAATCACCCAGTTACGTTGTGACATTTGGTAGCACACAAAGTGTTCCTCCGGTATTCGGGAGTTGCATAATCTCATAGACATAACAACATGTATAAGTCATGAAGAAAGCAATAGCAGTAAACAAAAATGATCAAGTGCTAAGATAACGGTATGGGTCAAGTGAATCACATCATTCTCCTAATGATGTGTTCCCATTGATCAAATAACAACTCATGTCTATGGTTTGGAAACTTAACCATCTTTGATCAATGAGCTAGTCAAGTAGAGGCATACTAGTGACACTATGTTTGTCTATGTATTCACACAAGTATTAAGTTTCTGGTTAATACAATTCTAGCATGAATAATAAACATTTATCATGAAATAAGGAAATAAATAATAACTTTATTATTGCTTCTAGGGCATATTTCCTTCAGTCTCCCACTTGCACTAGAGTCAATAATCTAGATTACACAGTAATGATTTTAACACCCATGTAGCCTTGGTGTTGATCATGTTTTGCTCGTGGAAGAGGCTTAGTCAATGGGTCTGTAACATTTAGATCCGTATGTATATTGCAAATCTCTATGTCTCCCACCTGGACTTAATCTTGATGTGCTTGGTTCTCTTGTGAATCTGGGATTCCTTTGCCAAGGCGAATGCACCAGTATTGTCACAAAAGATTTTCATTGGACCCAATGCACTAGGTATGACACCTAGATTGGATATGAACTCCTTCATCCAGACTCCTTCATTTCGTGCTTCCGAAGCAGCAATGTACTCCGCTTCACATGTAGATCCCGCCACAACGCTCTGCTTAGAACTGCTCCAACTGACAGCTCCACAGTTCAATATAAACACGTATCCAGTTTGCGATTTAGAATCGTCCGGATCAGTTTCAAAGCTTGCATCAACGTAACCATTTACGATGAGGTCTTTGTCACCTCCATAAATGAGAAACATATCATTGGTCCTTTTCAGGTACTTCAGGATGTTCTTGACCGCTGTCCAATGATCCACTCCTGCATTACTTTGGTGCCTCCCTGCTAGGCTAATAGCAAGGCACACAACATGTCTGGTACACAACATTGCATACATGATAGAGCCTATGGTTGAAGCATAGGGAACAATTTTCATTTTCTCTCTAGCTTCTGCAGTGGTCGGGCATTGAGTCTTACTCAACTTCACACCTTGTAACACAGGCAAGAACCGTTTCTTAGCTTGATCTTTTGAACTTCTTCAAAACTTTATCAAGGTATGTGCTTTGTGAAAGTCCAATTAAGTGTCTTGATCTATCTCTATAGATCTTGATGCCCAATATATAAGAAGCTTCACCGAGGTCTTTCATTGAAAAACTCTTATTCAAGTATCCTTTTATGCTATCTAGAAATTCTATATCATTTCCAATCAACAATATGTCATCTACATATAATATTAGAAATGCTACTGAGCTCCCACTCACTTTCTTGTAAATACAGGCTTCTCCAAAAGTCTGTATAAAACCATATGCTTTGTTCACACTATCAAAACATTTATTCCAACTCCGAGAGGCTTGCAACAGTCCATAAATGGATCGCTAGAGCTTGCACATTTTGTTAGTACCCTTTGGATCAATAAAACCTTCAGGTTGCATCATATACAACTCTTCTTCCAGAAATCCATTCAGGAATGGAGTTACATCCATTTGCCAAATTTCATAATCATAAAATGCGGCAATTGCTAACATGATTCAGATGGACTTAAGCATCACTACAGGTGAGAAGGTCTCATCGTAGTCAACTCCTTGAACTTGTCGAAAACCTTTCGCAACAAGTCGAGCTTTATAGATAGTAACATTACCATTAGTGTCAGTCTTCTTCTTGAAAATCCATTCATTCTCAATGGCTTGCCGATCATTGGGAAATTCAACCAAAGTCCACACTTTGTTCTCATACATGGATCCCATCTCAGATTTCATGGCCTCAAGCCATTTTGCAGAATCTGGGCTCATCATCGCTTCCTCACAGTTCGTAGGTTCGTCATGGTCAAGTAACATGACCTCCAGAACATGATTACTGTACCACTCTGGTACGGATCTTGCTCTGGTTGACCTATGAAGTTCGATAGTAACTTGATCTGAAGTATCATGATCATGATCATTAGCTTCCTCACTAATTGGTGTAGGTGTCACGGGAACCAGTTTCTGTGATGAACTACTCTCCAATAAGGGAGCAGGTACAGTTACCTCATCAAGTTCTACTTTCCTCCCACTCACTTCTTTCGAGAGAAACTCCTTCTCTATAAAGGATCCATTCTTAGCAATGAATGTCTTGCCTTTGGATCTGTGATAGAAGGTGTACCCAACAGTTTCCTTTGGGTATCCTATGAAGACACATTTCTCTGATTTGGGTTCGAGCTTATCAAGTTGAAGCTCTTTCAAATAAGCATCACATCCCCAAACTTTAATAAACGACAACTTTGGTTTCTTGCCAAACCATAGTTCATAAGGCGTCATCTCAACGAATTTTGATGGTGCCCTATTTAACATGAATGCAGCCGTCTCTAAAGCATAACCCCAAAACGATAGTGGTAAATCAGTAAGAGACATCATAGATCGCACCATATCTAGTAATGTAGAATTACGACGTTTGGACACACCATTACGTTGTGGTGTACCGGGTGGCGTGAGTTGTGAAACTATTCTGCATTGTTTCAAATGTAGACCAAACTTGTAACTCAACTATTCTCCTCCAAGATCAGATCGTAGAAACTTTATTTTGATGTTATGATGATTTTCCACTTCACTCTGAAATTCTTTTAACTTTTCAAATGTTTCAGACTTATGTTTCATTAAGTAGATATACCCATATCTGCTCAAATCATCTATGAAGGTGAGAAAATAACGATACCCGCCGCGAGCCTCAATATTCACTAGACCACATACATCAGTATGTATGATTTCCAACAAATCTGTTGCTCGCTCCATAGTTCCAGAGAACAGCATTTTAGTCATCTTGCCCATAAGGCATGGTTCGCAAGTACCAAGTGATTCATAATCAAGTGGTTCCAAAAGTCCATCAGTATGGAGTTTGTTCATGCGCTTTATACCAATATGACCTAAACGGCAGTGCCACAAATAAGTTGCACTATCATTATCAACTCTGCATCGTTTGGCTTCAACATTATGAATATGTGTATCACTACTATCGATATTCAACAAAAATAGACCATTCCTCAAGGGTGCATGACCATAAAAGATATTACTCATATAAATAGAACAACCATTATTCTCAGATTTAAATGAATAACTATCTCGCATGAAACAAGATCCAGATATAATGTTCATGCTTAACGCTGGCACCAAATAACAATTATTTAGGTCTAAAACTAATCCCGAAGGTAGATGTAGAGGTAGTGTGCCGACGGCGATCACATCGACTTTGGAACCATTTCCCACGCGCATCGTCACCTCGTCCTTAGCCAGTCTTCGCTTAATCTGTACTCCTTGTTTCGAGTTGCAAATATTAGCAACAGAACTAGTATCAAATACCCAGGTGCTACTGCAAGCTCTGGTAAGGTACACATCAATAACATGTATATCACATATACCTTTGTTCACCTTGCCATCCTTCTTATCCGCCAAATACTTGGGGCAGTTCCGCTTCCAGTGACCAGTCTGTTTGCAGTAGAAGCACTCAGTCTCAGGCTTAGGTACAGATTTGGGTTTCTTCTCTTGAGCAGCAACATGTTTGCCGTTCTTCTTGAAGTTCCCCTTCTTCTTCCCTTTACCCTTTTTCTTGAAACTGGTGGTTTTGATAACCATCAACACTTGATACTCCTTTTTGATTTCTACCTCCGCAGCCTTTAGCATCGCGAAGAGCTCGGGAATTGTCTTATTCATCCCTTGCATATTATAGTTCAACACGAAGCTTTTGTAGCTTGGTGGCATTGATTGAAGAACTCTGTCAATGACACTATCAACGGGAAGATTAACTCCTAGTTGAGTCAAGTGATTATGATACCCAGACATTTTGAGTATATGCTCACTGACAGAACTATTCTCCTCCTTCTTGCAAATATAGAACTTATTGGAGACTTCATATCTCTCAATCCGGGCATTTGCCTGAAATATTAACTTCAACTCCTGGAACATCTCATATGCTCCATGACGTTCAAAACGTCGTTGAAGTCCCGGTTCTAAGCCGTAAAGCATGGCACACTAAACTATCAAGTAGTCATCAGCTTTACTCTGCCAGATGCTCTTAACGTCATCAGCAGCATCTGCAGCAGGCCTGGCACCCAGCGGTGCTTCCAGGACGCAATTCTTCTGTGCAGCAATGAGGATAATCCTCAAGTTACAGACCCAGTCCGTGTAATTTCTATCATCTTTCAACTTTGCTTTCTCAAGGAACGCATTAAAATTCAACGGAACAACAGCACGGGCCATCTATCTACAACAACATAGATAAGCAAAATACTATCAGGTACTAAGTTCATGATAAGTTCAATTAATCATATTACTTAAGAACTCCCACTTAGATAGACATCCCTCTAATCATCTAAGTGATCATGTGATCCATATCAACTAAACCATAACCGATCATCACGTGAAATGGAGTAGTTTTCAATGGTGAACATCATTATGTTGATCATATCTACTATATGATTCACGCTCGACCTTTCGGTCTCAGTGTTTCGAGGCCATATCTGCATATGCTAGGCTCGTCAAGTTTAAACCGAGTATTCTACGTGTGCAAAACTGGCTTGCATCCATTGTAGATGGACGTAGAGCTTATCACACCCGATCATCACGTGGTGTCTCGGCACGACAAACTTTGGCAACGGTGCATACTCAGGGAGAACACTTTTATCTTGAAATTTAGTGAGAGATCATCTTATAATGCTACCGTCGATCAAAGGAAAATAAGATGCATAAAGGATAAACATCACACGCAATCAATATAAGTGATAGGATATGGCCATCATCATCGTGTGCTTGTGATCTCCATCTCCGAAGCACCGTCATGATCACCATCGACACCGGTGCGACACCTTGATATCCATCGTAGCATCGTTGTTGTCTCGCCAACTATTGCTTCTACGACTATCGCTACCGCTTAGTGATAAAGTAAAGAAATTATAGGGTGATTGCATTGCATACAATAAAGAGACAAACCATATGGCTCCTGCCAGTTGCCAATAACTCTGTTACAAAACATGATCATCTCATACAATAAATGTAGCATCATGTCTTGACCATATCACATCACAACATGCCCTGCAAAAACAAGTTAGACATCCTCTACTTTGTTGTTGCAAGTTTTACGTGGCTGCCACAGGCTGAGCAAGAACCGTTCTTACCTACGCATCAAAACCACAATGATAGTTCGTCAAGTTAGTGTTGTTTTAACCTTCTCAAGAACCGGGCGTAGCCACACTTGGTTCAACTAAAGTTGGAGAAACTGACAACCGCCAGCCACCTATGTGCAAAGCACGTTGGTAGAACCAGTCTCGCGTAAGCGTATGCGTAATGTCGGTCCGGGCCACTTCATCCAACAATACCACCGAACCAAAGCGTGACATGCTGGTAAGCAGTATGACTTGTATCATGCACAACTCACTTGTGTTCTACTCGTGCATATAACATCTACGCATAAAACCAGGCTCGGATGCCACTGTTGGGGAACATAGTAATTTCAAAAAAATTCCTACGCACACGCATGATCATGGTGATGCATAGCAACAAGAGGGGAGAGTGTTGTCCACGTACCCTCGTAGACCGTTAAGCGGAAGCGTTATGACAACGCAGTTGATGTAGTCGTACATCTTCACGATCGACCGATCCTTAGTACTGAATATACGGCACCTCCGCGTTCAGCACACGTTCAGCTCGGTGACGTCCCGTAAACTCACGATCCAGTAGAGCTCGGGGAAGAGTTTCGTCAGCACGATGGTGTGGTGACGATGTTGATGAAGCTAGCGTGACAGGGCTTCGCCTAAGCACTGCTACCTCTTGAGCACTTGCGTTGGTTTTCCCTTGAAGAGGAAAGGGTGATGCAGCAAGGTAGCGTAAGTATTTCCCCTCAGTTTTTGAGAACCAAGGTATCAATCCAGTAGGAGGCTACGCGCGAGTCCCTCGCACCTACACAAAACAAATAAATCCTCGCAACCAACGCGATAGGGGGTTGTCAATCCCTACATGGTCACTTACGAGAGTGAGATCTGATAGATATGATAAGATAATATTTTTGGTATTTTTATGATAAAGATGGAAAGTAAAATAAAAGATATGAAAATAACTAAGTATTGGAAGATTTAATATGATGAAGATAGACCTGGGGGCCATAGGTTTCACTAGTGGCTTCTCTCAAGAGCATAGATATTTTACGGTGGGTGAACGAATTACTGTTGAGCAATTGACAGAATTTAGCATAGTTATGAGAATATCTAGGTATGATCATGTATATAGGCATCACGTACAAGACAAGTAGACCGACTCCTGCCTGCATCTACTACTATTACTCCACAGATCAACCGCTATCCAGCATGCATCTACAATATTAAGTTCATAAGAACAGAGTAACACCTTAAGCAAGATGACATGATGTAGAGGGATAAATTCATGCAATATGATAAAAACCCCATCTTGTTATCCTCGATGGCAACAATACAATACATGCCTTGCTGCCCCTACTGTCACTGGGAAAGGACACCGCAAGATTGAACCCAAAGCTAAGCACTTCTCCCATTGCAAGAAAGATCAATCTAGTAGGCCAAACCAAACTGATAATTCGAAGAGACTTGCAAAGATAACCAGTCATACATAAAATAATTCAGAGAAGATTCAAATATTTTTTATAGATAAACTTGATCATAAACCCACAATTCATCGGTCCTCAACAAACACACCGCAAAAGAAGATTACATCGAATAGATCTCCACAAGAGAGGGGGAGAACTTTTTATTGAGATCCAAAAAGAGAGAATAAGCCCTCTAGCTAATAACTATGGACCCGAAGGTCTGAGGTAAACTACTCACACTTCATCGGAGAGGCTATGGTGTTGATGTAGAATCCCTCCGTGATCGATGCCCCCTCCGGTGGAGCTCCGGAACAGGCCCCAAGATGGGATCTCGTGGATACAGGAAGTTACGACGGTGGAATTAGGGTTTTGGCTCTGTATCTGATCATTTGGGGGTACGTAGGTATATATAGGAGGAAGAAGTACGTCGGTGGAGCAACAGGGGGCCCACGAGGGTGGAGGGCGCGCCTGGGGGGGAGGCGCGCCCCCTACCTCGTGGCCTCCCTGTTGGTTGCTTGACGTAGGGTTCAAGTCTCCTAGATCATGTTCGGTGAGAAAATCACGTTCCCGAAGGATTCATTCCGTTTGGACTCCGTTTGATATTCCTTTTCTTCGAAACCCTAAAATAGGCAAAAAAACAACAATTCGTGGCTGGGCCTCCGGTTAATAGGTTAGTCCCAAAAATAATATAAAAGTGGATAATAAAGCCCAATAATGTCCAAAACAGTAGATAATATAGCATGGAGCAATCAAAAATTATAGATACGTTGCAGACATATCAAGCATCCCCAAGCTTAATTCCTGCTCGTCCTCGAGTAGGTAAATGATAAACACAGAATTTTTGATGTGGAATGCTACTTGGCATATTTTCAATGTAATTCTTCTTAACTGTGGCATGAATATTCAGATCCAAAAGATTCAAGATAAAAGTTCAATATTGACTTAGAAATAATAATACTTCAAGCATACTAACTAAGCAATTATGTCTCTTCAAAATAACATGGCCAAAGAAAGTTATCCCTACAAAATCATATAGTCTGGCTATGCTCTATCTTCACCACAAAAAGTATTTAAATCATGCACAACCCCGATGATAAGCCAAGCAATTGTTTCATTCTTTTGACATTCTCAAAACTTTTTCAATCTTCACGCAATACATGAGTGTGAGCCATGGACATAGCACTTTAGGTGGAATAGAATGGTGGTTGTGGAGGAGACAAAAAGTAGAAGATAGTCTCACATCAACTAGGCGTATCAACGGGCTATGGAGATGCCCATCAATAGATATCAATGTGAGTGAGTAGGGATTTCCATGGAACGGATGCACTAGAGCTATAAGTATATGAAAGCTCAACAAAAGGAACCAAGTGGGTGTGCATACAACTCGCTTGCTCACGAAGACCTAGGGCATTTTGAGGAAGCCCATCATTGGAATATACAAGCCAAGTTCTATAATGAAAAATTCCCACTAGTATATGAAAGGGATAACATGGGAGACTCTCTATTATGAAGATCATGGTGCTACTTTGAAGCACAAGTGTGGTAAAAGGATAGTAGCATTGTCCCTTCTCTCTTTTTCTCTCATATTTTTTATTTGGGCCTTTTTATGGCCTCTTTTTTTTGTCCGGAGTGTCATCCCGACTTGTGTGGGAATCATAGTCTCCATCATCCTTTCCTCACTTGGGACAATGCTCTAAAAATGATGATCATCACACTTTTATTTACTTACAACTTAATACTTAGAACAAAATATGACTCTATGTGAATGCCTGTAACACCCTCGATGCGACGATAGCTCCCACGTGTCGAGGCACGACTTAGAGACATAATCGCATTGAAGGCATATGTCGCAAGTAAGGCAATCTTCACAACATCCCATGTAATATGAATAATAAAGGGGAGATAACATAGTTGGCTTACACTCGCCACGTCAATCAAGTACATAAATAACATCACATCATCCAAACACTCATGGCCCGACTACGGCGCCAAAATAAAAGATAACCCAACATGCGACACGGTCCCGATCACCCCCAACTGGGCACCACTACTGATCATCAGGAAAGGAAACATAGTATCGTTGAGAGTCCTCGTCGAACTCCCACTTGAGCTCAAGCGCATCACCTGGAGTGGAATCATCAGGCCTTGCATCTGGTGTAATAGTAATCTGTGAGCCACAGGGACTCAGCAATCTCGCACCCTTGCAATCAAGACTATTTAAGCTTATAGGTAAGGCAAGGTAAATATAAGTGGAGCGGCAGCAAGCAACTAGCAAATATGGTGGCTAACTTATTTGCAAAAGAGAGTGAGAAGAGGAGGCAAAGCGCGAGCGAGAAACTAGAGGACAACCTGTGCAAACATTACTCCAACACCGTGTCCGCTTCCCGGACTCCGCCGAGAAGAGGCCATCACGGTAACACACTCAGTTGATTCATTTTAATTAAGTTAAGGTTCAAGTTATCTACAACCGGGCATTAACAAATGCCCATCTGTCCATAACCGCGGGCACGACTTTCAAAAGTTCAAATCCCTACAGGGGAGTCCCAACTTAGCCCACGACAAGCTCTCACGGTCAACGAAGGAATAGACCTCCTCCCGAGATGTTCCGATCAGACTCGGTACCTCGGTTCTTCAAGACACTTCGACAGGTTAAAACAAGTCCAGCAACACCGCCCGAATGTGCCGACAAATCCCGATAGGAGCTGCACATATCTCGTTCTCAGGGCACACTCACATGAGCAAGACGTCGGGTAGGCCAGCCCAGAGTTGCCCCTGGTAGCCCCGGACATCGCTCGGTTGGACCAACACTCAGAGGAGCACTGGCCCGGGGGGGGACTAAAATAAGATGACCCTCGGGCTCCGGAAACCCAAGGGAAAAAAAGAGGCTAGGTGGCAAATGGTAAAACCAAGGTTGAGCATTGCTGGAAAAGCTTTAATCAAGGCGAACTATCAAGGGGTTCCCATTATAACCCAACCGCGTAAGGAACGCAAAATCCGGGAACATAACACCGATATGACGGAAACTAGGGCGATAAGAGTGGAACAAAACACTAGGCGAGAGGACGAGCCTTCCACCCTTTACCAAGTATATATATGCATTAAGATAACATGGCAAAATAATGATATCCCAACAAGTAAATAAATATTCCAACCAGGAACAGCCTCCAATCTTCACTTGCAACTAGCAACGCTATAAGAGGGGCTGAGCAAAGCGGTAACATAGCCAATCAACGGTTTGCTAGGACATTGTTGGTTAGAGGTTTGACATGGCAATTTGGGAGGCTTGAAAGCAAGTGGTAGGCATCATAGCATTGGCATAGCAAAAGAGCGAGCAATCTAGCATAGCAAAGATAGTAGTGATTTCGAGGGTTTGATCACCTTGCCTGCACAGTTGTCAGAGTTGACTGGATCCTCGAAAGCAAACACAACAGGCTCCTCGTTAGCGAACTCATCTCCCGGCTCTACCCAAACAAGACAAACAAGCAACAAGGACACAATCAACCACGTGCAAGGATCAAACAATATGATGCCATGATGATATGCTATGCGGGATGCGATGCGGGATGCATATGCAAGATGTGACAAGAAATTCAAGAACCTGGCCTCAACTTGGAAATCCAAGTGTGCCACTGGAAAGACGAGATGAAATCGCTTGAAAACGATATAAAGAACGCTGGAATCGGAGTTACGGTTTGGAAATGGCAAGCAATTCAAATATGACACCGGTCTGCGATTTACAGCAAGTAGCCATATAAATGCAACGAGATGAACATGCTACAGCATTCAAAAATGACAACAGAATACATGGCAGGGATGCATTTAAGATTCTCAACAGAAGTCTAGCACTGAGCTATGGCCAATTCATCCCTTAACAGGTTCAAACAAGCATGGCAAAAATGCATATGGTAAACAGATTTCAGACTTAGTGAAATTAACACTTGTCTGGAATTTCAGATCAGGTAGCACTCTTCGGAGCAACAAAACTATATGCTACAGGACCTGAACATGGCAAAGTAAAGCATGTAACGGAGCTACTCGAAGAACTTAACAAAAGTCCCTTAGTGACCTTGAGCCATAAAGGATCAGAAAATACAATTGCAAGCAGGTGAACATGGCAAAAACATAATCAGTTTTTAGACTTAGTGAAAACTGGAGCATGCTAAAAACAGATATCAAGTAGACATGTTTACGAGCTCGATGCACTCACTACGGAGCAAGGCATGATAAACTAGGCATACACCCATCAAGAATACACAAAATGCAAGCTATACATGGAAAGAACAATAGCATGGCATGCACGGATCAACTACAACATCCTCGGCAAAATCGCTAACTAGTAGACAATCTGCCCAGATTTACAAAGTAGCAAAAGTAGAGCTCGATTGACTCAAGCTAGGTTGCTCCATAATTGTAAACAAAGACATGGATGGATAGAGCACTACAATATTAACAAAACATCCTTACTGATAATTCTCAAAAGAGGCACGGATCATTAGGAAACAACATGAACATATGGCCATATGAGATAAACAGGTCAAGGACTTGGTGGAAATGCTAAGTCCCTGAAAACAGAATTACCAAGTGCCTCACTTGGCAAGATTGTGCTAGTCACCACATACATCACAAAAATACATGGGTTGCACCTCTGGAAAGATGGCAAAACCCTTAACAAAACATATGTAGAGCTCAAGGGCATATCATGCACACATTAATCATGGCAAAAAATGACAAATATCTAAATGGAGTAGCAGATCTGACAATTATCTCAAGTAGCCCTCTTCTAACAGCATTTCGGGCATCAAGATAAACTCAAATGAAAATGATGCAATGAGATGAAATGATGTACTCTCTAAGACGAACATTTTGTATGCTATATGCCCAAATCGGAGCTATGGATGCAAATTTACGGCATGATGAACAGGAGCATATGGATCTGAGATTTGAGGACTTAGGGAAAAAATCCGAAGTCAACCTAGGTTTTACTGTAGCAGCGGATCCAGATCGAGCGAGCACATGAACCGAGGCGGAAAGGGAGCTCGCCGGAGCTTCTCGCCGGAGTAGGAGGGAGAGGCCGGCCGGGACTTGTCGGAGATGGGGAGGAGCTGGGCCGGCGCGGCGTTTGGCGGCGACGGACGAGGGCGGCAGTGTGGCGGCGGACTCCGGGCGGCGAGGCGCGGCTTCGGTCGGCCGGCGTCGAGCGGTGACTCCGGTCGCCGAAGCGGAAGAAGGCGGCGGCGGGGCGAACGCGGCGGCGGGGTCGGGCGCGGTGCGCCGCGGGAGGCAACGGGCCTCGGGGGCCCTCCCTGGGCCTCCCGGGCCGGCGATGTGGGGCGAGGCGGCGAGCGAGTGAGGAGGCGACACGTGGCGGCGGCAGGGTCGATCTGGACGTGTCCGTCGGTGGTAGACTTGTCCGACGGCGCGCGATGACGAGTGGATCTAGGGTTTTCGGGGGGGAGGAGAAGGAGATTTTCGGGGGATCTTTAAATAGGCATAGGAGGAGCTAGGAGAGTCCAAATGAGGTGCGGTTTTCGGTCACGCGATCGTGATCGAACACTCTAGATGATAGAAGGGTTTTTGGTGGGTTTTGGGCCAAATTGAAGGGGTGTTGGGCTGCAACACACACGAGGCCTTTTCGGTCCCTCGGTTAACTGTTGGAGTATCAAACGAAGTCCAAATGATACGAAACTTGACACGCGGTCTACCGGTAGTAAACCAAGGCTGCTTGGCAAGTCTCGGTCCAATCCGGAAATGTTTAATCCCCACACACGAAAGAAAGGTAGAAATGGCCACCACAGGAGAACGAAGCGCTGTAATGCAAAATGGACAACGGGGAAAATGCTCGAATGCATGAGATGAACACGTATACAAATGCAATGCACATGATGACATGATATGAGATGCATGACAACGATAACAACACACGGAGACAAAGACCCGAACCTGAGAAAATAAATTAACTTAATGCCGGAAACGGCAAGAGTTGGAGTACAAATTGGGAAAGTTACATCCGGGGTGTTACAACACTCCACCACTATGAAAGGATCTCGTCCCGAGATCTAGGACTGAAAGAACGCCGGGTAATCAGAACGGAGGTGATCCTCGCGTTCCCAGGTAGCTTCACAGTCGGAATGGTGTGACCACTTGACTTTGAGAAATTTGATTGACTTATTGCGAGTCTTGCGTTCAGTCTCTTTAAGAATAGCAACTGGGTGCTCACGATAAGAGAGATCTTCTTGGAGCTCAATGTCCTTGAAGTTGACAGTGCGGTCAGGAGTCTTGAAGCACTTTCGAAGCTGAGAGACATGGAACATGTCATGAACATTTGCAATGTTTGAAGGAAGCTCGAGTTGATAGGCGAGGTCGCCTCTCTTGCTGACAATCTTGAAAGGTCCCACGTATCTAGGGGCAAGCTTCCCTTTGATACCGAAGCGACGAATAGCTTTCATAGGAGAGATGCGGAGGTAAACATGATCTCCGATCTCGAAAGCCAAATCACGGTGCTTACTATCATAGTAGCTCTTCTGGCGGGATTGGGCTGCTTTGAGGTTATCTCGAATGACTTTGCACATTTCCTCTGCCTCTGTGATTAAGTCATTACCCAAAAGCTGACGTTCACCGGTTTCAGACCAGTTGAGAGGGGTACGGCACTTCCTGCCATACAGAATTTCAAATGGGGCCTTGCCCGAACTTTCTTGAAAACTGTTGTTGTAGGAGAATTCAGCATAAGGAAGACAATCCTCCCACTTCATGCCGAAGGAGATCACACAAGCCCTGAGCATATCTTCAAGAATCTGGTTGACACGCTCAACTTGACCGCTAGTTTGAGGATGGAAAGCTGTGCTGAAGCGGATGTTGGTGCCCATGGCCTTCTAAAAAGAATCCCAAAACTTGGAGGTAAAGATGCTGCCACGGTCTGAAGAGATCACCTGTGGAATACCGTGCAGAGAGACAATTCGAGAGGTATAGAGTTCCGCCAATTGAGCTGCAGTGATCGACTCTTTGATAGGCAGAAAGTGAGCCACTTTAGTGAGTTTGTCGATGACAACGAATATAGCATCATTGCCACGCTTGGACTTTGGAAACCCAGTCACGAAGTCCATTTGAATGTGGTCAAACTTCCATTCTGGAATGGCAAGAGGTTGGAGGAGACCCGCTGGCCTTTGGTGTTCTGCCTTCACTCTTCTGCAGACATCACATTCATTCACGAATTGAGCAATCTCGCGCTTCATTCGAGTCCACCAATAAGCCTGCTTGAGGTCCTGATACATCTTCGTGCTCCCAGGGTGGATGGACAGGAGAGAATTGTGAGCCTCGTTCATGATCACTTTACGGAGGTCACCTTTGGGTACAACAATACGATCCTCAAAGAAAAGAGTATCCTTGTCATCAAGGCGGTAGCACTTGTACTTAGGTTGACTCTTGGCAATCCCAATCTTCACCTTTTTCACCATAGCATCAAGAAGCTGGGCTTGGCGAATCTGGTCTTCCAAGGTAGGAGAGACTTGAAGGTTGGCGAGGAAACCTTGAGGAACAACTTGCAGATTAAGTTTGCGGAAAGCTTCACAAAGCTCGGGTTGATAAGGCTTGAGAATCAGACTGTTGCAATAAGCTTTCCTGCTCAATGCGTCAGCAATCACATTGGCCTTGCCTGGAGTATACTCGATACTCGGATTATACTCTTGAATCATTTTGACCCATCGAGTTTGCCTGAGGTTGAGATTAGGCTGAGTGAAGATGTACTTGAGACTTTTGTGATCAGTGAAAATATCCACTTTTCTTCCCAATAAGAGATGTCTCCAAGTCAAAAGAGCATGCACAACTGCCGCCAACTCGAGATCATGAGTGGGGTAGTTCTTCTCATTGGGCTTCAACTGGCGAGAGGTATAAGCAACAACTTTCTTCTCTTGCATCAATACTGCGCCAAGACCATGGAGAGAGGCATCACAAAAGACCTCGTACGGCTTGGATTCATCAGGCGGAGTCAAAACTAGAGCAGTGATCAATTTCTCTTTCAATGTGTTGAAAGCAATGTCACACTCCGGAGACCAAACATAATTGACGTGCTTCCGGAGGAGATTTGAGAGAGGCTTTGCGATCTTAGAAAAGTTTTCAACGAATCTTCGACAGTAGCTTGCGAGACCGAGGAAGCTATGGAGTTGCTTCACGTTCTGAGGAGGTTCCCAATTCACAATTGCAGACACCTTCTCAGGATTCACGGCAATGCCCTTGGCAGAGATGATATGACCAAGATAAAGAACCTCATCGAGCCAAAATTCACACTTGGAGAACTTGGCGTAGAACTGGTGTTCCCTCAACTTATCGAGTACCAAACGTAAGTGCTTGGCATGATCTTCCTTATTCTTCGAGAAAACCAGAATGTCGTCAAGATAGACCAAAACGAAGTCATTGGTGTAGGCGTTGAAGATGAAGTTCATCATGCGAGAGAACATCGGAGGAGCGTTGACGAGGCCAAAAGACATGACAGTGTATTCATATGAACCAAAGCTTGTCCTGAAAGCCGTCATGGGAATATCTTGCTCACAGATTCGAATCTGATGATAACCCATACGGAGATCAAGCTTGGAGAATACATAGGCACCTTTGAGTTGCTCAAACAGCTCGTTGATGTTGGGAAGTGGGTATTTGTTCTTGATGGTCTTCTTGTTCAATGGACGGTAATCAACACAAAGTCGGTCCATTCCATCCTTCTTCTTCACAAAAAGAACACCACAACCCCACGGAGAAGAACTAGGCCGGATG
Organism: Triticum urartu; assembly: GCF_056163025.1. NCBI lineage: Eukaryota > Viridiplantae > Streptophyta > Magnoliopsida > Poales > Poaceae > Triticum > Triticum urartu. The sequence goes on from NC_141875.1 coordinate 171,658,990, forward strand.
AGACCCATTCTTTCTTGAATATCGAGTTGCTTCTTCAGCTCCTTCAACTCTTCAGGTCCGAGCTTGTAAGGACGATTGCACACAGGTTCCGTACCGGGCTCAAGATCAATGATGAATTCAACTAGCCGGTGCGGAGGCATTCCTGGATGCTCTTCTGGAAAGACGTCTTGATATTCGCAAACGACTGGAATTTGCGAGATAGCATCCAATTCACCCTTCTCATTGAGAGAAAACAGACGGATAGAATCATCACGAGCGGCAAAGACAATTACATCCTGAGACGAATGAGTCAATTGAATCTGCCTGGCTGCACAATCAAGATGCGCCTTGAGCTTAGAAAGCCAATCCATCCCGAGAATAAGATCAATATCCGAGTTGCCAAGAACCATAGGAGAAGAAAGAAACTTGTAGTCGCCCAAGGTGATAGTAATGTCCGGAGCCATCATTTTAGTGTTCATGAACAAACCCGGAGAAGAAACCGCTATCGGCTTAGGCAAATCAATAGTATGCACATCATGCATGGATGCAAAAGGCTTCGATAAAAATGATAAAGATGCACCAGTGTCAAAAAGAACTCTTGCGGGAATGTCATTAACAGGAAGGTCACCCATGATCATATCTGGTGATTCCTCTGCCTGAGCTGCATTCAGCAAGTTGACCTTGGAAGACTTGGTGTTATGCTTGACCATAGCTGTACTTGCCGATCTGAAAGGAGGAGGAGGAGGAGGAAGACGCCTCTGGTTGAAACACTTGTTGGCATAGTGACCCTTCTGTTGGCACTTGTTGCACATGACCTCTGAAAGCGGATGGTGGTACGGAGCACTTGATCTTGGAGCTTGAGACGAAGTCTTGTTCTGAAAGCCAGGGTTGGGTGGGTGGGAAGAACCACTGCCACCTTTGCTCTTCTGCTGATACGGCTGACGAAACGGAGGAGGAGGAAGCCAATACTTCTGCTTCTTGGCCACTTGAGTAGAGGAAGAAGGAGTGACATCTCTGACTCGCTTCTTGGAAGCATCACACCTCAGTTGAGTGGCCTCTTGCTTCAGTGCCATGTTTTAGAAGTCATCGTACCTCAAGGGCTCAAAGAGAACAAGAGTGAGCTGAATTTCTTTTCTAAGACCACCCCTGAACTGGTATATCATGCTCTTCTCATCAGGGACGTCCTGCTTGGCAAAGTGGGCGAGCTTCTGAAACAACTTGTTGTAGTCATAGACAGACAAAGAGCCTTGCTTCAGGTTGCGGAATTCCTCACGCCTGCTTTCAACCATCCTCTGAGGGATATGATGAGCTCGGAAATCTTGACGGAATTCATCCCAGGTGACAACACATCCACCTCTGGAGTCCTTGTACTGCTGGAACCATTCTGCAGCTTGATCTTTGAGTTGGAAGGAAGTGAACTTGACGAAGTCCTCAGGCCTGACGTTACTGCACTCGAAATGCTTGCATAGATCCACGAGCCAATTGTCAGCATCGGTTGCCTCAACACAATTGCTGAAAGTCTTTGGCCCATTAGCAAGGAACTGGTTGAGTGTAGCAATGTGATTCTGATTGTTGCCTTGGTTCCCTTGGTTGCCTTGATTGCGCTCTTGAAGAATTTGCATGATCAACTGTGTGTTTGCATTGGTTGCGGCCATCACAGCTTGCCATGCCTCCGGAGGAGGTGGAGGTGGTGGCGGATCAGGATTCGGAGTCGTGCACGTTGGAGGAGCCATCCTGAAGAGGTTGACATCCATTAGCACATTGATAGTAAATATTGAAGCTGAATCCAATGGAATTAAAATTGCAACATATAGTCTTCACATCCGAACAAAATGAACGAATGCATTTCTCTTGAAATGGTCACATATCCCTAAATTGAGAAGCCACTTAGAATTTAGGTAGAGAAATAAATCAACACGCTACGGCTCAAGAACGAGTAATCGGTAAGAAATCCCAATCTCAAACCAATATCCGTGGAAGAAGAAACTAGAGCTACAAGAATTCCCACCTATGAAACTCCCGAACCTTTCTGGTTATGCAATCAGGTGTTGGGGATACAGGGGAAGCATAATATCTCACCCAAATCTAGCAAATCCTACATCCAGCTGTATCCATCCTTCAACACATAACCAAGAAAAACTTCGGAAACCATCTACCTCAACCTTCGAAAAGCATCCGTTATACAAGTTATGGCGATACTCCCAAACTCCCGCCCCAGTACTGGGTGGCGTCGAGGTTATCTCACCAACGAACTGCATAAAAGAGATATTCAATGTCGGCGTACTAGACTCAGGTATTCCAGAATTGCAACGATAAAATTATGACGACAATACCTCAGAGCTCAACTTCGCGGGACACTTCCACAAAACCCCTGACAGGAGGCACCAAGACAATGTTCTCATCATAAAACCATCGGAACGATTCCAAGATACCCGCGTGATCCTAAAAAAAATTTAGTGAAATTTGAGAAGAGAAGAGTCAAAAATCTACTTCAGGATGCCTTACCAGAGCGATGAGGAGACTGGGAAGTAAAAAGAATTCCTAAACTCTCCGATATATAATTCCTAAATGACTCAAAACATTTTTCTAGACACAACTCGGCTGCTAATAACGATCAAGCAATGGGGCTCCTAAGGTCGGGGAAGGCTCTGATTACCAACTTGTAGCACCCTCGATGCGACTATAGCTCCCACGTGTCGAGGCACGACTTAGAGATATAATCGCATTGAAGGCATATGTCGCAAGTAAGGCAATCTTCACAACATCCCATGCAATATGAATAATAAAGGGGAGATAACATAGTTGGCTTACACTCGCCACGTCAATCAAGTACACAAATAACATTACATCATCCAAACACTCATGGCCCAACTACGGCGCCAAAATAAAAGATAACCCAACATGCGACACGGTCCCGATCACCCCCAACTGGGCACCACCACTGATCATCAGGAAAGGAAACATAGTATCGTTGAGAGTCCTCGTCGAACTCCCACTTGAGCTCAAGCGCGTCACCTGGAGCAGAATCATCAGGCCCTGCATCTGGTGTAATAGTAATCTGTGAGCCACAGGGACTCAGCAATCTCACACCCTCGCGATCAAGACTATTTAAGCTTATAGTTAAGGCAAGGTAAATATAAGTGGAGCGGCAGCAAGCAACTAGCAAATATGGTGGCTAACTTATTCGCAAAAGAGAGCGAGAAAGGAGGCAAAGCGCGGGCGAGAAACTAGAGGACAACCTGCGCAAACATTACTCCAACACCGTGTCCGCTTCCCGGACTCCGCCGAGAAGAGGCCATCACGGTAACACACTCAGTTGATTCATTTTAATTAAGTTAAGGTTCAAGTTATCTACAACCGGGCATTAACAAATTCCCATCTGCCCATAACCGCGAGCACGGCTTTCTAAAGTTCAAATCCCTGCAGGGGAGTCCCAACTTAGCCCACGACAAGCTCTCACGGTCAACGAAGGAATAGACCTCCTCCCGAGACGTTCCGATCAGACTCGGTACCTCGGTTCTTCAAGACACTTCGACATGTTAGAACAAGTCCAGCAACACCGCCCGAATGTGCCGACAAATCCCGATAGGAGCTGCACATATCTCATTCTCAGGGCACACTCAGATGAGCAAGACGTCGGGTAGGCCAGCCCAGAGTTTCCCCTGGTAGCCCCGGACATCGCTCGGTTGGACCAACACTCAGAGGAGCACTGGCCCGGGGGGCTAAAATAAGATGACCCTCGGGCTCCGGAAACCCAAGAGAAAAAAAGAGGCTAGGTGGAAAATTGTAAAACCAAGGTTGGGCATTGCTGGAAAAGCTTTAATCAAGGCGAACTATCAAGGGGTTCCCATTATAACCCAACCGCGTAAGGAACGCAAAATCTGGGAACATAACACCGATATGACGGGAACTAGGGCGGCAAGAGTGGAACAAAACACTAGGCGAGAGGCCGAGCCTTCCACCCTTTACCAAGTATATAGATGCATTAAGATAACATGGCAAAATAATGATATCCCAACAAGTAAATAAATAATCCAACCAGGAACGGCCTCCAATCTTCCCCTGCAACTAGCAACGCTATAAGAGGGGCTGAGCAAAGCGGTAACATAGCCAACCAACGGTTTGCTAGGACATGGTGGGTTAGAGGTTTGACAAGGCAATTTTGGAGGCTTGAAAGCAAGTGGTAGGCATCATAGCATTGGCATAGCAAAAGAGCGAGCAATCTAGTATAACAAAGATAGTAGTGATTTCGAGGGTATGATCATCTTGCCTGCACAGTTGTCAGAGTTGACTGGATCCTCGAAAGCAAACTCAACAGGCTCCTCGTTAGCGAACTCGTCTCCCGGCTCTACCCAAACAATACAAACAAGAAACAAGGACACAATCAACCACGTGCAAGGATCAAACAATATGATGCCATGATGATATGCTATGCGGGATGCGATGCGGGATGCATATGCAACATGTGACAGGAAATGCAAGAACCTGGCCTCAACATGGAAATCCAAGTGTGCCACTGGAAAGATGAGATGAAATCTCTTGAAAACGATATAAAGAACGCCGGAATCGGAGTTACGGTTTGGAAATGGCAAGCAATTCAAATATGACACCGGTCTGCGATTTACAGCAAGTAGCCATCTAAATGCAACGAGATGAACATGCTACAGCATTCAAACATGACAATAGAATACATGGAAGGGATGAATTCAAGATGCTTAACAAAATTCTAGCCTGAGCTACGGCCAATTCATCCCTTAACAGGTTCAAACAAGCATGGCAAAAATGCATATGGTAAACAGATTTCAGACTTAGTGAAATTAACACTTGTCTTGAATTTCAGATCAGGTAGCACTCTTCGGAGCAACAAAACTACATGCTACATGACCTGAACATGGCAAAGTAAAGCATGGAATGGAGCTACTAAAAGAACTTAACAAAAGTCCCTTAGTAACCTTGAGCCATGGCAAAAACATAATCAGTTTTTAGACTTAGTGAAAACTGGAGCATGCTGAAAACAGATATCAAGTAGGCATGTTTACGAGCTCGATGCACTCACTACGGAGCAAGGCATGATAAACTAAGAATACACCCATCAAGAATACACAAAATTCAAGCTAGACATGTCAAGAACAATAGCATGGCATGCACAGATCAACTACAACATCCTCGACAAAATCGCTAACTAGTAGACAATCTGCCCAGATTTACAAAGTAGCAAAAGTAGAGCTCGATTGACTCAAGCTAGGGTGCTCCATAATTGTAAACAAAGACATGGATGGATAGAGAACTACAATATTAACAAAACATCCTTACTGATCATCCTCAAAAGAGGCACGGATCATTAGGAAACAACATGAACATATGGCCATATGAGATAAACAGATCAAGATGAACACAAATTAAAATGATGTAATGAGATGAAATGATGTACTCTTTGAGACGAACATTTTGGTATGCTATATGCCCAAATCAGAGCTACGGGTGCAAAGTTACGGCACGATGAACAGGAGCATATGGATCTGAGATTTGAGGACTTTGGGAAAAAATCCGAAGTCACCTAGGTTTTACTGTAGCGGCGGATCCAGATCGAGTGAGCACGCGAACCGAGGCGAACAGGGATCTTGCGGAGCTTCTCGCCGGAGTAGGAGGGAGAGGCCGGCCGGGACTTGCCGGATATGGGGAGGAGCGGGGCTGGCGCGGCGTTTGGCGGTGACAGATGAGGGCGGCGGTGTGGCGGCGGACTTCGGGCGGCGAGGCGTGGCTCCGGCCGGCCGGCGTCGAGCGGCGCACGGCGGCTCCGGTCGCCGGAGCGGAAGAAGGCGGCGGGGGGGCGAACGCGGCGGCGGGGTCGGGCGCGGTGCGCCGCGGGAGGCAACGGGCCTCGGGGGCCCTCCCTGGGCCTCCCGGGCCGGCGATGCGGGGCGAGGCGGCGAGCGAGTGAGGAGGCGACACGTGGCGGTGGCGGGGTCGATCCGGACATGTCCGTCGGTGGCAGACTTGTCCGGCGGCGCGCGATGACGAGTGGATCTAGGGTTTTCGGGGGGGGGGGGGGAAGGAGAAGGAGATTTTTGGGGGATCTTTAAATAGGCATAGGAGGAGCTAGGAGAGTCCAAATGAGGTGCGGTTTTTGGCCACGCGAACGTGATCGAACGCTCTAGATGATAGAAGGGTTTTTGGCGGGTTTTTGGCCAAATTGAAGGGGTGTTGGGCTGCAACACATATCAAACGAAGTCCAAATGATACGAAACTTGACACGCGGTCTACCGGTAGTAAACCAAGGCCGCTTGGCAAGTCTTGGTCCAATTAGGAAATTTTAATCCCCACACACGAAAGAAAGGTAGAAATGGCCAATGGAGGAGAACGAAGCGCCGGAATGCAAAACGGACAACGGGGAAAATGCTTGAATGCATGAGATGAACACGTATGCAAATGCAATGCACATGATGACATGATATGAGATGCATGACAACGATAACAACACACGGAGACAAAGACCCGAACCCGAGAAAATAAATTAACTTAATGCCAGAAACGGCAAGAGTTGGAGTACAAATTGGGAAAGTTACATCCGGGGTGTTACAATGCCTCCGGCGGTGTACCGGGATATGCAATGAATCAAGAGTGACATGTATGAAAGAATTAGGAACGGTGGCTTTGCCACAAATACAATGTTAAATACATGATCATGCAAAGCAATATGACAATGATGGAGCGTGTCATAGTAAATGGAACGGTCGAAAGTTGCATGGCAATATATCTCGGAATGGCTATGAAAATGCCATGATAGGTAGGTATGGTGGCTGTTTTGAGGAAGGTATATGGTGGGTGTATGATACCAGCGTAAGGTGCGCGGTATTAGAGAGGCTAGCAATGGTGGAAGGAAGAAAAGTGTGTATGATCCAATGACTCAACCTTAGTCATAAAGAACTCATATACTTATTGAAAAAATCTACAAGTTATAAAAGCAAATTATTACGTGCATGCTCCTAGGGGGATAGATTGGTAGGAAAAGACCATCGCTCGTCCCCGACTGCCACTCATAAGGAAGACAATCAATAAATAAATCATGCTCCGACTTCATCACATAATAGTTCACCATATGTGCATTCTACGGGAATCATGAACTTTAACACAAGTATTTATCAAATTCACAACTACTCAACTAGCATGACTCTAATATCACCATCTCCATATCTCAAAACAATTATCGAGTTTCAAACTTCTCATAGTATTCAACACACTCATAAGAGAATTTTATTATTAATCTTGTATACCTAGTGTCGGTGTCAAAACCGGTGGATCTCGGGTTGGGGGTCCCGAACTGTGCGTCTAAGGCAGATGGTAACAGGAGGCAGGGGACACGATGTTTTACCTAGGTTCGGGCCCTCTTGATGGAGGTAAAACCCTACATCCTGCTTGATTTATTCTCGATGATATGAGTATTACAAGAGTTGATCTACCACGAGATCGGAGAGGCTAAACCCTAGAAGCTAGCCTATGGTATGATTGTATATTGTCCTACGGACTAAAACCCTCCGGTTTATATAGACACCGGAGAGGGTTCGGGTTACACAAGGTCGGTTACAAAGTAGGAGATATCCATATCCGTATCGCCTAGCTTGCCTTCCACGCCAAGTAGAGTCCTATCCAGACACGGGACGAAGTCTTCAATCTTGTATCTTCATGGTCCAACAGTCTGGCCAAAGGATATAGTCCGGCTGTTTGGAGACCCCCTAATCTAGGACTCCCTCGGTAGCCCCTGAACCAGGCTTCAATGACGATGAGTCCGGCGCGCAGTATTGTCTTCGACATTGCACGGCGGGTTCCTCCTCCGAACACATCACAGAAGAGTTTGAATACCAGGATAGTGTCCGACCCTGCAAAATAAATTCCACATACCACCATAGAGAGAATAATATTTCCACAAATCTTAATCTGCTGACACGCTTTGGCAACATGACATCAGGCCATGGCTCGGTGTTTATTCGAACCGTTTTTCTTCAACCAGCTCCACACATAACGCGAGGCGGTTTCTTGACACGTCTCGTCAAAGCAGAGATCGTGTTCCCCTAATTACGGGATTGTCATCAATACGGTCGTGGGTAACCCGACCGCGCCTAGGACTCCTAGATTTTAGGCAAGTCCCGAACGGCCACTAGGAGGACGCTTGATATTCACCCTCTTTATAAAGGGACAAGGCTTTTACCTTTTTCCCTCCCGTGCTCAATCGAATCCTTCCCCGCCTCAAGTTCTAACACCCAAAGCCTAGGTCAGGTGCTTCGGACCTTCAATTATGTCCGGATCTAGCCTTCAAGGCCGGTGGATGCCCTCCTCCGTTACGGAAGAGGATATCAAGAAGTTGAGGGAGGCCAGATACCTGACCGCTGAGGTTTCGTATTGGCTGCTTGCTCGAGGGCAGGTCGTCCCTACACCTGAACCCAACGAGAACGTTGTGTTCATCTCCCACTTCCTCCGAGGTCTAGGCCTCACTCTGGATCCCTTCGTTAGGGGTTTAATGTTCTATTATGGGCTAGATTTCCACGATCTAGCCCCAGACTCCTTTCTCCATATCTCGGCATTTATTGCCATATGTGAGGCCTTCCTCCGCATTACCCCTCACTTCGGCCTGTGGCTCAAGACCTTTGACGTGAAGCCGAAGATGGTCGAGGGGCAGCATGTAGCGTGCGGAGGCGCATTAATAAGCAAGATCACTAGAGCTCCATGGCCAAAGGGTTCCTTTCCAGAGGTGTCCGGATTATGGCAACGGGAGTGGTTTTACATCACAGCTCCCAGAAGTGCCAAGTGGGTGGCTGCCCCTGCTTTCCGCTTGGGCCCTCCACCACAACTGATGTCACGGATTAGCAGAGGGCTGAGCTGGGGTCCAGCCAAGGACGTGCCTATACTGCAAAGCCGCATTCAATATCTCTTCGAAGGAGATTTCAGTCTGGTTACGGTGGTGCAAATCATGCTGGTTCGTCGATTCTAGCCTTGCAAACATCGGCCTCTCCGCATGTGGGAGTTCAACCCAGAAGGACCGCGCACTATTCAAAATTTCCTCGGCCTGACGCACGAGAAGATGTATAAATCATTCTTCGGACCCCAAATAGAGTGTCCGGATACTACCGAGGATGTGGGCCTGAGCAGCAACCGCACCGCCGACCAAGTAAGTAATCCTCTAGCCGAACACACCGTCTTTCATTTATCGTGACGTCATTCGGAGAAATCAATCTTTGACCAGGACTGGCTAACAAAGGCGAAGATGATTCGGTGTTCGGCCCCCCTTCCTGAGGGTTTGGACAATCCAGTACTGGAAAAGATGCTCGAGCTAGCACCTTGCCCGGAGCCCTCAAAGGAAGATAGAGGGGGGAATAATGAGGGCGGAAGCGGGCCCCCATTTCTACCAATTCCAACCAAGGGAATGAGCGCCTCCATGAAGGAGGATACCCAAGGGGAGGAATATGACATTCTCTCACCCCGGGGAAGGAAGAGGACTACCTCTGAAGATCTAGAAACCAAGGTTTCCTAACGGGAGAAGAAATCTCCACCATAGGGTCCTGCCTTGGAGGGTGCTCTTGCCGCACAAAGTCCGCGCGGGGATCAGCCCTCTAACGAGCTATAAGTAATAAGAAGTACTTTAATAGTGAAGGTATACTACCTTACCTCTGAGGAAAATAACTGAAGCATTTATCTTGCAGTTCGGATCTTAGCCCTTCTCAGCAGAGCTCATCTTCGGGGGATCTTCTTCCGGAGATGATGGAGAGCGAAACGCCTCCCCCGGACTCCTCCGCTCAAGAAGCGGGCGACCTTGAAGTGTCGTTACGGAGGGCCTCACCAGATCAGGTGAGGCCAGAAGATATTCCTATGGTCACCCAAAGTCCCCAGTATCCGGCTCTTGAAGAGAGCAATCGGAAGAATCCGACACCGTCTGGTATGCGGTCGGACGCACTGAGGGATCTGCTAGAGCGAGCAACTATCTCAGAAGAACACCGTACATTGATGGGTATGGTGATTGAAAGGATTTCACCCGCCGAAAGCGGGTTGCATGAAGCCTTTGTGAGTCTACTGACGGGTTTTGAGGTACGTGAAATGATATACATTTGTGAGAGTACCGCACATTTTTAGGTGTGCCCTGTGTAGATAGTAGCCCCTGAGACTCTGGTTGTCGTCGAAAACGGCGGCAAACAGAGGATCGTAGTCTCAGGTAATAACCAGACCGCCTTCATGTGCAGGTGGTTGAAGCTCCGGTGGCTAGCCGGACTAATGAGTTTGCCGAACTAAAGCGGCAACTGGATGCGGCAGATGCCGACATCGAGCTTGTTAACAAGCGGCTTGACGAGGCACAGGGTAAGTAATGTTTTCTGGTGAATGTCACATAGTAAGGGCAGCGTGATGCCAGTATCTTTAATATGTCGTGACTGCAGACGGAGCTGCCACCGTGGAGACCCTTCGGGCGGAGCTTGCCCGAGCCAAAGAACAAACAAGGATTAGTAATGCGGCCACTTTAAAGGCGGCCGAAGAGTTAAGAGCCGAAAAGGCTGCACATTGCGAGAGCAAAGATAAAATGGCCAAGATGACTATAAAGTTAAAAGACACTACCGACCGTTGTCAGTTCCTCAAAGAAGAAAACCGGGCGAGGGCGACGGACCTTGAGGAGGCCACAATGGCGACCAAGGACACCCGCTCTGCCATGAGTGCGAAGAAGGAGGAACTGCGTGAAGCCGGGGCTATTGCGGCTGGGAAGCCCTTTATGCTGCGAAGGAAGTTTGGAGATCCGCGGTATGCCCCTCTGGATCGGCTGTGGAGTTCGGCAGACGCATATATGGACTTGGCGGCGAGCGCTGTCGATGCGGCCGAATACTTCCGAGATCAAATAGATCGTGAAGTGGACAAGCTGTTTTGGTCGCAGTTTAACGTTCCAGAGAGTCCACTTCCATTGACTGATCAGCTAGCCGAATGGGCCGAACTCAATAGGTTGTCCGGACTCGCCATGAGGTCTGTCGTGGATCAGCTATGGCCGAAAAAGCCAAATCCGAACAGCTATTTTAGCCTAGTGCAGCAGTTCCTTGGTGCGGTGCCGCACATCAATGTGATGAAGAGGTCGGCATGCATAGAGGGCTTGCGAATGGCCCTTGCCCGTGTCAAAGCATACTGGGCGGAGATGGATGCTACCACTGTTGCGGCGCAGGGTTCGGCCATAGGCCAAGTGGTTGCCGAGCACTATTTTGAAGAAGTTCTTGAGGGTGCTCGTTTGATAAGGCCCAGTGCTCGAAGAATATTATGTTTGAGTGACATGTATTCCCATTGTAAAAACAATGTTTATGAAATTTATTAAGGCTGTATTTATACTTTTGCCTGAAAGTAATATGATGCCTCTTGTGCGGCCATTTATGTATATATGTATATAACCTGAAAGATTGCAGTCGTGGGCTTCAACCCCCACGCATATAATGCGGAGGTGTTCACAGAAGTCGCGTGTTCACACTTAATCCAACGTCTTGGTCCTATTAAGGAGGTGATAGCGCAGCGAACTAGGCAACCGAACTATAATGCTTTAACACTTTCACTTAGCCAGAGCAGTTTGACAGTCGGGCTACTATATAGCTCCTGGTGGCTCCGCACTCACCCGAATTCGGGGTGCTTACATGCCTGGCCGAGAAACGGCCCTTCGTTAAGGCGGAGGAATTCTAAGATTACGATAGGTCATCGAGTGGTTGACCAGTCTCATGCTATATCATGACAGTCAGTTTTCGGATTTCTCTACCGAGGTGCTCGTCCGGATGAACCAGGGCACAATCGCAGTAGTTCTCCTGGTGCCGCCTTAGCCGATAGAGTGGAACGTAAGGCAGCAAAACACAGGAGCTGGGCAAACCCAACAGTTGACCAAAGACATGATTCAGAGCTGATGCATATAAGGCCAAACTCGCAACGCCGAACACTCCCTAAGGTATTCGGTCTTTATTGTGGGCCTGAATAGTGCCCTTTGTAAGAAGCCCCTGGTGTCCAGGTACGTGCATTACTCTGACGTGGCCACATGCCAAGACGTCAGCATCCTTCTCAATTGTACTGAGAATCCGAGGGATGTGTATCAACAATAGACAGTAAAAAAGATTTACGCAGTGTCTTAATCTAAAAAGAATCCTTGGAACGGGTCCCTGCTACACGTCTGCGCCTGTGTCTCCATTGTGCCATATCCTGGATGGGTGTAGCACGATGGTCATCTGTAAAAGAGAGGAACTTAGTTGAAAAGTTGTCGTGCAAAAAGGTAGGTTTAAAGAAACCATGTACAATTTAAGATGAGTAAAAATTGCCATTTGTCTGCACGCGTTGAGCCCCTTGTATTTGTAATAGGGGTGTGGTCATCGAACCTGTATGAATTACATATAGCTTCACCGAACTCGTCTAACCGTGTCCGTGGTCTTGACGACCTATCGAATGCTTTAGTTGGCGAGGCCGTTTTAGTGTGCGGCTGCCAAGGCAGCCACACTATCTTCGGCGCGCAGGGATCGCTCAATGTTTCCATTTACTGTAATGATGCCACGTGGACCGGTCATCTTAAGCATGAGGGAAGCGTAATGCAGTATTGCATTAAAGCGAGCGAAAGCTTCGCGTCCAAGTAGTGCTTGATAGCCACCTTGGAACGAAGCAATGTGGAAGGTTAAATTTTCGCTACGCAAGTTATCGGGGAAGCCGAATATAACCTCTAGTAGCAGGGAGCCCGTGCAATGAGCCCCTGGGCCTGTCGTTACTCCTTTAAAGGTAGTATTGTTGTGGCAAATTTTCGTTGGGTCTATCCCCATTTTGCGGATTGTGTCCTGATATATCAGGTTTAGACTGCTGCCACCGTCCATCAGGACTCGTGTGAAGTGGTATCCATCAATTATTGGATCTAATACCAAGGCAGCCTGTCCTGCACGCCGGATACTTGCCGAGTAATCCTGATGGTCGAAGGTGATCGGTTGAGACGGCCAGTGGCAGAACTCCGCGGTGATAGGCCCTTGGGCATATTTATCTGGGAGTGCCGCTTTGTTTTTCCACTTTATCATGTGTAACACGTTTACTATTTTGACTTCTGGTGGAAATTTCTTCTGTTCCCAGTGCTTTGCTTGCGAGGCTCATCCTCGTCTTTGCTTGGTGTATCATGCCCCTTATGTTCGGTGTTGAGCTTGCCGGACTGCTTGAAGACCCAACATTCTCTATGGGTATGATTTGCAGGTTTATCGAGGGTGCTATGGATCTGACATATTTGGTCCAGAATTTTGTTTAGGCTAGCAGTTCATCTCTGGCGCCTTTACAGGGCGGCTTTTGCTGACGTGGCCGAGAGCTTCTGAATCCGGCGTTTACCGCCGTGCTCTTCGGGCTGTCTTCTTATTTTTGTTGCGTCATGATTTCCCGTTTCCATCTCTAACTTCGTATGTACTTGGGTCGCTGGTGCTGCATCGGGCTAGCCAGCTGTCCTCGCCCGCGCAAAAGCTGGTCATGAGGCTTGTTAATGCTGCCATTGTTCTCGGCTTTTCCTGGCCGAGGTGTCTGGCAAGCCATTCGTCTCGGACGCTGTGTTTAAAAGCTGCCAAGGCTTCGGCGTCCGGACAGTCGACTATTTGGTTCTTTTTAGTAAGAAACCTGTTCCAAAGCTTTCGGGCTGACTCTCCGGGCTGTTGAGTTATATGACTTAAATCGTCTGCATCCGGAGGTCGGACATAAGTCCCTTGAAAATTTGCCCGAAAAGCATCTTCGAGCTCTTCCCAGCTTCCAATGGAGCTTTCGGGGAGGCTTTTAAGCCAGTGCCGAGCTGGCCCTTTGAGTTTGAGGGGTAAATACTTAATGGCGTGGAGATCATCTCCTCGAGCCATATGGATATGGAGGATATAGTCCTCAATCCAGACCCCGGGGTCTGTTGTTCCGTCGTATGCCTCTATGTTTACGGGTTTGAATCCCTCTGGAAATTCATGGTCCAGCACCTCGTCGGTGAAACATAGGGGGTGTGCGGCACCCCTGTATCTGGGTGTACCGCGTTGTTCGGATGTTTGTTGTGTTGCATCGTATGCTGGAGCGCGTTTGCATGGTCCATAGATGGATCTGGTTGCGCCGTCCTTTTGATGCGAGCCCTTAGGTGGATCGCGTATTGGCTTATGTGCGCGTTCTTTGCCACTCTATGTTGGCCGTGAGGTCATCTATCCAGCCAGATGGCCATTTTAATTTTTGGTTGCGGGGGATCTAAGGCCTCCTCATCGAATTCAGGTAGCAACTTCCGCTTCGGGTAGCTCTTGGTGGGGCGATTACCGCCGTACTTCACTGTTGTGTTGAGTACTTTGCTCCACCTGATTCTGAGTGTGTCTTGCGTAGCCTTGAGCCTTTGCTTCTGCTTTTTTAGACTCCTCGCAGTGGCAACAAGCCTTTGATGGGCATTCTGTTGCTCCGGGTGTCTGTCCGGAGTGATGTTGTCCGGACTATTATCTTTGACGGAGTCCGGTTGTTCGGTTGGATTCTCCGTGTTCCCGTGGTCCGGCGATGGTTCACCCTGCTCTAACGCTGGGTCTATATTATTGTTGTTTCTGCTGAGGCGGGAATTGGGGCGGCGCTTACGCCGCCGCTTTGACTGCTTCTTGAGGGGACAACCCTTTGTTGCGTCCTCCCGTTCCTCATCGTCGTCTTCTTTTGGTGTGTCCACCATGTATACGTCATGTGATGAAGTGGGCGTCCAGTGCCCTGTGGGCAGTGGTTCCTGTTCATCTCCCGCATCGTCGTCCATACCGTCGATGTCTTCAGAGTCAAGCATGTCGGTTAAGTCATCGACAGAGGCTAGTAAGTGGGTGGTGGGTGGGCGGCGAATTTCTTCGTCATCCGCATCCCAATCCTGCCGGACATAGTTTGGCCCGGATCCTTCTGACAAGGAGAGAGACCTTAATGAGTTCAGTATATCGCCGAAGGGAGAGTGCTAAAAAATATCCGTGGAGGTAAACTCCATGATCGGCGCCCAACCAGATTCGATAGGAACGGGCGCATGCGGTTCGGAGTCCATGGTCGGAGAAGAATCCGGCAGTTTAGCCACACGGCTCTCGTGAAGGGTAAGGTCGATATTCGGCTCGATCGCCCTTGGGGATGCGGCCTGTAGGGCGGGGTCTATCCACCCGTCCATGGGAGGCACAACTGGATCTGAATTTAGGGTCGGAGCGGCTGCCTGTGCGATTTCTTGAACAATGTCCGACTGCAGAGCTAAATCGTACTCATCATGACCGCGTGGCGCACGAGGCAGGGGCTCGAATCCGTCGAAGATCAAGTCTGCGCGGATATCGGCCTTGTAGTTTAAGCTTCCAAATCTGACCTGGCGGCCAGGGGCGTGACTTTCGATCTGCTCCAGATGGCCAAGCGAGTTGGCCCGCAGTGCGAAGCCGCCGAACACAAAGATTTGTCCAAGGAGAAAAGTCTCGCCCTGGACTGCATCGCCATCGATGATTGAAGGAGCCATCAAGCCTAACAGCGACGACACAGGGGAACTCTAATCGAAAGCACCAATGTCCGTGTAAAAACCGGCGGATCTCGGGTAGGGGGTCCCGAACTGTGCGTCTAAGGCAGATGGTAACAGGAGGCAGGGGACATGATGTTTTACCCAGGTTCGGGCCCTCTTGATGGAGGTAAAACCCTATGTCCTGGTTGATTTATTCTTGATGATATGAGTATTACAAGAGTTGATCTACCACGAGATCGAAGAGGCTAAAACCTAGAAGCTAGCCTATGGTATGATTGTATGTTGTCCTACGGACTAAAACCCTTCGGTTTATATAGATACCAGAGAGGGTTAGGGTTACACAAGGTCGGTTACAAAGGAGGAGATATCCATATCCGTACCGCCTAGCTTGCCTTCCACGCCAAGGAGAGTCCTATCCGGACACGGGACGAAGTCTTCAATCTTGTATCTTCGTAGTCCAACAGTCCGGCCAAAGGATATAGTCCGGCTGTCCGGAGACCCCCTAATCCAGGACTCCCTCACCTAGCATATAGGGATTATTTAAGAAAATTACCATGCTATTTAAGACTCTCAAAATAATCTAAGTGAAGCATGAGAGATCAATAGTTTCTATAAAACAAATCCACCACCGTGCTCTAAAAGATATAAGTGAAGTACTATAGCAAAACTATATAACTCAAAAGATATAAGTGAAGCACATAGAGTATTCTAATGATTTCCGAATCATGTGTGTCTCTCTAAAAAGGTGTGTACAGCAAGCATGATTGTGGTAAACTAACACATAAAGACTCAAATCATACAAGACGCTCCAAGCAAAACACATATCTTGTGGTGAATAAAATATAGCTCCAAGTAAAGTTACCGATAGAAGTAGACGAAAGACGGGATGCCTTCCGGGGCATCCCCAAGCTTTGACTTTTAGGTCTCCTTAGATTATCTTGGGGTGCCATGGGAATCCCCAAGCTTAGGCTCTTGGCACTCCTTGTTCCATAATCCATCAAATCTTTACCCCAAACTTGGAAACTCCACAACACAAAACTTAAAGTAGAAAATCTCGTGAGCTCCGTTAGCGAAATAAAAACAAAAGACCACTTCAAGGTACTGTAATGAACTCATTATTTATTTATATTGGTGTTAAACCTACTGTATTCCAACTTCTATATGGTCCATAAACTATTTTACTAGCCATAGATTCGTCAAAATAAGCAAACAACACACGAAAAACAGAATCTGTCAAAAACAGAACAGTCTGTAGTAATCTGTAGCTAGCGCAAGATCTGGAACCCCACAAATTCTAAAATAAATTGCTGGAAGTGAGGAATTTATCTATTAATCATCTGCAAAAATAATTAACCAAATGGCACTTTCCAAATAAAAATGGCATCAGTTCTCGTGAGCGCTAAAGTTTCTGTTTTTTACAGCAAGATTAACAAGACTTTCCCCAAGTCTTCCCAACGGTTCTACTTGGCACAAACACTAATTAAACACAAAAAACACAACCAAAACAGAGTCTAGATAAATTATTTATTACGAAACAGGAGCACAAAGCAAGGAATAAAAATAAAATTGAGTTGCCTCCCAACAAGCGCTATCTTTTATCGCCCCTAGCTAGGCATAAAAAGCAAAGATAGATCAAGGTATTGCCATCTTTGGTAGGCAATCCATAATTGGCTCTCATAATAGATTCATAAGGTAATTTAATTTTCTTTCTAGGAAAGTGTTCTGTGCCTTTTGAGGTAGTCCTGGATTAGGGGGTGTCCGGGTAGCCGGACTATACCTTCAGCCGGACTCCAGGACTATGAAGATACAAGATTGAAGACTTCTTGGCGTGGAAGGCAAGCTTGGCGATGCGGATATTTAGATCTCCTACCATTGTAACCGACTTTGTGTAACCCTAACCCTCTCTGGTGTCTATATAAACCAGAGGGTTTTAGTCCGTAGGACAACTTCATCATACAACAACCATACCATAGGCTAGCTTTTAGGGTTTAGCCTCCTTGATCTCGTGGTAGATCTACTCTTGTACTACCCATATCATCAATATTAATCAAGCAGGACATAGGGTTTTACCTCCATCAAGAGGGCCCGAACCTGGGTAAAACATCGTGTTCCTTGCCTCCTGTTACCAGCCGTCCTAGACGCACAGTTCGGGACCCCCTACTCGAGATCCGCCGGTTTTGACACCGACATTGGTGCTTTCATTGACAGTTCCTCTGTGCCGTCGCAATCAGGAAGGATGCCTCTTCCCGTCTTTAAAGACGACGCCGTTACTACGGGAGCCTTGGCTGTCGGCCAAACTCTCCGGCTAGGCGGTTTTCTCATGACCGCCTGTTCGGCCGTTGCGCCGACGGTGACTTCTCGGGTCATCAAAAGCAATCTTCACGTCAACTCAGAACTCGTCGAGCAGTTAGATCCAATGGAGCTCTCTTTCGTAAACGAGCTCTTGGATCGCATCGCCGCCTTGGGGGTCACTACGGATTATGACCAGGTTGGGATTAAACCCGATCTAAGAGAAATTAATTCTCCCCAAGTCACCCATCACGTTGCCATGGTAGAGGCACAGTGCGGCGACTCTTCATCTATCTTAAGGACTAGCTACGTCCAGATTCCCGATCCCTCCAAGACGGATACCCGCGGAGGGGAGGATGTAACTCAAGACCTGAACTTAGAATCAGGCAACGGGTTAGATTCACTGGACAACATCCAAGAATCCAAACTTCAGTGTTCGGAAACTCCTTGGCCTCTGAGTCTTAGATTGGGTGAAGTTCCGGATTTAATTCCACCCACCCACCCAAACATAAGTGATCTATCCAAAATCAGGCAAAAGCCCGAAGAAACAGTATATCATTACTGGGCAAGGTTCCTCCTGGTTATGAACAGGATAAAGGACTGCCGCGAGGAAGACGCAATCTCAATCTTTTGCAATAATTGCAGGGACAAGGGAATCCTCAACGCCACAGGTCGTCATGATATTACACGCTTCTCTGACTTGGCGTCCATAGTACAAAAGTACTGTGTGATGGAAAGCGCCCGGAAAACTGAAACTAAATTTTGGGACAATCCGGCCCTGAATAGAAACCTCATCCGAAATAAAAGGGTGCATCATCATCAGACACCCAGATTAAAAACCAAAAAACCAAAACCCTCTACAGGGCATGGAACCATACTGGAGGGATGGCTTAATGGACCCTGTCAAATTCATAGTACAGAGGACGCCACACCAACTCATAGCCTTAGAGCATGTTGGATACTCTGGCAGGTGGCCAAAAGGGGCGAAGATCTCCTAATTCCAAAGGCTGCAGAAAACCACCTCAGGGACTCCAGTACAGTCTTAACAGTCTTCGAGACTTTCGCATCAAATAATATGCAAAAAAGAACACTCCGCAGCCTCGCCGAAGTCTATCAAGTAGCAACAATAAACCCATGGAGTGACACGCCTATTACTTTTAATGCCAGTGATGAACCTAAAATCCGAACAGCTCGAGCACCAGCCGCATTGGTACTCAGTCCTATAGTGGACGACTTTCGCCTCACCAAGGTACTCATGGATGGAGGCAGCGGATTGAACCTCATTTATGAGGAAACCCTTCAAAAAATGGAAATAGAGTGGAATCTCATTGAGCGAAGCAGCACAACCTTTAGAGGAATAATCCCTAGTCGGGAAGCACGTTGTGCAGGAAAAATCACACTAGATCTGGTGTTCGGCACACTGGATAATTATAGGTCCGAAGAGGTCACATTCCAAGTGGCCCCATTCAGTAGCGGATACCATGCTCTGCTGGGGCGGGAAGCGTTTACATTCTTCCAAGCAATACCCCATTGCGGGTACATGAAGCTCAAGATGCCCGGGCCAAACGCATTGGCGAAAATGCGATGCGGTCCCCCCCCAACATCTTCCTGGAAAGGCTGTTCAAGCCATCCGTAGTATGGGAAGGGGAACATGGCAATATTAGCCCGGACCCAACCGCACTGTCCGACGCCGAACAATCTGACATAATCGGAGGCTCTGCCAATGAAATCACAACCTCAGCAAACGTACTAATGGCCGTTATCGCCCCGTGGACAGAACCATTCCTAGCCTACCTTACTAGGCAGGAACTCCCAGAGGACCAAAACGAGGCACGCTGTATAGTGCGGCGATCTAAAGCCTATAAAGTCCATGAGGGAGAACTTTATAAGAAAAGCACTACCGGAGTCCTTCAAAGGTGCATCTCCGAAGAGGAAGGGCGGAACCTGCTGGCTGAAATTCATGCCGGACTCGGTGGCCATCACGCTGCAGCTCGGTCCCTTGTAAGCAAGGCTTTCCGTACAGGCTTTTATTGGCCGACGGCCTGGGCGGACGCTCAGGACTTGGTCCAATGATGCGTCGGTTGCCAGCTTTTTGCAAACCAAAGCCATATGCCACCCACCGCCCTCCAAACTATCCCCATCACTTGGCCTTTCGCGGTCTGGGGTCTTGACATGGTGGGACCCCTTAAAGGCGGAACCCACAAGAAAAAATACTTACTGGTCATGGTGGATAAGTTCACCAAATGGATAGAAGCCAAGCCTATTAAGATGGCCGAATCCGAACCTGTGATAGACTTTTTATCCAGGGTCGTACACCGTTATGGTGTCCCCCACAGCATCATCACCGATAACGGCACGAACTTTATGGCCGATGAGGTAAAACTCTGGTGCAAAAACATGGGCATCAAGCTCGATTATGCTTCCGTCTATCACCCACAAACTAACGGTCAGGTCGAACATGCAAATGGTCTCATCATGAGCGGCATCAAACCCAGATTAGTGCGGTCCCTCAAGGAATATAACACGCACTGGGTAGAGGAGCTCGACTCCATACTCTGGGGGCTTCGGACCACACCGAATCGCACCACCGGATACACACCATTTTTTATGGTGTACGGCACAGAGGCAGTCTTGCCCTGCGACATAATTCATGACTCACTTCGAGTGCGCATGTACAAAGAAAGGGAAGCAGAGCTTGATCGGCAGGACGGTTTGGACGCCTTAGAGGAGGAGCGCGACGTGGCAAAAGCCTGTTCCGCATTCTATCAACAGCAGGCTCGAAGATATCAAAGCAGAGAAGTGCGGGCCAAAAACTACAACGTTGGCGAATTAGTTCTATGCCTGCCGGACAAGAAAAAGGACAAGCTGAAGCCCAAGTGGGAAGGTCCCTTCATAATCGACCATGTCCTGACTGGTGGAGCATACCGCCTGCGAGATGCGTCGGATAACCGACTCGAGCCGAACCCATGGAACGCAGCCCGTCTCCGAAGATTCTACGCCTAGCGCCGGACTCTGTGTTTGTCTCCTTCCTTTGTCCATTTTTTACATTTTCTGTCTTACATTTCTCTCCTTCCCCTCTTTTCTTTTATAGCCCTTAAAGGCTCCTCAAGTGACGTGCTACTCGCGCCCATTAAACCTGGGGGCTTCTTTAACAGAAGCTTATTTATACGGGCTTCACGCCCACCACATGTGTCAAACTTCCGCATGTACCTTTTCTTCACCATTATATGCATCGATATGACTTAAGTTTTGGCCAAGCTGGGTTGCCTGGCTCCTGTGCTTACCCCTACATTCCCGATTGTTCGGCTAGGTGGTAAAGGGAGCACCTCTGCGATTGTTACTGCCGGATCAGCCGGATGTGTACCTTAGACTGGGTGAATCCGAAAGCTAGCGTTCTTAATAGAATATTCGGTCGGTGAACTAAAAGATGACCTTTTTTACTTATTTATATATATGCCCCCAGATGATTTTCCTGCGTTTGCAGTCCGGACATGCACTTTAGGGCATGCCTCCCAGAGAAAGGAACCCCTAACGGAACTATTCTCTCTGGAAGATGTTTCTTACTAACCATGTAATATAACATAACTAGTTGGGCACTTGTCTGATAAAGCACTAATGACCCCTACGCCTGGTCTCCATGCATACCCCGGTTCTTACATAACCGGTAGGGTATTCGGACACACTCTGGACCGTCAGGTCCTGAGGTTGAAGCGAAAAGGTCGGCAACGACAAATGATCTACAATCCGGCTACAAGGCATTACACATGTCAATTAAAAATTACATAGTCACTCTGACTGATTGTATTCCTCTTCAATACGATCTAACAGGCTGTCTAACTTACAGTCCTGTTGGGAATACTCACCGGCCAATTCTACTTGGCCGTACACTAAGCTTACAGGGACCTCCTTCCCGTCAGGCCCCACAGGTCCGACCTCGGCCATGTGGTTTGGGTCAGACTTCGTGTACCGTGTCTTCACCATGGCCCAGGCCTCCCTAGCGCCTTGTCGGCAGGCCGATATCTTCCACAACCGGAAGTGCCGCCGAGCTCCCTTGAGCTTCTCCGAAAGCTCTCCAAGGCCCTCGGGCATGGAGTGGGAAGGCCATAAGGCTTGGGCAACGCCTCGCATCGCCTACCAAACTCGCTCGTGAAGTTGCGAGAGCTCGGGAAGAAGGTGACCCGTAGAACCGGGCATCTCCTCTGCAGGACGACCCGTTAGCATACCTACAGACATTACTCTGTTAGTCGACTTCCTCGCCGAACTCTTTTCTTTCAAAGATTCGCTTAAGCACTTACTAAATATGCCGCGTCGAAGCCGCTGATTCTCCTTAGTAGAGTCCGACAGCTGGCCACGAACATCTTTAAGTTCAACGTCCAGCTTGGTGTTGGCATCCTGAAGATCATTCATCTCCCGCCTCACCCTTGTCAACATACTCTCACCGGCCTTTAGCCGGCGCAAGAGTTGTTGCCTCTCCGGATCTAGTCTGGCGCCATCTGCAATATGATTTGTCAGATTTACACCCATGCCGCACTTCGCAAGATACTAATCTTTCGAAGTGTATCTCACCAGAGGGGGTCTCTTTGGGATCCCCTGCCGCGCCTAGTGCGGCCTCCAGTTGGGCTTTGCACTCTTCCAGCTCCTGGGACAGTACGGTATTCTTCTCTGTAAGAACCTGCATAACAAATGATCCTCAAATCAATTACTCTAACTGTTTCAAGTCTCGGGGGCTACTGGTATATATATATTTACCAAAATTTTCTTACCCGTATGTCTTTTACATATTGCTCCGTGGCTCTGGCTAAACCATTTTGAGCGGCACGGAGATACGCATCTCCCGAATTGAAGGCATCTAATGCCTCTTGGGAGAAACAAGCATCGCAAAGAACTATCCGGCGACGCCTGTGGTTCATGGCACTCTCCACCTCGGAATTGGTGGCAGACAGCCTGTCCGCATCCTCTGTCGGAGGAGCGTCCGGTGCGCGCCTTGTGTTCGGTTCCGCTTCCGGGCCAGGCGTTGGAGCCTGGCTGGTGGATGCGCGATTGGCAACCTCTCCGGATGTAGTCCGGCGAGGTATCTTCGTCCTGAAGACAGCACGAACGTTAATATGCCCTGAAGGAATAACACCAGGGAAAAAGAGGGTGCGCTATACCTTTGCACCGACGTCTAAGTCCGGACTACATTCCTTTTTACCCCACGGGGCCCTGCGGCCCCTCGTTGGCTAGCTGCCGCAGGTTCGGCCTCCCGCCTCAGAAACCTCCCCTGCAAAACACGGTCGTTGTCAGGAAAACTGAAATGCATGAGAATGGATTCCTTCTCAAGGGGATGAGTGTCCGCTCTCTGTTACCTGGGAGGCCGGGATTAACCCTGGGTAATCAGCCGTAATGGCCACCAAGGTATTGTCCTTGCTTAGCTGATGAAACACCCCGTCAATCAGCTCCACCGATATGTGCGGATCCTCTTCGGAGTCCGGATCGAGGGACCGTTCTGGATCCTCGGGCTGTGGGGGATGGCTGTTTATATCCTTTACTTCATGACGCAGATCCTGTGTTGAAATCGAAAGACTACATATTTAATCATGGGAATATAAAACGGATGGGCAAGCACAATTGTCCACTTACCCAACTCAGAGGGTTGTACATAGAAAATCTGCCCTACAGGTTGACGCGGAGAAATTCCTCCTCTTCTCCCTTGTACAAAGAGGATAAGATCTTTACTAGAGCGGCAGCTGAGGCTGGCCCCTTACGACCGTAACGGGTGGCGTCATCCTCCCCATTAAAATCCCACAAGGGGTGGCCTCTATATTGAAGCGGCTGCACCCCCCGCATAATGCATATGGCCATGACTTCAATCATGGTTAGTCCAGAATGAGCCAATAGTCTTATCCGACCCATCAGGTGAAGGACGTCCCTGTCGCCTTCTCTCTGAGAGCTCCGCGGACGCCAGCTTAGGCGTTTCTTTAAAGGAGCACTGTTGAATTCGGGGAGACCGGCCCGGATAGGATCCTGCAGCGGGTAATCATCTATATAAAACCATTTCGAAGGCCAGTCCTCGGACGCCTTCTTTGGGGTTCTGGATAGATATCCGGTCCCGGTGATACGCCACACTTCGGCTCCATCCACTTGATATATAGACCCCTCTTGAGAGCGGGGCACCAGGCAGAATAACCTCTTCCACAGCGCGAAATGAGCCTCAACACCCAAGAATAGCTCGCAAAGGGCGACGAAGCCCGCGATATGCAATATAGAGGCGGGCGTGAGATTGTGCAGCTGGAGGCCGTAGAACTCCAGAAGCCCATGGAGAAATGGATGAATTGGAAATCCAAGTCCTCTTATTAGATAAGGGACGAGGCACACCCGCTCTCCTTTGGAGGGATTGGGGGTGCTCTCCACTTGCTCTCCACCATTATAGGTGGCGAGTCCGGGATGGAGCACCTCTCCCAGTCTCCAGGTTTAGGACTGGAAGGGCGAGAGGAGGAGCTGCGACGGCTGTCCATGTTGGAATGGACCTTTGCTGGAGGCGCTCTGATGATTACTCGCGGAGAGGAGAAGGTGTGGTTTGGATCTGAATCCCCATCCCATTAAATAGGCGGCTCGTTTATGCGGCTAGGGGTGTGAATGTAAAAACACCCCCACTTTTCGCATTCGTTTAACACATGGAAGACGGCCATTATTGGGCATGGAAGCCAAGGTGCGCTACATTACAAAAATCGGACATTATTCAGCAGGTACACGGAATTTGGAGAAGAACCCGCCTTGCAATGCCGAAGACAATCTGCGTGCCGGACTCGTCGTCATTGAAGCCTGGTTCGGGGGCTACTGAGGGAGTCCTGGCTTAGGGGGTGTCCGGGTAGCCGGACTATACCTTCAGCCAGACTCCAGGACTATGAAGATACAAGATTGAAAACTTTGTCCCGTGTCCGGATGGGACTTTCCTTGGCGTGGAAGGCAAGCTTGGCGATGCGGATATTTAGATCTCCTACCATTGTAACCGACTTTGTGTAACCCTAACCATCTCCGGTGTCTATATAAACCGGAGGGTTTTAGTCCGTAGGACAACTTCATCATACAACAACCATACCATAGGCTAGTTTTTAGGGTTTAGCCTCCTTGATCTCGTGGTAGATCTACTCTTGTACTACCCATATCATCAATATTAATCAAGCAGGACGTAGGGTTTTACTTCCATCAAGAGGGCCCGAACCTGGCTAAAACACCGTGTTCCTTGCCTCCTGTTACCATCCGGCCTAGACGCACAGTTCGGGACCCCCTACCCGAGATCCGGCGGTTTTGACACCTACACCTTTCCTTAACGGAAATTGGAATGTAATATTTCCTTCCTTCATATCAATAATCGCACCAATCGTTCTAAGGAAAGGTCTACCAAGAGTAATAGGACATGAAGGATTGCAATCTATATCAAGAACGATAAAATCTATGGGCACATAATTCCTATTTGCAACAATAAGAACATCATTAATTCTTCCCATAGGTTTATTAATAGTGGAATCCACAAGGTGCAAGTTTAGGGAGCAATCATCAAAATCACGGAAACCTAACAAATCACACAAAGTCTTTGGAATCGTGGAAACACTAGCACCCAAATCACACAAAGCATAGAATTCATGATCTTTAATTTTAATTTTAATAGTTGGTTCCCACTCATCATAAATTTTTCTAGGGATAGAAACTTCCAACTCAAGTTTTTCTTCATAAGATTGCATCAAAGCATCAACTATATGTTTAGTAAAAGCTCAATGTTGGCTATAAGCATGAGGAGAATTTAGCACGGATTGCAACAAGGAAATGCAATCTATAAAATAGCAATTATCATAATTAAATTCCTTGAAATCCAAAATAGTGGGTTCATCAATATTTAAAGTTTTGATCTCTTCAATCCCACTTTTATCAATTTTAGCATCAAGATCTAAAAACTCCAAATTTTTGGAATGCCTTCTAGGTAAAGGTGGATCATATTCAGTCCATCATTATCAATACTCATATTGCAAAACAAAGATTTAATAGGGGACACATCAATAACTTTGAGATCTTCATCTTTATTATCATGGTAACTAGAAGAACACACTCTTATAAAGGAATCTTTCTTAGCATGTATCCTAGCGGTTCTTTCTTTGCACTCATCAATGGAAATTCTCATGGCTTTGAGAGACTCATTGATATCATGCTTAGGTGGAATAGATATAAGTTTCAAAGTATCAACATCAAGAGAAATTATATCAACGTTCCTAGCCAACTCATCAATCTTAAGCATTTTTTTTCAATCAATGCATTGAAATTCTTTTGTGAAGTAATAAATTCTTTAATATTAGATTCAAAATCAGAGGGCATCTTATTATAATTTCCATAAGAATTGTTGTTACCATAACTACTAGAGGAATTACTAGGATAAGGCCTAGGATTAAAGTTTCCTCTATACGCTTTGTTACCAAAATTATTCCTACCAACAAAATTCACATCCAAATATTCATTATTATTCTCAATCAAAGTAGACAAAGGCATATCATTAGGATCAGAAGAAACACTTTTATTAGCAAATAATTTCATGATTTCATCCATCTTTCCACTCAAAACATTAATTTCTTCTATCGCATGCACTTTCTTATTAGTAGATGTTTCAGGGTGCCATTGAGAATAATTAACCATAATATTATCTAGGAGTTTAGTAGCTTCTCCTAAAGTGATTTCCATAAAAGTGCCTCCCGCAGCCGAATCTAAATGGTTTCTAGAAGCAAAATTCAATCCGGCATAAAAAATTTGTATAATCATCCACAAATTCAAACCATGAGTAGGGCAATTACGTATCATTAATTTCATCCTCTCCCAAGATTGTGCAACATGTTCATGATCAAGTTGCTTAAAATTCATAATATCATTTCTAAGAGAGATGATCTTAGCGGGAGGAAAATACTTAGAGATAAAAGCACCTTTGCACTTATTCCATGAATCAATAGTATTTTTAGGCAAAGACAAAAACCAAGCTTTAGCACGATCTCTAAGCGAAAAAGGAAATAACTTCAATTTAACAATATCATTGTCCACATCTTTCTTCTTTTGCATATCACACAAATCAACAAAGCTATTTAGATGGGTAGCGGCATCTTCGTTAGGAAGGCCAGAAAATGGATCTTTCATGACAAGATTCAGCAAGGTACTATTAATTTCACAAGATTCAACATCGGTAAGAGGAGCAATCGGAGTGCTAATAAAATCATTATTGTTGGTATTGGAAAAGTCACACAATTTAGTATTATCTTGAGCCATCGTGACAAACAATACAACACACAAGCGCACAAGAAGCAAGCGAAAAGAGATGAACTAGAAAAGAGAAGGGGAACAAGAAAAAGCGGGCGAATAAAACGGCAAGGGTGAAGTGGGGGAGAGGAAAACGAGAGGCAAATGGCAAATAATGTAATGCGAGGGATAAGTGTTTGTGATGGGTACTTGGTATGTCTTCACTTGTGGTATATCCCCCCGGCAACGGCACCAGAAATCCTTCTTGCTACCTCTTGAGCACTGCGTTGGTTTTCCCTTGAAGAGGAAAGGGTGATGCAGTAAAGTAGCTTAAGTATTTCCCTCAGTTTTTGAGAACCAAGGTATCAATCCAGTAGGATATTACACGCAAGTCCCTCGTACCCACACAAACAAATAAGAACCTCGCAACCAACACGATAAAGGGGTTGTCAATCCCTTCACGTTCACTTACGAGAGTGAGATCTGATAGAGATAATAATAAGATAAGTATTTTTGGTATTTTTATGATATAGATTGGAAAATAAATGGCGCAAGAAATAGCTAGTTGATGGGAGATTAATATAATGGAGAATAGACCCGGGGGGCATAGGTTTCACCAGTGGCTTCTCTCAAGATAGCATAAGTATTACAGTGGGTGAACAAATTACTGTCGAGCAATTGATAGAAAAGTGAATAATTATGAGAATATCTAGGCATGATCATGTATATAGGCATCACGTCCGCGACAAGTAGACCGAAACGATTATGCATCTACTACTATTACTCCACACATAGACCGCTATCCAGCATGCATCTAGAGTATTAAGTTCATAAGAATAGAGTAATGCATTAGGCAAGATGACATGATGTAGAGGGATAAACTCAGGCAATATGATATAAACCCCATCGTTTTATCCCCTATGGCAACAATACAATACGTGCCTTGCTGCCCCTGCTGTCACTGGGAAAGGACACTGCAAGATTGAACCCAACGCTACGCACTTCTCCCATTTCAAGAAAGATCAATCTAGTAGGCCAAACCAAACTGATAATTCAAAGAGACTTGCAAAGATAACCAATCATACGTAAAATATTTTCAGAGAAGAATCAAATATTGTTCGTAGATAAACTTGATCTTAAACCCACAATTCATCGGATATCGACAAAGACACCGCAAAAAGAGTTACATCAAATAGATCACCAAGAAGATCAAGGAGAACTTTGTATTGAGATCCAAAGAGAGAGAAGAAGCCATCTAGCTAATAACTATGGACCCAAAGGTCTGAGGTAAACTACTCACACATCATCGGAGAGGCTATGGTGTTGATGCAGAAGCCCTCCGTGATTGATTCCCCCTCCGGCGGAGCTTCGGAAAAGGCCCCAAGATGGGATCTCTTGGGTACAGAAGGTTGCGGCTGTGGAAATAGGGCTTCGTGGTGCTCCTAGATGTTTTCGGCGTATATGGATATATAAGAGGAAGAAGTAGGTCGGTGGAGCCACAAGGGGCCCACGAGGGTGGAGGGCGCGCCCCCCTGCCTCGTGGCCTCCGCGTTGATTTCTTGACGTCTACTCCAAGTCCCCTGGATCACGTTTTTTCCAAAAATAACTCTCCCAAAGGATTTATTCCATTTGGATTCCGTTTGATATTCCTTTTCTGCGAAACACTGAATAGGTAGAAAAAACAGCAATTTGCACCGGGTCTTGGGTTAGTAGGTTAGTCCCCAAAATAATACTCCCTCCCGTCCTTTTTGCTCTGCATATTAGAATTGTCTAAAGTCAAACTTCATAAAGTTTGACCATATTTATATGAAAAAATATTAACATACACAATGCTAAATTTATAGAATATGAAAACTAAAGTCATGATGCATCTAATGTTGTTGATTTCACATTCTAAATGTTGGTATTTTTTCTATAAACTTGGTGAAAGTTTACAAGGTTTGACTTTGGAAAAATCTTATATGCGAACTAAAAAGGACCGAAGGGAGTATAAAAGTGTATAAATAAGCCTATTAACATCCAAAACAGATAATATAATAGCATGGAACAAAAATTATAGATACGTTGGAGACGTATCAGTTTCTTGACAAACCACAGTTCATATGGAGTCGCTTCAACGAATTTCGATGGTGCCCTATTTAACATGAATGCAACCGCCTATAAAGCATAACCCCAAAACGATGGCGGTGAATCAGTAAGAGACATCATAGATCACATCATATCTAATAAAGTGTGGTTGCGACGTTTGGACACACCATTACGCTATGGTGTTCTAGGTGGCGTGAGTTGCGAAACTATTCCGCATTGTTTCAAATGAAGACCAAACTCATAACTCAAATATTCACCTCCACGATCGGATCATAGAAACTTAATTTTCTTGTTACGATGATTTTCGACTTCACTCTGAAATTCTTTGAACTTTTCAAATGTTTCAGACTTATGTTTCATCAAGTAGTTATACCCATATCTGCTCAAATCATCTGTGAAGGTCAAAAAATAACGATACACACCACGAGCGTCAACACTCATTGGACCGCATACATCAGTATGTATTATTTCCAATAAGTCTATTGCTCATTCCATTGTTCCGGAGAATGGAGTCTTAGTCATCTTTCCCATGAGGCATGGTTTGCAAGCATCAAGTGATTCATAATCAAGTGATTCCAAAAGCCCATCCGCATGGAGTTTCTTCATGCGCTTTACACCAACATGACCTAAACGGCAGTGCCACAAATAAGTTGCACTATCATTATTAAACTTATATCCTTTGGCTTCAATACTATCAATATGTGTATCACTGCTATCGAGATTCAATAAAAATAGACCACTCATCAAGGGTGCATGACCATAAAAGATATTACTCATATAAATAGAACAACCATTATTCTCTGATTTAAATTAATAACCGTCTCATATCAAACAAGATCCAGATATAATGTTCATGCTTAATGCTGACACCAAATAACAATTATTCAGGTCTAATACTAATCCCGAAGGTAGATGTAGAGGTAGCGTGCCGACGGCGATCACATCAACTTTGGAACCATTTCCCACGCACATCGTCACCTCGTCCTTAGCCAATCTTCGCTTAATCCGTAGTCCCTGTTTCGAGTTGCAAATATTAGCAACAGAACAAGTATCAAATACCCAGGCGCTACTGCGAGCATTAGTAAGGTACACATCAATAACATGTATATCAAATATACCTTTCACTTTGCCATCCTTCTTATCCACCAAATACTTGGGGCAATTCCGCTTCCAGTGAACAGTCCCTTTGTAGTAGAAGCACTCAGTCTCAGGCTTAGGTCCAGACTTGGGCTTCTTCACTTGAGCAGGAACTTGCTTGTCGTTCTTCTTGAAGTTCCCCTTCTTTCTTTTGCCCCTTTTCTTGAAAATAGTGGTTTTGTTAACCATCAACACTTGATGCTCCTTCTTGATTTCTACCTCCACAGCCTTTAGCATTGCGAAGATCTCGGGAATTGTCTTATCCTTCATGAAGACAATTATAGTTCATCACGAAGCTTTTGTAGCTTGGTTGCAGTGATTGAAGAACTCTGTCAATGACACTATCATCAGGAAGATTAACTCCCAGTTGAGTCAAGTGGTTGTGGTACCTAGACATTCTGAGTATATGTTCACTAATAGAACTATTCTCCTCCATCTTGCAGCTATAGAACTTATTGGAGACTTCATATCTCTCAATTCAGGCATTTGCTTGAAATATTAACTTCAACTCCTGGAACATCTCATATGCTCTATGACGTTCGAAACGTCGTTGAAGTCCTGATTCTAAGCCGTAAAGCATGGCACACTGAACTATCGAGTAGTCATCAGCTTTGCTCTGCCAGACGTTCATAACATCTGGTGTTGCTCCTACAGCGGGCTTTGCACCTAGCGTTGCTTCCAAGACCTAATTCTTCTGTGCAGCAATGAGGATAATCCTCAAGTTACGGACCCAGTCTGTGTAGTTGCTACCATCATCTTTCAACTTTGCTTTCTCTAGGAACGCATTAAAATTCAACAGAACAACAGCACGGGCCATCTATCTACAACAACATATATAAGCAAAATACTATCGGGTACTAAGTTCATGATAAATTTAAGTTCAATTAATCATATTACTTAAGAACTCCCACTTAGATAGACATCCCTCTAATCATCTAAGTGATCACGTGATCCATATCAACTAAACCATAACCGATCATCATGTGAAATGGAGTAGTTTTCAATGGTGAACATCATTATGTTGATCATATCTACTATATGATTCACGCTCGACCTTTCAGTCTCAATGTTCCGAGGCCATATCTACATATGCTAGGCTCGTCAAGTTTAACCCGAGTATTCTACTTGTGCAAAACTGGCTTGCACCCACTGTATGTGAATGTAGAGCTTATCACACCCGATCATCATGTGGTGTCTCGCCACGACGAACTGTAGCAATGGTGCATATTCAGGGAGAACACTTATACCTTGAAATTTCGTGAGAGATCATCTTATAATGCTACCGTCGTACTAAGAAAAATAAGATGCATAAAAGATAAACATCACATGTAATCAATATAAGTGATATGATATGGCCATCATCATCTTGTGCCTTTGATCTCCATATTCAAAGCAACATCATGATCACCATCGTCACCGGCTTGACACCATGATCCCCATCATAGCATCATTTTCGTATCGCCAACTATTGCTTCCTCGACTATCGCTACCACTTAGTGATAAAGTAAAGCAATTAGATGGCGATTTCATTTCATACAATAAAGCGACAACCATATGGCTCCTGCCAGTTGCTAATAACTTTGTGACAAAACATGATCATCTCATACAACAATTTATATAATCACGTCTTGACCATATCACATCACAACATTCCCTGCAAAAACAAGTGAGACGTCCTCTACTTTGTTGTTGCAAGTTTTACGTGGCTGCTATACGGGCTTAGCAAGAACTGTTCTTACCTACGCATCAAAAACCACAATGATGTTTTAACCTTCAACAAGGACCGGGCATAGTCACACTCGATTCAACTAAAGCTGGAGAAACAGACACCCACTAGTCACTTGTGTGCGTAGCACGGCGGTAGAACCAGACTCATGAACGCGTTGATGTAATGTCGGCATGGGCTGCTTCATCCAACAATACCGCTGAATCAAAGTATGACATGCTGGTAAGCAGTATGACTATTATCACCCACAACTCTTTGTGTTCTACTCATGCATATAACATCTACGCATAGACCTGGCTCGGAAGCCACTGTTGGGGAACGCAGTATTTCAAAATTTTCCTATGATCACGCAAGATCTATCTAGGAGATGCATAGCAATGTGAGTGGAGAGTGTGTCTACGTACCCTCGTAGACCGAAAGCGGAAGTGTTAAGTAACGTGGTTGTTGTAGTCAAACGTCTTCGCGATCCAACTGATCAAGTACCAAACACACGGCACCTCCGCGATCTAGACACGTTCAGCTCGGCGACGTCGCTCGTACTCTTGATCCAGTTGAGCCAGAGGGTGATTTTTGTCAGCACGATGGCGTGTTGATGGTGATGATGAAGTCACCGACATAGGGCTTCGCCTAAGCACTACGACAATATGACCGAAGTGTAAAACTGTGGAGGGGGGCACCACACACAGCTAAAGATCAACTTGCGTGTCTATGGGGTGCCTTGATACGTCTCCAACGTATCTATAATTTTTTTTATTGTTCCATGGTATTATATTATCAACCTTGGATGTTTTATATGCATTTATAGGCTATTTTATATGATTTTTGGGACTAACCTATTAACCTATAGCCCAGTGCCAGTTTCTGTTTTTTCCTTGTTTTAGAGTATCGCACAAAAGGAAAATCAAACAGAGTCCAATTGACCTGAAACTTCACGGAACTTATTTTTGTACCAGAAGAAGCCCACAGAGTATCGGAGATGGACCAGTGGAGTCCCGGGCTGCCAACGAGGGTGGGGGCGCGCCCACCCCCTGGGCGCGCCCCCTGCCTCGTGGACAGCCCGGAGGTCCACCGACGTACTTCTTCGTCCCATATTTACCCATATATCCTAAAAACTTCGGGGAGCACAATAGATCAGGAGTTCCACCGCCAGAAGCCTCCGTAGCCACCAAAAACCAATCTAGACTCGTTTCGGCACCCTGCCGGAGGGGAGAATCCCTCTCAGGCGGCCATCTTCATCATTCCGGTGCTCTCCATGACGAGGAGGGAGTAGTTCTCCCTCGGGGGCGGAGGGTATGTACCAATAGCTATGTGTTTGATCTCTATCTCTCTCTCGTGTTCTTGAGGTGATACAATCTTGATGTATCGCGAGCTTTGTTATTATAGTTGGATCTTATGATGTTTCTCCCCCTCTACTCTCTTGTAATGGATTGAGTTTTCCCTTTGAAGTTATCTTATCGGATTGAGTCTTTAAGGATTTGACAACACGTGATGTATGTCTTGCGTGGGATACCTGTGGTGACAATGGGGTATTCTATGATCCACTTGACGTATGTTTTGGTGATCAACTTGCGGGTTCCGTGACCTTGGGAACCTATGCATGGGGGTTGGCACAAGTTTTCATCTTGACTCTCCGGTAGAATCTTTGGGGCACTCTTTGAAGTATTTTGTGTTGGTTTGAATAGATGAATCTGAGATTGTGTGATGCATATCGTATAATCATACCCACAGATACTTGAGGTGACTTTGGAGTATCTAGGTGACATTAGGGTTTTGGTTGATTTGTGTCTTAAGGTGTTATTCTAGTACGAACTCTAGGGCTGTTTGTGACTCTTATAGGAATAGCCCAACGGATTGATTGGAAAGAATAACTTTGAGGTGGTTTCGTACCCTACCATAATCTCTTCGTTTGTTCTCTGCTATTAGTGACTTTGTAGTGACTCTTTGTTGCATGTTGAGGGATAGTTATGTGATCGAAGTATGTTATTATTGTTGAGAGGACTTGCACTAGTGAAAGTATGAACCCTAGGCCTTGTTTCAACACATTGCATTACTGTTTGTGCTCACTTTTATCATTAGTTACCTTGCTGTTTTTATACTTTTCAGATAACAAAAACCTTTATCTATCATCCATATTGCACTTGTATCACCATCTCTTCGCCGAACTAGTGCACCTATACACTTTACCATTGTATTGGGTGTGTTGGGGGCACAAGAGACTCTTTGTTATTTGGTTGCAGGGTTGCTTGAGAGAGACCATCTTCATCCTACGCCTCCTACGGATTGATAAACCTTAGGTCATCCACTTGAGGGAAATTTGCTACTGTCCTACAAACCTCTGCACTTGGAGGGCCAACAACGTCTACAAGAAGTAGGTTGTGTAGTAGACATCAAGCTCTTTTCTGGCGCCGTTGTCGGGGAGGTGAGTGCTTGAAGGTATATCGTTAGATCTTGCAATCGAATCTTTTTGTTTCTTGTTTTATTAATAGTTTAGTTTATAAAAGTTAACAACAAAAAAATGGAATTTAGGATGTCTCATATGCTTCATCTTTTTATTATCTATCATTAAAATAAGGATTCCGATAATTGTACTCAAGTGCTAGAAGAAGAATGCATTAGAATGTTTGGCACTAAATATTTGAATGATGAGCATGATTGCAATGTTGTTAGTATGAATTCTTTGAATATCCATGATGCTAATGATATGCAAAGCCACAAGCTTGGGGATGCTACATTTGATGAAGATATTTTTAGTCCCCCAAGTTTTGATGTGCAAATTTATTATGATGAGAGCATGCCCGCTATCTATGATGATTATTGTGATTACTTGTATGCTATAAATAATAATGATATCCATGAAACTTGTCATCATGATTTTAACTTTCAATTGGATTATGCCTCACATGATAGTTATTTTGTTGAGTTTGCTCCCACTACAATTCATGAGAAGAAATTTGCTTATGTGGAGAGTAATAAATTTTTTATGCTTGTGCATCATGGAAATAGTGCTTTATGTGGTAGTTATATTGTTGAATTCATTCATGATGCTACTGAAAATTATTATGAGGGAGGAACATATGCTTGTAGGAATTGCAATAATATCAAGTTTCCTCTCTATGTGCTTAAAGTTTTGAAGTTATGCTTGTTCTGCCCTCCTATGCTTGTTGATTATTTTTCCCACAAGTTGTTTGCTCACAAAATACCTATTCATAGGAATTGGGTTAGACTTAAATGTGCTAGTCATATTCTTCATGATGCTCTCTTTATGTTACAATTCTTATCTTTTATGTGAGCATCGTTGAAATCATCATGCCTAGCTAGGGGCATTAAACGATAACGCTTGTTGGGAGGCAACCCGATTTTATTCTTGTTCCTTGCTTTTTGTTCCTGTTTAGTAATAAATATTTTATCTAGCCTCTCTTATGATTGAGTTTTTATGTTTTAATTAGTGTTTGTGCCAAGTAGAACCTTTGGGAAGACTTGGGGAAAGTCTTGTTGATCTTTCTGTAAAAAACAGAAACTTTAGCGCTCACGAGAATTGCTGACATTTTTTATTGGAGAGTGCTATTTAGTTAATTATTTTTGAGGATGACTAATAGATAAATTCCTCACGTCCATAAAGTTATTTTAGAATTTTTGGGGTTCCATAAGTTTGCATTAGTAACATATTACTACAGACTGTTCTGTTTTTTGACAGATTCTGTTTTTCATGTGTTGTTTACTTATTTTGATGAATCTATGGCTAGTAAAAGAGTTTATAAACCATAGAGAAGTTGGAATACAGTAGGTTTAATACCAATATAAATAAAGAATGAGTTCATTATAGTAACTTGAACTAGTGTTTTGTTTTCTTTCGCTAACAGATCTTATGAGTTTTCTGTTAAGTTTTGTGTTGTGAAGTTTTCAAGTTTTGGGTAAAGATTTGATGGACTATGGAATAAGGAGTGGCAAGAGCCTAAGCTTGGGATGCCCAAGGCACCCCAAGGTAATATTCAAGTACTACCAAGATCCTAAGCTTGGGGATGCCCCGGAAAGCATCCCCTCTTTCGTCTTCGTTCATCGGTAACTTTACTTGGAGCTATATTTTTATTCTCCACATGATATGTGTTCTGCTTGGAGCATCATCTTATTTCATTTTATTTTTCTTTCTGTTTGAATAAAACACCAAGATCTGAAATTATTAAATGTTTGAGAGTCTTCACATAGTTGCATAATTATTCGACTACTCATTGATCTTCACTTATATCTTTCGGAGTAGTTTGTTGCTGCTCTAGTGCTTCACTTATATCTTTTTAGAGCATGGCGGTGGTTTTATTTTATAGAAATTAATTAACTCTCATGCTTCACTTATATCATTTTGAGAGTCTTTAGAACAGCATGGTAGTTTGCTTTGGTTATGAAACTAGTCCTAATATGATGGGCATCAAAGAGGGATATAATAAAAACTATCATAAAAAGTGCATTGAATACTATGAGAAGTTTGATACTTGATGATTGTTTTGAGATATGAAGACGGTGATATTAGAGTCATGCTAGTTGAGTAGTTGTGAATTTTAGAGATACTTGTGTTAAAGTTTGTGATTCCCGTAGCATGCATGTATGGTGAACCGTTATGTGATGAAGTCGGAGCATGATTTATTTATTGATTGTCTTCCTTATGAGTGGCGGTCGGGGACGAGCAATGGGTTTTTTCCTACCAATCTATCCCCCTAGGAGCATGCGCGTAGTACATTGTTTTGATAACTAATATATTTTTGCAATAAGTATATGAGTTCTTTATGACTAATGTTGAGTCCATGGATTATACGCACTCTCACCCTTCCACCATTGCTAGCCTCTCTAGTACCGCGCAACTTCCGCCGGTACCATAAACCCACCATATACCTTCCTCAAAACAGCCACCATACCTACCTATTATGGCATTTCCATAGCCATTCCGAGATGTATTGCCATGCAACTTTCCACCGTTTCATTATTATGGCATGCTTCATCATTGTCATATTGCTTTGCATGATCATGTAGTTGACATAGTATTTGTGGCAAAGCCACCGTTCATAATTCTTCCATACATGGCACTCTTGAGTCATTGCACATCCCGGTACACCGCCAGAGGCATTCATATAGAGTCATGTCTTTTTCTAAGTATCGAGTTGTAATTCTTGAGTTGTAAGTGAATAAAAGTGTGATGATCTTCATTATTAGAGCATTGTCCCAAGTGAGGAAAGGATGATGGAGACCATGATTCCCCCACAGGTCGGGATGAGACTCCAGACGAAAAAAATAAAAATAATAAAAGAGGCCAAAGAAGCCCAAATAAAAAAATTTGAAAAAAAGAGGCCATAAAAAAGGAGAAAGGCCCAAATAAAAAAATGAGAGAAAAAGAGAGAAGGGACAATGCTACTATCCTTTTACCACACTTGTGCTTCAAAGTAGGACCATGATCTTCATGATAGAGAGTCTCCTATGTTGTCACTTTCATATACTAGTGTGAATTTTTCATTATAGAACTTGGCTTGTATATTCCAACAATGGGCTTCCTCAAATGCCCTACGTCTTCGTGAGCAAGCAAGTTGGATGCACACCCACTTAGTTCCTTTTGTTGAGCTTTCATATACTTATAGCTCTAGTGCATCCGTTGCATGGCAATCCCTACTCACTCACATTGATATCTATTGATGGGCATCTCCATAGCCCGTTGATACGCCTAGTTGATGTGAGACTATCTTCTCCCTTTTTGTCTTCTCCACAACCACCATTCTATTCCACCATAGTGCTATATCCATGGCTCACGCTCATGTATTGCGTGAAGATTGAAAAAGTTTGAGAACATCAAAAGTATGAAACAATTGCTTGGCTTGTCATCAGGGTTGTGCATGATTTAAATATTTTGTGTGGTGAAGATAGACCATAGCCAGACTATATGATTTTGTGGGGATAACTTTCTTTGGCCATGTTATTTTGAGAAGACATAATTGCTTGGTTAGTATGCTTGAAGTATTATTATTTTTATGTCAATATTAAACTTTTATCTTGAATCTTATGGATCTGAATATTCTTGCCACAATAAAGAGAACTACATGGATAAATATGTTAGGTGGCATTCCACATGAAAAATCCTGTTTTTATCATTTACCTACTCGAGGACGAGCAGGAATTAAGCTTGGGGATGCTGATATGTCTCCAACGTATCTATAATTTTTGATTGTTCCATTCTATTATATTATCAGCCTTGGATGTTTTATATGCATTTATATTCTATTTTATATGATTTTTGGGACTAACCTATTAACCTAGAGCCCAGTGCCAGTTTCCGTTTTTTCCTTGTTTTAGAGTATCGTAGAAAAGGAAAATCAAAAGGAGTCCAATTGACCTGAAACTTGACGGAACTTATTTTTAGACCAGAAGAAGCCCACGAGTATTGGAGATGGACTAGGGGAGTCCCGGGCTGCCCACGAGGGTGGGGGCGCAACCACCCCCCTGGGCGCGCCCCCTTCCTTGTGGACACGTAACACCCTCAATGCGACTATAGCTCCCACATGTCGAGGCACGACTTAGAGACATAATCGCATTGAAGGCATATGTCGCAAGTTAGGTAATCATCACAACATCTCATGTAATATAGATAATAAAAGGGGAGATAACATAGTTGGCTTACACTCGCCACGTCAATCAAGGTACATAAATAGCATTACAACAATCAAACACTCATGGCCTGACTACGACGCCAAAATAAAAGATAACCCAACATGCGACACGGTCCCGATCACCCCAACTGGGCACCACTACTGATCATCAGGAAAGGAAACATAGTATCGTTGAGAGTCCTCGTCGAACTCCCACTTGAGCTCAAGAGCGTCACCTGGAGCAGAATCATCAGGCCCTGCATCTGGTGTAATAGTAAACTGTGAGCCACAGGGACTCAGCAACCTCGCACCCTCGCGATCAAGACTATTTAAGCTTATAGGTATGGCAAGGTAAATATATGTGGAGCTACAACAAGCGACTAGCATATATGGTGGCTAAACTGTTCGCAAAAGAGAGCGAGAAGAGGAGGCAAAGCGCGAGCGAGAAACTAGAGAGCAACCTGAGGAAGCATTACTCCAACACCGTGTTCACTTCCTGGACTCCGCCGAGAAGAGACCATCGCGGTAACACACTCAGTTGATACATTTTAATTAAGTTAGGGTTCAAGTTATCTACAACCGGACATTAACAAATTCACATCTGCCCATAACCGCGGGCACGGCTTTCAAAAGTTCAAATCCCTGCAGGGGAGTACCAGCTTAGCCCATGACAAGCTCTCACGGTCAACGAAGGAATAGACCTCCTCCCGAGACGTTCCGATCAGACTTGGTACCTCGGTTCTTCAAGACACTTCGACAGGTTAAAACAAATATGGCCACATTCTGCGATTTACAGCAAGTAGCCATCTAAATGCCACAAGATGAACCTGCTACAGCACTCAAACATGGCATAAAAATACATGGCAGGGATGCATTCATGATTCTTAACAAAAGTCTAGCACTGAGCTACGGCCAATTCATCCACTAACAGGTTCAAACAAGCATGGCAAAAATGCATATGGTAAATAGATTTCAGACTTAGTGAAATCAGCACTTGTCTAGAATCTCAGATCAGATAGCACTCTTTGGAGCAACAAAACTACATGCTACAGGACCTAAACATGGCAAAGTAAAGCATGGAATGGAGCTACTCAAAGAGCTTAACAAAAGTCCCTTAGTGACCTTGAGCCAAAAGGGATAATAAAATATAATTGCAAGCATGTGAACATGGCAAAAACATAATCAGTTCTCAGACTTAGTGAAAACTGGAGCATGCTGAAAACAGATATCAAGTAGGCATGTTTACGAGCTCGATGCACTCACTACAGAGCAAGTCATGGAAACCTAAGCATACACCCATCAAGAATACACAAAATTCAAGCTATACATGGCAAGAACAATAACATAGAAAGCACGGATCAACTACAACATCCTCGGCAAAATCGCTAACAAGTAGACAATCTGCCCAGATTCACGAGAAAGCAAAAGTAGAGCTCGATTGACTCAAGCTAGGGTGCTCCATAATTGCAAACAAAGACATGGATGGATAGAGCCACTACAAGATTAACAAAACATCCTTACTGATCATCCTCAAAAGAGGCACGGATCACTAGGAAACAACATGAACATATGGCCATATGAGATAAACAGCTCAAAGACTTAGTGGAAATGCTAAATCCCTGGAATCAGCATTACCAAATGCCTCACTTTGCAAGCTTGTGCTAGTCACCACACACATTACAAAAATACATGGGTTGCACCTCTAAAAAGATGGCAAAACCCTTACCAAAACATGTGTAGAGCTCATGGGCATACCATGCACACAATAATCATGGCAAAAATGACAAATATATAAATGGAGCAGCAGATCTGACAATTATCTCAAGTAGCACTCTTCTAACAGCATTTCGGGCATCAAGATGAACTAAAATGAAAATGATGCAATGAGATGAAATGATGTACTCTCTGAGACGAACATTTTGATATGCTATGTGCCAAAAACGGAGTTACCGATGAGGAGTTACGATGCGATGAACATGAGCATATGAACTAGGGTTTCGGGCAAAAAGTCAACCCGATGCAATTTTTGGATCTGAGAACTGAACGGACTTCGAGGCGCTCGTCGGAATCACTGATCGCCGGAGTCGCGCCAGGGATGGACGAGGGGAGGAGGAGGCGACCGGAGCTGGAGGAGGCCGGCCGGAGCGGGGCGGCGTCAGCGGCGGGCCTTGCGGCGGTGCGGCGACGAAGGGGCGATGGCCGGCGACGAGGAGGCGGCGCCGGGCGGCGATGGCGCCCACGGCGGCGCGGTGGCCGGACGGCGAGGCAAAGGAGCGACGCGGCGAGGCGGAAGGCGTGCGCGGGGCGGCGGTGGTCGATGGGCCGGGGGGGCCGGTGACGGGCCCTGCGGGCCGGGGCCGGTGCGGACGGCGATGTGGGGCGCCGCGCCACGTGGCAGGCGCGGATATGGCGCGGGCGGGGCGGCGGTTTGTCCGGCCGGATTCGGACGTGTCCGGCCGGCACGAGGTGGGATTTCACTTTTTTTAGGGTTTCGGGGAGGGGATCCGACATTTGGAATGAGGGGTCTATATATAGGCATAGAGGGAGCTAGGAGTGTCCAAATGAGGTGCGGTTTTCGGCCACGCGATCATGATCGAACGCTCTAGATGATGGAGAGGGTTTTGGTGGGTTTTGGGCCAACTTGGAGGGGTGTTGGGCTGCAACACACACGAGGCCTTTTCGGTCCCTCGGTTAACCGTTGGAGCATCAAACGAAGTCCAAATGGTACGAACCTTGACAGGCGGTCTACCGGTAGTAACCCAAGGCCGCTTGGCAAGTCTCGGTCCAATCCAGAAATGTTTAATCCCCACACACGAAAGAAAGGTAGAAATGACCACCGGAGGAGAACGAAGCACCGGAATGCAAAACGGACAACGGGGAAAATGCTCGAATGCATGAGATGAACACGTATGCAAATGCAATGCACATGATGAGATGATATGAGATGAATGACAATGATAACAACACACGGAGACAAAGAACTCGAACCCGAGATAATAAAATAACTTAACGCCGGAAACGGCAAGAGTTGGAATACATATTGGGAAAGTCATATCCGGGGTGTTACAACACTCCACCACTATGAAAGGATCTCGTCCCGAGATCTAGGACTGAAAGAACGCCGGGTACTCAGAACGGAGGTGATCCTCGCGTTCCCAGGTAGCTTCACGGTTGGAATGGTGTGACCACTTGACTTTGAGGAATTTGATTGTCTTGTAGCGAGTCTTGCGTTCAGTCTCTTCAAGAATAGCAACTGGGTGCTCATGATAGGAGAGATCTTCTTTGAGCTTGATGTCCTCGAAGTTGACGGTGTGGTCAGGAGTCTTGAAGCACTTTCGAAGCTCAGAGACATGGAACACATCATGAACATTTGCAAAGTTTGAAGGAAGCTCGAGTTGATAGGCGAGATCGCCTCTCTTGCTGACAATCTTGAAAGGTCCCATGTATCTAGGGGCAAGCTTCCCTTTGATACCGAAGTGACAAGTACCTTTCATAGGAGAGACGCGGAGGTAAACATGATCTCCGATCTCGAAAGCCAAATCACGGTGCTTACTATCATAGTAGCTCTTCTGACGGGATTGGGCTGCTTTGAGGTTATCTCGAATGACTTTGCACATTTCCTCTGCCTCTATGATTAAGTCATTACCCAAAAGCTGACGTTCACCGGTTTCAGACCAGTTGAGAGGGGTACGACACTTCCTGCCATACAGAATTTCAAATGGGGCCTTGCCCGAACTTGCTTGAAAATTGTTGTTTTAGGAGAATTCAAGATAAGGAAGACAATCCTCCCACTTCATGCCGAAGGAGATCACACAAGCCCTGAGCATATCTTCAAGAGTCTGGTTGACACGCTCGACTTGACTGCTAGTTTGAGGATGGAAAGCTATGCTGAAGCGGATGTTGGTGCCCATGGCCTTCTGAAAAGAATCCCAAAACTTGGAGGTAAAGATGCTGCCACGGTCTGAAGAGATCACTTGTGGAATACCGTGCAAAGTGAAAATTCTATAGGTATAGAGTTCCGCCAATTGAGCTGCAGTGATTGACTCTTTGATAGGCAGAAAGTGAGCCACTTTAGTGAGTTTGTCGATGACAACGAATATAGCATCATTGCCACGTTTGGACTTTGGAAACCCAGTCACGAAGTCGATCTCAATGTGGTCAAACTTCCATTCTGGAATGGCAAGAGGTTGGAGGAGACCAGCTGGCCTTTGGTGTTCTGCCTTCACTCTTCTGCAGACATCACATTCATTTACGAATTGAGCAATCTCGCGCTTCATTCGAGTCCACCAATAAGCCTGCTTGAGGTCCTGATACATCTTCGTGCTCCCAGGGTGGATGGAGAGGAGAGAATTGTGAGCCTCGTTCATGATCACTTTACGGAGGTCACCTTTTGGCACAACAATACGATCCTCGAAGAAGAGAGTATCCTTGTCATCAAGGCGGTAGCACTTGTACTTGGGTTGACTCTTGGCAATCCCAATCTTCACCTTTTTCACCATAGCATCAAGAAGCTGGGCTTGGCGAATCTGGTCTTCCAAGGTAGGAGAGACTTGAAGGTTGGCGAGGAAACCTTGAGGAACAACTTGCAGATTAAGTTTGCAGAAAGCTTCACAAAGCTCGGGTTGATAAGGCTTGAGAATCAGACTGTTGCAATAAGCCTTCCTGCTCAATGCGTCAGCAATCACATTGGCCTTGCCTGGAGTATACTCGATACTAGGATTATACTCTTGAATCATTTCGACCCATCGAGTTTGCCTGAGGTTGAGATTAGGCTCAGTGAAGATGTACTTGAGACTCTTGTGGTCAGTGAAGATGTCCACTTTTCTTCCCAATAAGAGATGTCTCCAAGTCAAAAGAGCATGCACAACTGCCGCCAACTCGAG
This sequence comes from Triticum urartu, assembly GCF_056163025.1. NCBI lineage: Eukaryota > Viridiplantae > Streptophyta > Magnoliopsida > Poales > Poaceae > Triticum > Triticum urartu. Next base: position 171,702,427 of record NC_141875.1, read on the forward strand.
ATCATGAGTGGGGTAGTTCTTCTCATTGGGCTTTAACTGGCGAGAGGTATAAGCAACAACTTTCTTCTCTTGCATCAACACTGCGCCAAGACCTTGGAGAGAGGCATCACAAAAGACCTCGTACGGCTTGGATTCATCAGGCGGAGTCAGAACTGGAGCAGTGATCAATTTCTCTTTCAAAGTGTTGAAAGCAATGTCACACTCCGGAGACCAAACGTACTTGACGTGCTTCTGGAGAATATTTGAGAGAGGCTTCGCGATCTTAGAAAAGTTTTCAACGAATCTTCGACAGTAGCTTGCGAGACCAAGGAAGCTACGGAGTTGCTTCACGTTCTGAGGAGGTTCCCAATTCACAATTGCAGACACCTTCTCAGGATTCACGGCAATGCCCTTAGCAGAGATGATATGACCAAGATAAGGAACCTCATCGAGCCAAAATTCGCACTTGGAGAACTTGGCGTAGAACTTGTGTTCTCTGAGCTTATCGAGTACCAAACGCAAGTGCTTGGCATGATCTTCCTTGTTCTTCGAGAAAACCAGAATGTCGTCGAGATAGACCAAAACGAAGTCATTGGTGTAGGCGTTGAAGATGAAGTTCATCATGCGAGAGAAAGTCGGAGGAGCGTTGACGAGGCCAAAAGACATGACAGTGTACTCATATGAACCATAGCTTGTCCTGAAAGCCGTCTTGGGAATATCTTGCTCGCGAATACGAATCTGATGATAACCCATATGGAGATCAAGCTTGGAGAATACTTGAGCACCTTTGAGTTGTTCGAACAGCTCATTGATGTTGGGAAGTGGGTATTTGTTCTTGATGATCTTCTTGTTCAATGGACGGTAATCAACACAAAGTCGGTCCGTTCCATCCTTCTTCTTCACAAAAAGAACACCACAACCCCATGGAGAAGAACTAGGCCGGATGAGACCCATTCTTTCTTGAATATCGAGTTGCTTCTTCAGCTCCTTCAACTCTTCAGGTCCGAGCTTGTAAGGACGCTTGCACACAGGTTCCGTGCCAGGCTCAAGATCGATGACGAATTCAACTGGCCGGTGCGGAGGCATTCCTGGAAGCTCTTCCGGAAAGACGTCTTGATATTCGCAAACGACTGGAATTTGCGAGATAGCATCCAGTTCACCCTTCTCATTGAGAGAAAACAGATGGATGGTATTATCCCGAGCGGCAAAGACAATTACATCCTCAAACGAATGAGTCAATTGAATCTGCCTGGCAGCACAATCAAGATGCGCCTTGTGCTTTGAAAGCCAATCCATCCCGAGAATAAGATCAATATCCGAGTTACCAAGAACAATTGGGGAAGAAAGGAACTTGTAGTCGCCCAAGGTGATAGTAACCTCCGGGACGCAGGTGTTAGCTGTCATCTGCTTGCCCGGTGACACAATTTGCAAGGAACTTTGCAGATACTGATAATCGCACTCATACTTTGATGCAAAAGGTTTGGAAATGAAACAATGCGATGCACCAGTGTCAAAAAGAACTTTTGCAGGAATATCATTAACAGGAAGGTTACCCATGATGACGTTTGACGAATCCTCTGCCTGAGCTATGTTCATCAAGTTGACCTTGGCATGCTTGGGGTTATGCTTGACCACAGCTGTACTTGCCGATCTGACAGGAGGAGGAGGAGGAAGACGCCTCTGGTTGAGACACTTGTTGGTATAGTGACCCTTCTGTTGGCACTTGTTGCACGTGACCTCTGAAAGCGGACGGTGGTACGGAGCACTCGATCTTGGAGCTTGAGACGAAGTCTTGTTCTGAAAGCCAGGGTTGGGTGGGTGGGAAGATCCACTGCCACCTTTGCTCTTCTGCTGATACGGCTGACGGAACGGAGGAGGAGGAAGCCAATACTTCTGCTGCTTGGCCACTTGAGTAGAGGAAGAAGGAGTAGTGTCTCTGACTCGCTTCTTGGAAGCATCACACCTCAGTTGAGCGGCCTCTTGCTTCAATGCCATGTTGTAGAACTCATCGTACCTCAAGGGCTCAAAGAGAACAAGAGCGAGCTGGATTTCTTCTCTGAGACCACCCCTGAACTGGTATATCATGCTCTTCTCATCAGGGACGTCCTGCTTGGCAAAGCGGGCGAGCTTCTGAAACAACTTGTTGTAGTCATAGACAGACAAAGAGCCTTGCTTGAGGTTGCGGAATTCCTCACGCTCTCTTTCAACCACGCTCTGAGGAATATGATGAGCTCTGAAATCTTGATGGAATTCATCCCAAGTGATCACACGTCCACCTCTAGAATCCTTGTACTGCTGGAACCATTCTACAGCTTGATCTTTGAGTTGGAAGGAAGCGAACTTGACGAAGTCCTTAGGCCTGACGTTACTGCACTCGAAATGCTTGCACAGATCCACGAGCCAATCGTCAGCATCGGTTGCCTCAACACAATTGCTGAAAGTCTTTGGCCCGTTAGCAAGGAACTGCTTGAGTGTAGCAAAGTGATTCTGATTGTTGCCTTGGTTCCCTTGGTTGCCTTGATTGCGCTCTTGAAGAATTTGCATGATCAACTATGTGTTTGCATTGGTTGCGGCCATCACAGCTTGCCATGCCTCCGGAGGAGGTGGAGTTGGTGGAGAATCTTGATTCTGATTCTAATTGGTGCTCTTAGCGGGAGCCATCCTGAAGAGGTTGACCACCGTTAGCACATAGACAGATAAAATGAAGCTGAATCCAACGGAATTAAAATTGCAACATATAGTCTTCACATCCGAACAAAATGAACGAATGCATTCCTCTTGAAATGGTCACATATCCATAAATTGAGAAGCCACTTACAATTTAGGTAGAGAAATAAATCAACAAGGTACGGATCAAGAACGAATAATCGGTAAGAAATCCCAATCTCAAACCAAATATTCGTGGAAGAAGAACTAGAGCTACTTTAATTCCCACCTATGAAACTCCCGAGCCTTTCCGGTTATGCAATCAGTTGTTGGGGATACAGGGGAAGCATAATATCTCACCCAAATCTAGCAAATCCTACATCCAGCTGTATCCATCCTTCAACACATAACCGAGAAAAACTTCGGAAACCATCTACCTCAACCTTCGAAAAGCATTCGTTATACAAGTTATGGCGATACTCCCGAACTCCCGCCCCAGTACTGGGTGGCGTCGAGAAGAGGTTGGATTTCTGCACCTTCAACTTCGAGGACATCGAGCTCCAAGAAGATCTCTCCTATCGTGAGCACCCAATTGCTATTCTTGAAGAGACTGAACGCAAGACTCGCAACAAGCCAATCAAATTCCTCAAAGTCAAGTGGTCACACCATTCCAACCGTGAAGCTACCTGGGAACGCGAGGATCACCTCCATTCTGAGTACCCGGCATTATTTCAGTCCTAAATCTCGGGACGAGATCCTTTCGTAGTGGTGGAGTGTTGTAACACCCCAGATATGACTTTCCCAATATGTATTCCAAATCTTGCCATTTCCGGTGTTAAGTTATTTTATTTTCTCGGGTTCGAGTTCTTTGTCTCCGTGTGTTGTTATTGTTGTCATGCATCTCATATCATGTCATCATGTGCATTGCATTTGCATACGTGTTCATCTAATGCATTCGAGCATTTTCCCCGTTGTCCGTTTTGCATTCCGGTGCTTCGTTCTCCTCCGGTGGTCATTTCTAACTTTCTTTCGTGTGTGGGGATTAAAAATTTCCGGATTGGACCGAGACTTGCCAAGCGACCTTGGGTTACTGCCAGTAGACCGCCTGTCAAGTTTCATACCATTTGGACTTCGTTTGATGCTCCAACGGTTAACCGAGGGACCGAAAAGGCCTCGCGTGTGTTGCAGCCCAACACCCCTCCAAGTTGGCCCAAAACCCACCAAAACCCTCTCCATCATCTAGAGCGTTCGATCACGATCGCCTGGCCGAAAACCGCACCTCATTTGGACACTCCTAGGTCCCTCTATGCCTATATATAGACCCCTCATTCCAAATCTTGGATCCCCTCCCCGAAACCCTAAAAAAAAGAGAAATCGCACCTCGCGCCGGCCGGACACGTCTGAATCCAGCCGGATAAACTGCCGCCGCCGCATGCGCCCTATCCGCGCCTGCCACGTGGCGTGGCGCCCCACATCGCCGTCCGCACCCGCCACGGCCCGCGGGGCCCGTCACTGCCCCACCGGCCCATCGACCACCGCCGCCCCGCGCCCGCCTTCCGCCTCGCCGCGCCGCACCTTTGCCTCGCCGTACCGCCACCGCGCCACCGTGGCGCCATCGCCGCTCGGCGCCGCCCCCTCGTCGCCGGCAATCGTCCCCTCGTCGCCGCGCCGCCGCAAGGCCCGCCGCTGACGCCGCCCCGCTCCGGCCGGCCTCCTCCAGCTCCGGTCGCCTCCTCCTCCACTCGGCAAGCCCCGGCGCAACTCCGGCGAGCAGTGATTCCGGCGAGCACCTCGAAGTCTGTGCAGATCTTAGATCCAAAAATTGCATCGGGTTGACTTTTTGCCCGAAACCCTAGTTCATATGCTCCTGTTCATCGCATCGTGACTCCTCATCCGTAACTCCGTTTTTGGCATATAGCATACCAAAATGTTCGTCTCAGAGAGTACATCATTTCATCTCACTGCATCATTTTCATTTGAGTTCGTCTTGACGCCCGAAATGCTGTTAGAAGAGTGCTACTTGAAATAATTGTCAGATCTGCTGCTCCATTTAGATATTTGTCATTTTTGCCATGATTATTGTGTGCATGATATGCCCATGAGCTCTAAATATGTTTTGGTAAGGGTTTTGCCATCTTTTCAGAGGTGCAACCCATGTATTTTTTTGATGTGTGTGGTGACTAGCACAAGCTTGCAAAGTGAGGCATTTGGTAATGCTGATTCCAGGGACTTAGCATTTCCACTAATTCTTTGAGCTGTTTATCTCATATGGCCATATATTCATGTTGTTTCCTAGTGACCCGTGCCTCTTTTGAGGATGATCAGTAAGGATGTTTTGTTAATCTTGTAGTGCTCTATCCATCCATGTCTTTGTTTGCAATTATGGAGCAACCTAGCTTGAGTCGATCGAGCTCTACTTTTGCTATTTCGTGAATCTGGGAAGATTGTCTACTTGTTAGCGATTTTGCCGAGGATGTTGTAGTTGATCCGTGCTTGCTATCTTATTGTTCTTGCCATGTCTAGCTTAAATTTTGTGTATTCTTGATGGGTGTATGCTTAGGTTTCCATGAATTTCTCTGTAGTGAGTGCATCGAGCTTGTAAACATGCCTACTTGATATCTGTTTTTAGCATGCTCCAGTTTTCACCAAGTCTGAGAACTGATTATGTTTTTGCCATGTTCACATGCTTGCAATTGTATTTTCTGATCCCTTTTGGCTCAAGGTCACTAAGGGACTTTTGTTAAGCTCTTTGAGTAGCTCCATGCCATGCTTTACCTTGCCATGTTCAGGTCCTGTAGCATGTAGTTTTGTTGCTCCAAAGAGTGCTATCTGATCTGAGATTCCAGACAAGTGCTAATTTCACTAAGTGAAATCTGTTTACCATATGCATTTTTGCCATGCTTGTTTGAACCTGTTAATGGATGAATTGGCCGCAGCTCAGTTCTAGACTTTTGTTAAGCATCATGAATGCATCCCTGACATGTATTTTTATGCCATGTTTGAGTGCTGTAGCATGTTCATCTTGTGGCATTTAGATGGCTACTTGCTGTAAATCGCAGAATGTGGCCATATTTGAATTGCTTGCCATTTCCAAACCGTAACTCCGATTCCGGCGTTCTTTATATAGTTTTCAAGCGATTTCATCTCATCTTTCCAGTGGCACACTTGGATTCCCAAGATGAGGCCAGGTTCATGCATCCCTTGTCAAATCTTGCATATGCATCCCGCATAGCATACCATCTTTGCATCATGTTGTTTGAGTTTGCACGTGGTTGATTGTGTTCCGTTTGCTTGTTTGTCTTGTTTGGGTAGAGCCGGGAGACGAGTTCGCTAACGAGGAGCCCGTTGAGTTTGCTTTCGAGGATCCAGTCAACTCTGACAACTTTGCAGGCAAGATGATCATACCCTCGAAATCACTACTATCTTTGCTTTGCTAGATGCTCGCTCTTTTTCTATGCCTATGCTACGATGCCTACCACTTGCTTTCAAGCCTCCCAAATTGCCATGTCAAACCTCTAACCCACCATGTCCTAGCAAACCGTTGATTGGCTATGTTACCGCTTTGCTCAGCCCCTCTTATAGCGTTGCTAGTTGCAGGTGAAGATTGGAGACCGTTCCTTGTTGGAACATTATTTACTTGTTGGGATATCATTATATTGCCATGTTATCTTAATGCATCTATATACTTGGTAAAGGGTGGAAGGCTCGGCCTCTCGCCTAGTGTTTTGTTCCACTCTTGCCGCCCTAGTTTCCGTCATATCGGTGTTATGTTCCCGGATTTTGCGTTCCTTACCCGGTTGGGTTATAATGGGAACCCCTTGATAGTTCGCCTTGATTAAAGCTTTTCTAGCAATGCCCAACCTTGGTTTTACCATTTTCCACCTAGCCTCCTTTTCCCTTGGATTTCCGGAGCCCGAGGGTAATCTTATTTTAGCCCCCCCGGGCCAGTGCTCCTCTGAGTGTTGTTCCAAACTAGAGTCCTGTACAGCGCCCCCTCGGGGAAACTCGAGGTTTGGTTTTAGTTGTATGGAGCGCTCATCTGAGTGTGCCTAGAAAACGAGATATGTGCAGCTCCTAACGGGATTTGTCGGCACATTCGGGCGGTGTTGCTAGATTTGTTTTAACCTGTCAAAGTGTCTTGAAGAACCGAGGTACCGAGTCTGATCGGAACGTCTCGGGAGGAGGTCTATTCCTTCGTTGATCGTGAGAGCTTGTCATGGGCTAAGTTGGGACTCCCCTGCAGGGATTTGAACTTTCGAAAGCCGTGCCCGCGGTTATGGGCAGATGGGAATTTGTTAATGTCCGGTTGTAGATAACTTGAACCCTAACTTAATTAAAATGAATCAACTGAGTGTGTTACCATGATGGTCTCTTCTCGGCGGAGTCCGGGAAGTGAACACGGTGTTGGAGTAATGCTTGCGCAGGTTGCTCTCTAGTTTCTCGCTCGCGCTTTGCCTCCTCTTCTCACTCTCTTTTGCGAACAGTTTAGCCACCATATATGCTAGTCGCTTGCTGCAGCTCCACATATATTTACCTTGCCATACCTATAAGCTTAAATAGTCTTGATCGCGAGGGTGCGAGATTGCTGAGATCCTGTGGCTCACAGTTTACTATTAAACCAGATGCAGGGCCTGATGATTCCGCTCCAGGTGACGCGCTTGAGCTCAAGTGGGAGTTCGACGAGGACTCTCAACGATACTATGTTTCCTTTCCTGATGATCAGTAGCGGTGCCCAGTTGGGGTGATGGGGACCGTGTCGCATGTTGGGTTATCTTTTATTTTGGCGCCGTAGTCGGGCCATGAGTGTTTGATTGTTATAATGCTATTTATGTACCTTGATTGACGTGGCGAGTGTAAGCCAACTATGTTATCTCCCCTTTTATTATATATATGACATAGGATGTTGTGATGATTGCCTAACTTGCGACATATGCCTTCAATGCGATTATGTCTCTAAGTCATGCCTGGACACGTGGGAGCTATAGTCGCATCGAGGGTGATCCTCCAGCTCCGGTCGCCTCCTCCTCCCCTCGGCAAGCCCCAGTGCAACTCGGCGAACAGTGATTCCGGCGAGCGCCTCGAAGTCCGTGCAGATCTTAGATCCAAAAATTGCATCGGGTTGACTTTTTGCCCGAAACCCTAGTTCATATGCTCCTGTTCATCGCATCGTGACTCCTCATCCGTAACTCCGTTTTTGGCATATAGCATATCAAAATGTTCGTCTCAGAGAGTACATCATTTCGTCTCATTGCATCATTTTCATTTGAGTTCGTCTTGATGCCCGAAATGCTGTTAGAAGAGTGCTACTTGAAATAATTGTCAGATCTGCTGCTCCATTTAGATATTTGTCATTTTTGCCATGATTATTGTGTGCATGATATGCCCATGAGCTCTACATATGTTTTGGTAAGGGTTTTTCCGTATTTCCAGAGGTGCAACCCATGTATTTTTTTGATGTGTGTGGTGACTAGCACAAGCTTGCAAAGTGAGGCATTTGGTAATGCTGATTCCAGGGACTTAGCATTTCCACTAATTCTTTGAGCTGTTTATCTCATATGGCCATATGTTCATGTTGTTTCCAAGTGATCCGTGCCTATTTTGAGGATGATCATTAAAGATGTTTTGCTAATCTTGTAGTGCTCTATCCATCCATGTCTTTGTTTGCAATTATGGAGCATCCTAGCTTGAGTCAATCGAGCTCTACTTTTGCTATTTCGTGAACCTGGGCAGATTGTCTACTTGTTAGCGATTTTGCCGAAGATGTTGTAGTTGATCCGTGCTTGCTATGTTATTGTTATTGCCATGTCTAGCTTGCATTTTGTGTATTCTTGATGGGTGTATGCTTAGGTTTCCATGACTTGCTCTCTAGTGAGTGCATCGAGCTCGTAAACATGCCTACTTGATATCTGTTTTCAGCATGCTCCAGTTTTCACTAAGTCTAAGAACTGATTATGTTTTTGGCATGTTCAGGTCCTGTACCATGTAGTTTTGTTGCTCCAAAGAGTGGTATCTGATCTGAGAGTCCAGACAATTGCTAATTTCACTAAGTCTGAAATCTGTTTACCATATGCATTTTTGCCATGCTTGTTTGAACCTGTTAATGGATGAATTGGCCGTAGCTCAGTGCTAGACTTTTGTTAAGCATCATGAATGCATCCTTGACATGTATTTTTATGCCATGTTTGAGTGTAGTAGCATGTTCATCTTGTGGCATTTAGATGGCTACTTGCTGTAAATCGCAGAATGTGGCCATATTTGAATTGCTTGCCATTTCCAAACCGTAACTCCGATTCCGGCGTTCTTTATATCATTTTCAAGCGATTTCATCTCATATTTCCAGTGGCACACTTGGATTCCCAAGTTGAGGCCAGGTTCATACATGCCTTGTCAAATCTTGCATATGCATCCCGCATAGCATACCATCTTTGCATCATGTTGTTTGAGTTTGCACGTGGTTGATTGTGTTCCGTTTGCTTGTTTGTCTTGTTTGGGTAGAGCCGGGAGACGAGTTCGCTAACGAGGAGCCCGTTGATTTTGCTTTCGAGGATCCAGTCAACTCTGACAACTTTGCAGGCAAGATGATCATACCCTCAAAATCACTGCTATCTTGGCTTTGCTAGATGCTTGCTCTTTTGCTATGCCTATGCTACGATGCCTACCACTTGCTTTCGAGCCTCCCAAATTGCCATGTCAAACCTCTAACTCACCATGTCCTAGCAAACCGTTGATTCGCTATGTTACCGCTTTGCTCAGCCCCTCTTATAGCGTTGCTAGTTGCAGGTGAAGATTGGAGACCGTTCCTTGTTGGAACATTATTTACTTGTTGGGATATCATTATATTGCCATGTTATCTTAATGCATCTATATACTTGGTAAAGGGTGGAAGGCTCGGCCTCTCGCCTAGTGTTTTGTTCCACTCTTGCCGCCCTAGTTTCCGTCATATCGGTGTTATGTTCCCGGATTTTGCGTTCCTTACCTGGTTGGGTTATAATGGGAACCCCTTGATAGTTCGCCTTGATTAAAGCTTTTCTAGCAATGCCCAACCTTGGTTTTACCATTTGCCACCTAGCCTCCTTTTCCCTTGGGTTTCCGGAGCCCGAGGGTAATCTTATTTTAGCCCCCCCGGGCCAGTGCTCCTCTGAGTGTTGTTCCAAACTAGAGTCCTGTACAGCGCCCCCTCGGGGAAACTCGAGGTTTGGTTTTAGTTGTATGGAGCGCTCATCTGAGTGTGCCTAGAAAACGAGATATGTGCAGCTCCTAACGGGATTTGTCGGCACATTCGGGCGGTGTTGCTAGATTTGTTTTAACCTGTCAAAGTGTCTTGAAGAACCGAGGTACCGAGTCTGATCGGAACGTCTCGGGAGGAGGTCTATTCCTTCGTTGATCGTGAGAGCTTGTCATGGGCTAAGTTGGGACTCCCCTGCAGGGATTTGAACTTTCGAAAGCCGTGCCCGCGGTTATGGGCAGATGGGAATTTGTTAATGTCCGGTTGTAGATAACTTGAACCCTAACTTAATTAAAATGAATCAACTGAGTGTGTTACCATGATGGTCTCTTCTCGGCGGAGTCCGGGAAGTGAACACGGTGTTGGAGTAATGCTTGCGCAGGTTGCTCTCTAGTTTCTCGCTCGCGCTTTGCCTCCTCTTCTCACTCTCTTTTGCGAACAGTTTAGCCACCATATATGCTAGTCGCTTGCTGCAGCTCCACATATATTTACCTTGCCATACCTATAAGCTTAAATAGTCTTGATCGCGAGGGTGCGAGATTGCTGAGATCATGTGGCTCACAGTTTACTATTAAACCAGATGCAGGGCCTGATGATTCCGCTCCAGGTGACGCGCTTGAGCTCAAGTGGGAGTTCGACGAGGACTCTCAATGATACTATGTTTCCTTTCCTGATGATCAGTAGCGGTGCCCAGTTGGGGTGATGGGGACCGTGTCGCATGTTGGGTTATCTTTTATTTTGGCGCCGTAGTCGGGCCATGAGTGTTTGATTGTTATAATGCTATTTATGTACCTTGATTGATGTGGCGAGTGTAAGCCAACTATGTTATCTCCCCTTTTATTATATATATGACATATGATGTTGTGATGATTGCCTAACTTGCGACATATGCCTTCAATGCGATTATGTCTCTAAGTCGTGCCTGGACACGTGGGAGCTATAGTCGCATCGAGGGTGATCCTCCAGCTCCGGTCGCCTCCTCCTCCCCTCGGCAAGCCCCGGTGCAACTCGGCGAACAGTGATTCCGGCGAGCGCCTCGAAGTCCGTGCAGATCTTAGATCCAAAAATTGCATCGGGTTGACTTTTTGCCCGAAACCCTAGTTCATATGCTCCTGTTCATCGCATCGTGACTCCTCATCCATAACTCCGTTTTTGGCATATAGCATATCAAAATGTTCGTCTCAGAGAGTACATCATTTCATCTCATTGCATCATTTTCATTTGAGTTCGTCTTGATGCCCGAAATGCTGTTAGAAGAGTGCTACTTGAAATAATTGTCAGATCTGCTGCTCCATTTAGATATTTGTCATTTTTGCCATGATTATTGTGTGCATGATATGCCCATGAGCTCTACATATGTTTTGGTAAGGGTTTTTCCGTATTTCCAGAGGTGCAACCCATGTATTTTTTTGATGTGTGTGGTGACTAGCACAAGCTTGCAAAGTGAGGCATTTGGTAATGCTGATTCCAGGGACTTAGCATTTCCACTAATTCTTTGAGCTGTTTATCTCATATGGCCATATGTTCATGTTGTTTCCAAGTGATCCGTGCCTATTTTGAGGATGATCATTAAAGATGTTTTGCTAATCTTGTAGTGCTCTATCCATCCATGTCTTTGTTTGCAATTATGGAGCATCCTAGCTTGAGTCAATCGAGCTCTACTTTTGCTATTTCGTGAACCTGGGCAGATTGTCTACTTGTTAGCGATTTTGCCGAAGATGTTGTAGTTGATCCGTGCTTGCTATGTTATTGTTATTGCCATGTCTAGCTTGCATTTTGTGTATTCTTGATGGGTGTATGCTTAGGTTTCCATGACTTGCTCTCTAGTGAGTGCATCGAGCTCGTAAACATGCCTACTTGATATCTGTTTTCAGCATGCTCCAGTTTTCACTAAGTCTAAGAACTGATTATGTTTTTGGCATGTTCAGGTCCTGTACCATGTAGTTTTGTTGCTCCAAAGAGTGGTATCTGATCTGAGAGTCCAGACAATTGCTAATTTCACTAAGTCTGAAATCTGTTTACCATATGCATTTTTGCCATGCTTGTTTGAACCTGTTAATGGATGAATTGGCCGTAGCTCAGTGCTAGACTTTTGTTAAGCATCATGAATGCATCCTTGACATGTATTTTTATGCCATGTTTGAGTGTAGTAGCATGTTCATCTTGTGGCATTTAGATGGCTACTTGCTGTAAATCGCAGAATGTGGCCATATTTGAATTGCTTGCCATTTCCAAACCGTAACTCCGATTCCGGCGTTCTTTATATCATTTTCAAGCGATTTCATCTCATATTTCCAGTGGCACACTTGGATTCCCAAGTTGAGGCCAGGTTCATACATGCCTTGTCAAATCTTGCATATGCATCCCGCATAGCATACCATCTTTGCATCATGTTGTTTGAGTTTGCACGTGGTTGATTGTGTTCCGTTTGCTTGTTTGTCTTGTTTGGGTAGAGCCGGGAGACGAGTTCGCTAACGAGGAGCCCGTTGATTTTGCTTTCGAGGATCCAGTCAACTCTGACAACTTTGCAGGCAAGATGATCATACCCTCAAAATCACTGCTATCTTGGCTTTGCTAGATGCTTGCTCTTTTGCTATGCCTATGCTACGATGCCTACCACTTGCTTTCGAGCCTCCCAAATTGCCATGTCAAACCTCTAAATCACCATGTCCTAGCAAACCGTTGATTCGCTATGTTACCGCTTTGCTCAGCCCCTCTTATAGCGTTGCTAGTTGCAGGTGAAGATTGGAGACCGTTCCTTGTTGGAACATTATTTACTTGTTGGGATATCATTATATTGCCATGTTATCTTAATGCATCTATATACTTGGTAAAGGGTGGAAGGCTCGGCCTCTCGCCTAGTGTTTTGTTCCACTCTTGCCGCCCTAGTTTCCGTCATATCGGTGTTATGTTCCCGGATTTTTCGTTCCTTACACGGTTGGGTTATAATGGGAACCCCTTGATAGTTCGCCTTGATTAAAGCTTTAGTTGTATGGAGCGCTCATCTGAGTGTGCCCTGAGAACGAGATATGTGCAGCTCCTATCAGGATTTGTCAGCACATTCGGGCGGTGTTGCTGGATTTGTTTTAACCTGTCAAAGTGTCTTGAAGAACCGAGGTACCGAGTCTGATCGGAACGTCTCGGGAGGAGGTCTATTCCTTCATTGACCGTGAGAGCTTGTCATGGGCTAAGTGGGGACTCCCCTGCATGGATTTGATCTTTCGAAAGCCGTGCCCGCGGTTATGGGCAGATGGGAATTTGTTAATGTCCGGTTGTAGATAACTTGAACCCTAACTTAATTAAAATGAATCAACTGAGTGTGTTACCGTGATGGTCTCTTCTCGGCGGAGTCCAGGAAGTGAAAACGGTGTTGGAGTAATGCTTGCGCAGGTTGCTCTCTAGTTTCTCGCTCGCGCTTTGCCTCCTCTTCTCGCTCTCTTTTGCGAACAGTTTAGCCACCATATATGCTAGTCGCTTGCTGCAGCTCCACATATATTTACCTTGCCATACCTATAAGCTTAAATAGTCTTGATCGCGAGGGTGCGAGATTGTTGAGTCCCTGTGGCTCACAGTTTACTATAACACCAGATGCAAGGCCTGATGATTCCGCTCCAGGTGACGCGCTTGAGCTCAAGTGGGAGTTCGACAAGGACTCTCAATGATACTATGTTTCCTTTCCTAATGATCAGTAGTGGTGCCCAGTTGGGGTGATCGGGACCGTGTTGCATGTTGGATTATCTTTTATTTTGGCGTCGTAGTCGGGCCATGAGTGTTTTATTGTTGTAATGCTATTTATGTACCTTCATTGACGTGGCGAGTGTAAGCCAACTATGTTATCTCCCCTTTTATTATCTATATTACATGGGATGTTGTGATGATTGCCTAACTTGCGACATATGCCTTCAATGCGATTATGTCTCTAAGTCGTGCCTCGACACGTGGGAGCTATAGTCGCATCAAGGGTGTTACAGGACAGCCCGGAGGTCCACCAACGTACTTCTTCCTCCCATATATACCCATATACCCTAAAAACTTTGGGGAGCACAATAGATCGGGAGTTCCGCCGCCAGAAGCCTCCGTAGCCACCGAACACCAATCTAGGCCCTTTCTGGCACCCTGTCGGAGGGGCGAATCCCTCTCCGGTGACCATCTTCATCATTCCGGTGCTCTCCATGATGAGGAGGGAGTAGTTCTCCCTCGGGGCTGAGGGTATGTACCAGTATCTGTGTGTTTGATCTCTCTCTCTCTCGTGTTCTTGAGGTGATACGATCTTTATGTATCACGAGCTTTGCTATTATAGTTGGATCTTATGATGTTTCTCCCCCTCTACTCTCTTGTAATGGATTGAGTTTTCCCTTTGAAGTTATCTTATCGGATTGAGTCTTTAAGGATTTGAGAACACTTGATGTATGTCTTGCGTGGGATACCTGTGGTGACAATGGGGTATTCTATGATCCACTTGATGTATGTTTTGGTGATCAACTTGCGGGTTCCGTGACCTTGGGAACCTATGCAAAGGGGTTGGCACACGTTTTCATCTTGACTCTCCGGTAGAATCTTTGGGGCACTCTTTGAAGTACTTTGTGTTGGTTTGAATAGATGAATCTGAGATTGTGTGATGCATATCGTATAATCATACCCACGGATACTTGAGGTGACATTGGAGTATCTAGGTGACATTAGGGTTTTGGTTGATTTGTGTCTTAAGGTGTTATTCCAGTACGAACTCTAGGGCTGCTTGTGGCACTTATAGGAAGAGCCCAACAGATTGATTGGAAAGAATAACTTTGAGGTGGTTTCGTACCCTACCATAATCTCTTCGTTTGTTCTCCGCTATTACTGACTTTGGAGTGACTCTTTGTTGCATGTTGAGGGATAGTTATGTGATCCAATTATGTTATTATTGTTGAGAGGACTTGCACTAGTGAAAGTATGAACCCTAGGTCTTGTTTCAACACATTGCATTACCGTTTGTGCTCACTTTTATCATTAGTTACCTTGCTGTTTTTATATTTTTAGATTACAAAACCTTTATCTATCATCCATATTGCACTTGTATCACCATCTCTTCGCCGAACTATTGCACCTATACAATTTACCATTGCATTGGGTGTGTTGGGGACACAATAGACTCTTTGTTATTTGGTTGCAGGGTTGCTTGAGAGAGACCATCTTCATCCTACGCGTCCTACAGATTGATAAACCTTAGGTCATCCACTTGAGGGAAATTTGCTACTGTCCGACAAACCTCTGCACTTGGAGGTCCAACAACATCTACAAGAAGAAGGTTGTGTAGTAGACATCATGCCTCCCTCCCCCGTATATAAAGGAGGGGAGGAGGAGGAGGGCCTGCCACAAGGGGCGCGCCCAAGGGGGGGAATCCTACTCCGAGAAGAAGGAAGGAGAGGAAGAAGAGAAGAAAAAGGGGGGCGGCCCCCTAGCTCTAGTATAATTCGGTTAGGGCTAGGGGGGCGCCACAGCTTGGCCTGCCTCCTCTGTTCCACCATTAGGCCCATGAGGCCCAATAACTTCCCGGAGGGTGTTCCGGTAACCCCCGGTACTCCGAAACTTATCCGAAATGACCCGAACCATTCCGATGTCTGAATGTAGCCTTCCAATATATGAATCTTTATGTCTCAACCATTTTGAGACTCCTCGTCATGTATGTGATCACATCTGGGACTCCGAACAACCTTCGGTACATCAAATCCCATAACACATAATACATATCGTCATCGAACGTTAAGCGTGCGGACCCTACGGGTTCGAGAACTATGTAGACATGACCGAGACACATCTCCGGTTAATAACCAATAGCGGAACCTGGATGATCATATTGGTTCCTACATATTCTACGAAGATCTTTATCGGTCAAACCACATAACAACATACGTTGTTCCCTTTGTCATCGGTATGTTACTTGCCCGAGATTCGATCGTCGGTATCATCCTACCTAGTTCAATCTCGTCACCGGCAAGTCTCTTTACTCATTCCATAATGCATCATCCCGTGACTAACTCATTAGACACATTGCTTGCAAGGTTCATAATGATGTGCATTACCGAGAGGGCCCAAAGATACCTTTCTGATACACGGAGTGAGAAATCCTAATCTCGATCTATGCCAACTCAACAAACATCATCGAAGACACCTGTAGAGCATCTTTATAATCACGCATTTACGTTGTGACGTTTGAGAGCGCACAAGGTGTTCCTCTGGTATTCGGGAGTTGCATAATCTCATAGTCATAGGAACATGTATAAGTCATGAAGAAATCAATAGCAATAAACTAAACGATCATAGTGCTAAGATAACGGACGGGTCTAGTCCATCACATCATTCTCTAATGATGTGATCCCGTTCATCGAATGACAACACATGTCCATGGTTAGGGAACTTAACCATCTTTGATTAACGAGCTAGTCAAGTAGAGGCATATTGGGGACACTTTGTTTGTCTATGTATTCACACATGTACTAAGTTTCTGGTTAATACAATTCTAGCATGAATAATAAACTTTTATCATGATATAAGGAAATATAAATAACAACTTTATTATTGACTCTAGGGCATATTTCCTTCATATTTGATATACATGTTATTGATGTGTACCTTACTAATGCTCGTAGTAGCGCCTGGGTATTTGATACTGGTTCTGTTGCTCATATTTGCAACTCAAAACAAGGGCTACAGATTAAACGAAGATTGGCTAAGGACAAGGTGATGATGCGTGTGGGAAATGGTTCCAAAGTCGATGTGATCGCCGTCAGCACGCTACCTCTACATCTACCTTAGGGATTAGTTTTTGACCTAAATAATTGTTATTTGGTGCCAGCGTTAAGCATGAACATTATATTTGGATCTTGTTTGATGCGAGACGGTTATTCATTTAAATCAGAGAATAATGGTTGTTCTATTTATATGAGTAATATCTTTTATGGTCATGCACCCTTGATGAGTGGTCTATTTTTACTGAATCTCGATAGTAGTGATACACATATTCATAGTATTGAAGCCAAAATATACAAGTTTAGTAATGATAATGCAACTTATTTGTGGCACTGCCATTTAGGTCATATTGGTGTAAAGTGCATGAAGAAACTCCATGCTGTGGGCTTTTGGAATCACTTGATTATGAATCACTTGACGCTTGCGAACCATGCCTCATGGGCAAGATGACTAAGACTCCGTTCTCCGGAACAATGGAGCGAGCAATAGACTTACTGGAAATAATACATACTGATGTATGCGGTCCAATGAGTGTTGATGCTCGTGGCTGGTATCATTATTTTCTGATCTTCACAGATGATTTGAGCAGATATGGGTATATCTACTTAATGAAACATAAGTCTGAAACATTTGAAAAGTTCAAAGAATTTTAGAGTGAAGTGGAAAATCATCGTAACAAGAAAATAAAGTTTCTATGATCTGATCGTGGAGGTGAATATTTGAGTTATGAGTTTGGTCTTCATTTGAAACAATGTGGAATAATTTTGCAACTCACACCGCTTGGAACACCACAGCGTAATGGTGTATCTGAACGTCGTAACCGCACTTTATTAGATATGGTGCAATCTATGATGTCTCTTACTGATTTAACGCTATCGTTTTGGGGTTATGCTTGAGAGACGATTGCATTCACGTTAAATAGGGCACCATCGAAATTCGTTGAGATGACACCATATGAACTGTGGTTTGGCAAGAAACCTAAGTTGTTGTTTCTTAAAGTTTGGTGCTACGATGCTTATGTGAAAAAGCTTCAACCTGATAAGCTCGAACCCAAATCGGATAAATGTGTCTTCATAGGATACCCAAAGGAGACTGTTGGGTACACCTTCTATCACAGATCCGAAGGCAAGATATTCGTTGCTAAGAATGGATCCTTTCTAGAGAAGGAGTTTCTCTCGAAAGAAGTGAGTGGGAGGAAGGTAGAACTTGATGAGGTAATTGTACCTGCTCCCTTATTGGAAAGTAGTTCATCCTAGAAATCAGTTCCAGTGATTCCTACACCAATTAGTGAGGAAGCTAATGATGATGATCATGAAACTTCTGATCAAGCTAATGATGATGATGATAGAGTAAGATCCACACCAGAGTGGTACGGTAATCCTATTTTGGAGGTCATGTTACTTGACCATGACGAACCTACGAACTATGAAGAAGCGATGATGATCCCAGATTCCACGAAATGGCTTGACGACATGAAATCTGAGATGGGATCCATGTATGAGAACAAAGTATGGACTTTGGTTGACTTGCCCGATGATCGGCAAGCAATTGAGAATAAATGGATTTTCAAGAAGAAGACTGACACTGATGGTAATGTTACTGTTTACAAAGCTCGACTTGTTGCGGAAGGTTTTCGACAAGTTCAAGGAGTTGACTACGATGAGACCTTCTCACCTGTAGCGATGCTTAAGTCTGTCCAAATCATGATAGCAATTGCCACATTTTATGATTATGAAATTTGGCAAATGGATGTCAAAATTGCATTCCTTAATGGATATCTTAAAGAAGAGTTGTATATGATGCAACCAAAAGGTTTTGTCGATCCAAAAGGTGCTAACAAAGTGTGCAAGCTCCAGCGAATCATTTATGGACCGGTGCAAGCCTTCGAAGTTGGAATATACGCTTTGATAGTGTGATCAAAGCATATGGTTTTATACGGACTTTTGGAGATGCCTGTATTTACAAGAAAGTGAGTGGGAGCTCTGTAGCATTTCTGATATTATATGTGGGTGACATATTGTTGATCAGAAATGATACTGAATTTCTGAATGGCATAAAAGGATACTTGAATAAGAAATTTTCAATGAAAGACCTCGGTGAAGCTGCTTATATATTGGGCATCAAGATCTATAGAGATAGATCAAGACGCTTAATTGGACTTTCACAAAGCACATACCTTGATAAAGTTTTGAAGAAGTTAAAAATGGATCAGTTAAAGAAAGGGTTCTTGCGTGTGTTACAAGGTGTGAAGTTGAGCCAGACTCAATGCCCGACCACTGAAGAAGATAGAGAGAAAATGAAAGTCATTCCCTATGCCTCAGCCATAGGTTCTATCATGTATGCAATGCTATGTACTAGACCTGATGTGTGCCTTGATATTAGTTTATCTGGGAGATATCAAAGTAATCCAGGAGTGGATCACTTGACATCGGTCAAGAACATCCTGAAATACCTGAAAAGGACTAAGGATATGTTTCTCGTTTATGGAGGTGACAAAGAGCTCGTCATAAATGGTTACGTCGATGCAAGCTTTGACACTGATCCGGATGACTCTAAGTCGCAAACCGTATACATATTTATATTGAATGGTGGAGCTGTCAATTGGTGCAGTTCCATGCAGAGCGTCGTGGCGGGATCTATGTGTGAAGCAGAGTATATAGCTACTTCGGAAGCAGCAAATGAAGGAGTCTGGATGAAGGAGTTCATATCCGATCTAGGTGTTCGTAATACCTAGTGCAAATGGGTCCAATGAAAATCTTTTGTGATAATACTGGTGCAATTGCCTTGGCAAAGGAATCCAGATTTCACAAGAGAACCAAGCACATCAAGAGACGCTTCAATTCCATCCGTGATCAAGTCAAGGAGGCAGACATAGAGATTTGCAAGATACATACGGATCTAAATGTTGCGGATCCATTGACTAAGCCTCTCTCACGAACAAAACATGATCAGCACCAAGACTCCATGGGTCACTACTAGGAAAAGGGCAATAGATGGAAATGACACTAATGATGGAAATGTCAAAAAATAAAAGAAAATGATGGAAATGTCAAAAAAAAATAAAATAAGTTTCCTATGTGATATGTGGTCTAGTTGTTGGGAAAATTTACAAATATGAATTTCGACTTTATTTGCAAAATCTCTCTGAAATTTGTAAAATGGGCATAACTTTTGCATACGAACTCGGATTAAAAAGTTTTTTATATGAAAAATCATCTACTCGAAAAGTTACATCCAAATTTATGGGGCTTTTAAGATCCGGAGGGAAAAAAATTCAAACTATATCGTGATTATGCATAGGTGTTGGCACACGTTTTCATCGTGATTCTCTGGTACAAACTTTGGGGCACTCTTTGAGGTCCTTTGTGTTGGTTGAATAGATGAATCTGAGATTGTGTGACGCATATCAAATAATCATACCCACGGATACTTGAGGTGACATTGGAGTATCTATGTGACATTAGGGTTTTGGTTGATTTGTGTCTTAAGGTGTTATTCTAGTACGAACTCTAGGGCTGTTTGTGACACCTATAGGAACAGCCCAATGGATTGTTTGGAAAGAATAACTTTGAGGTGGTTTCGTACCCTACCATAATCTCTTCGTTCGTTCTCCGCTATTAGTGACTTTGGAGTGACTCTTTGTTGCATGTTGAGGGATAGTTATGTGATCCAATTATGTTATTATTGTTGAGGGAACTTACACTAGCGAAAGTATGAACCCTAGGCCTTGTTTCAACACATTGCAATACCGTTTACGCTCACTTTTATCATTAGTTACCTTGCTGTTTTTATATTTTGATATTACAAAAACTATTATCTACTATCCATATTGCACTTGTATCACCATCTGTTCGTCGAACTAGTGCACCTATACAATTTACCATTGTATTGGATGTGTTGGGGACATAAGAGACTCTTTGTTATTTGGTTGCAGGGTTGCTTGAAAGAGACCATCTTCATCCTACGCCTCCTACGGATTGATAAACCTTAGGTCATCCACTTGAGGGAAATTTGCTACTGTCCTACAAACCTCTGCACTTGGAGGCCCAACAACGTCTACAAGAAGAAGGTTGTGTAGTAGACATCAATGAACAGGACCACCCCGTGGAGGGCAGGATGAACAGTAGACGGTGGAGGGCAGGATGAACAGTAGCCCGTGGAGGGGTGGTTGAACAAGAGCCCATGGAGAGGGCTGGTTGAACAGTAGCCGGTGGAGTAGCACGCCGTGGAGGCTGGATGAACAGGAGCCCGTGGATGAACAGTCACAGGTGGAGGCTAGAGGAGGTCGACGGTGGATGAACAGTAGCTCGTGGAGGCTGGAGGGGTTCGACGGTTGTCGGTGTCAAAACCGGCGGATCTCGGGTAGGGGGTCCCGAACTGTGCGTCAAGGCCGGATGGTAACAGGAGATAAGGGACACGATGTTTTTACCCAGGTTCGGGCCCTCTTGATGGAGGTAATACCCTACTCCTGCTTGATTAATATTGATGATATGGGTAGTACAAGAGTTGATCTACCACGAGATCAAGGAGGCTAAACCCTAGAAGCTAGCCTATGGTATGATTGTTGTGTATGGAGTTGATTCTGTCCTACGGACTACAACCCTTCGGTTTACATAGACACCGGATAGGGTTAGCGTTACATAGAGTCGGTTACAATGGTAGGAGATCTTGAATATCCGCATCGCCAAGCTTGCCTTCCACGCCAAGGAAAGTCCCCTCCGGACACGGGATGAAGTCTTCAATCTTGTATCTTCATAATCCTGGAGTCCGGCCGAAGGTATAGTCCGGCTACCCGAACACCCCCTAATCCAGGACTCCCTCAGTAGCCCCTGAACCAGGCTTCAATGATGACGAGTCCGGCGTGCAAATTGTCTTCGGCATTGCAAGGCGGGTTCCTCCTCCAAGTCCTTTCATAGAAGATTGTAAACACCAAGAGTAGTGTCCGGCTCTGTAAAATAAGCTTCCACATATTGCCATAGAGAGAATAATATTAACACAAATCCAATCTGCTAACGTATTCCGGAGTGTGTCATCACACTACAGCTAAGTCCTTCATTCGAATCGTTTTCACTTTTCCACCTCAGCATGTTTTGCGAGGCGGTTTCCTTGGCACATCTTGTCAAAGCAGAGATCGTGTGCCCCCCTTTTACAGGATTCTCATCAATACAGACGTGGGTAACCCAATCGTGCCCGTTAGCATGTTTTCTTGATTAAAGCCGAGCCCCCCACGGTTATGGGGAGGGCTCCTGGTATTCAACCTCTTATAAAGAGACCAGGGCCTTACTCCTTTTCTCCAATCCAAAACAAGTTCGCCCGTCGCCCCGAGTTCTAACACCCTAGGCTCCAGATTCCAGGCGCCTCAGACCTTTGACAATGTCCGATTCCGACCTTCAAGGCCGATGGATGCCCTCCTCCGTCACGGAGGAGGACGTGCTAAAGTTGAGAGAGGCTAAGTTCTTGACCGCCGAAATTCCGCACAGGTTGCTTGCTCAAAGGTAGGCTATCCCTAGTCCCCAGCCCGATGAGAGCGTATTGTTCGTGTCTCACTTCCTTCGGGGGTTAGGCTTCTCGATGGATCCCTTTGTGAGGGGACTGCTGTTTTATTACGGGCTGGAATTCTATGACTTAGCTCCGAAGTCCATCCTCCATATCTCCTTGTTTATCGTTGTATGCGAAGCGTTCCTCTGTGTTACCCCTAACTTCGGATTATGGCTCAAGACTTTCAAAGTGGAGCCGAAGATGATCAAGGGATGGCACGCAGAGTGCGGAGGCGCTGTTATAAGCAAAAATGCCGATGCTCCATGGCACGAGGGCTCTTTTCAAGAGGAGCTGGGCTTGTGGCAACGAGAGTGGTTTTATATCACCGCTCCCCGGAGCGCCAAGTGGGTGGCACTTCCTGCCTTTCGCTCGGGTCCCCCACCACGGCTAGCGTCATGGGTTAACAGAGGGTTAGATTGGGGTTTGCCCAAGGACGTGCCCTTGTTACAGGGCCGAATTAAGGATCTCTTGGAAGGAGACCTCAGCTTGGTCAAGGTGACGCAGGTCATGCTTATTCGCCGAATATTTCCTGGCAAACGTCGCCCCCTTCGCCTGTGGGAGTTTAATCCAGAAGGACTGCGAGCTCTCCAGAACTTTATGGGCGCAATGCCCGCGGAGATGTATAGACTGTTCTTCGGATCACAAGAGATGTGTCTGGATTTAACCGAGGACGCAGGCCTAAGCTGCAATCGCCCGGATACTCAAGTAAGCAACCTTGTGCCCGGACCTTCTATTCATATAATTGTCATAAACTTGCCCCTAAAAGAGCCGTCCTTTTAAACAGGAGTGGATAGCGAAGGCAAAGCTGATCAGGTGTCTGGCTCCCCTTCCTGAAACCAGGCCGGATCCCGTGCTGGTCAGGATGCTAGAGATAATGCCTTTGGAGGGGGAGGACAAGGAAGCTATGGCCTCCTCGAAGGAGGCTGCTCCGAAGGGAGGAACCGACAATTCCTCTCCTAAGGGGAAGAAGAGAGCCCCCTCTGATGACCCGGAAACCGTGGCCTCGAAGCGGGGGAGAAAATCCTCGTCAGAGGGTCCGGCGTCGGGGAGTTCCTCGGCCGGACTACGCCCTCAAGGGGATCAGCCCTCCAGCGAGCCGTAAGTGGAGAAAGATTTTCCTTTTGAGGGATGAGGGAAATCCTTGATTTATATCTGAGAAGATTAACCGAATTTTTGCCTTGTAGCTCGGACCTCAGCCCTTCTCAGCGGAGCTCGTCTTCGGGGGATCTCCTTCTAGAGATGATGGAGAGCGGGACACCTCCCCCTGCTATGCCGCCTAGCGAGGCGGGCGACCCTGAGGTGTCGTCGCGGAGAGTTTCTCCGAATCCGGCACGGGCGGAAGATAGCTATGTGGCCCCCCGAGGTTCTCCGCGTCCGGCCTTTGAAAGATGTCGTGGGACAAGTCCGGCACCGTCTGGTGCTCGGCCGGAGGAGCTAAAGATTCTGCTGGGGCGAGCTTCTATCTCGGAGGAGCACCGTGCATTGATGGGCACGGTGATTGAAAGGATCTCATCCGCCGAGAGCGGATTGCATGAGGCCGTCAAAAGTTTACTGACGGGTTTTGAGGTACATTAGATAATGTACACTTTTGTCAGTTGCGCATGAATAAGATGCGCCCTGTGTAGATAGTAGCCCCTGAGACTCTGTGCGTCGTCAAGAAATGATGGCACGCGGAGGATCATAATCCCAGGTCTAAGATGTCGCCTTTGAATATAGGCGGCAGGGTGTCCGGAATCGAGCCGAACTGAAGATTTTGCCGAACTAAAGTGGCAACTGGAGGTGGCAGATGCTGACATCACGCTTGTCAATAAGCAGCTTGATGAGGCTCAAGGTATGTAATTCCTCAGGCAGCATTAGGTGAGAACAGTTTTATGCCTGTTTCTTACGATGTGTGTGCTTGACGCAGATGGTGCGGCCGTCATGGAGAGTCTTAGGGCAGAACTTGCCCGAGCTAAAAAACAAGCCAGCGAAAGTGATGCGGCTACCAGGAAAGCCCTTGAAGAGCTGAGAGCCAAACAGGCTACTCATTGCCGAAGCAAGGGAGAGATGGCTGAGATGGCCGAAAAGTAAGCGCTATAGACCGTTGCAGATTT
Source organism: Triticum urartu (assembly GCF_056163025.1). NCBI lineage: Eukaryota > Viridiplantae > Streptophyta > Magnoliopsida > Poales > Poaceae > Triticum > Triticum urartu. Next base: position 171,726,637 of record NC_141875.1, read on the forward strand.
CTCGAAAAAGAAGACCAGGCGAAACAAACGGACTTAGAGAAGGCCGTTGCCAATGCCAAGGACGCGCGCTTTGCGATGAGAGCTGCGAAGGAGGAGCTGCGTCAGGCCGAACAGATTGCGGCTGGAAAGCCCTTTATGCTGCGAAGGAAATTTTGTGATCCGAAGTTTGCTCCGTTGGACCGGATGTGGAGTGTGGAGGACACCTATCTGGACTTGGCAGCGAGTGCTGCTGATGCGACCGAACATTTTCGAGATCAGAAAGATCGCGAAGTGGAAAAGCTTTTCTGGTCGCAGTTTTACAATCCAGAGCGTCCACTGGCAGTGGATGATCGTTTGGCTCAATGGGCCGAACTGAATAGGTTGTCTGGACTCGCCATGAAGTACGCCATAGGTTACCTGTGGCCGGGGAGATCGGAGCCGAAGAGTTATTTCAGTTTAGTGCAGCAATTCCTTGACGCGGTACCGCGTATAAATGCAATGAAGAGGTCAGCATGCATAGAGGGCGCTAGGATGGCTCTTGCCCGTGTTAAGACATACTGGGTAGAGATGGAGACCACCGTTGTTGCATCCCGAGATTCGGACAAAAGCCGAGTGTCCTCCGAGCACTATTTTCAGGAAGTCCTTGAAGGCGCTCATGTAATAGAGACGCAATGCTTGAAAGATGCTATGTTATGATAGCATATGTAATTATAAAGTAATATTTTGAAAAACTGTAGTGGCCTTTTTTATACTTGTGCCTTCAAGTATTGGGAACACCTCCTATGCGGCCGTTTTAAGATACATATACAAAATCTGAAAGATGGCAGTCGTTGGCTTCAGCCCCCACGCACATAGTGCGGGGGTGCTCGCAGAAGACGCATTTTCACACTTAACCCAACGTCTTGGTCCTACAAAGGAGGTGATAGCGCAGCGGGCCAGGCAACCGGACTATAATGCTTTAACACTTTCCCCTAGCCATAGGAGTTTGAGACTATTTAGGTAGCTCCATGGTGGCAACTGTGTTCGTCCGAGTTCGGGGCACGTATGTGCCTGACCGGGAAGCGGTCCTTCGTTAAAGCGGAGGAATCCGATAGATTCCGATAGGTCATCGAGTGGCTGACCAGTCTCACGCTACATCATGACAGTCAGTTTTCGGCTTTCTCTACTGAGGTGCTCGCCCGGCCAAACCGGGGCACAATTGCAGTTGTTCTCCTGGTACTACCTTAGCCGATAGAGTGGAACGTAAGGTAACCGAACTCAGGAGCCGGGCAACCCAACATTTGACCAAAGACATGATTCGGAGCTGATGCATATAATGCCAAAACTCGCGACGCCGAACACTCCCTAAGGTGTTCGGTCTTTATGAGTGCGGGCGAAACAACACTCTTTATTAAAAAAGAAAGCCGCTAGTGTCCAGGTACGTGCAAGAAATTCTGACGTGGCCACATGCCAAGACGCCAGCCTCCTCCTTGGTTATATCAGAAAAAACCAGGGGATGTCTAGCAACAAGAGACAGTAAAAAAGGTTTACACAGGGTCTTAATCTAAAAAGAATCCTTTAGGACGGGTCCCTACTGCACGTCTGCGCCTGTGTCTCTGTTGTGCCGTATCCTGGACGGGCGCCGCACGACGTTCATCTGTAAAAGAGAGGAACTGAGGTGAAAACGGGTCGTGCCAAAAAAGTTTAAAATAAACAAAGTATAAAGTGAAATATATAAGATTGAGCTTTATTGTCTCTTATGCGTGGAGCCCCTAGTGCGGGGGTATATGGCTTCTAGGCCTGCATCAATAATGACTTTGCACCGAACTCGTCTATCCGCGTTCGTGGTCTTGAATGACCTATTTCGAAGTTTTTTTGGCCGGTGAGGCCATTTTGCTGTGGGGCTATCAAAGCGGCCGCACAGTCCTCTGCTTGGGGAGGCGCGCTCTAGTGCTTCCCCTTCAAAGAAATGATGCCTCGTGGACCGGGCATCTTAAGCGTAAGAGATGCATAATGCGGTATTGCGTTAAAGCGAGCAAAAGCTTCGCGTCCCAGTAGTGCTTGATAGCGACTTGAGAACGGGACGATATGAAAGGTCATCTTTTCGCGGCGGAAGTTATCGGCAGAGCCGAATATGACTTTGAGCCGGAGAAAACCCATACAATGGGTGTCCAGACCAGGTATTACCCCTTGAAACGAGGTTTTGCTGCGGCGGATTCTTGCTGGGTTTATCCCCATGTGCTGGATTGTATCCTGATATATCAGGTTTAGTCCACTGCCGCTGTCCATAAGGACATTTGAAAACTGGAGCCCGCCAATTATTGGATCGAGTATCAAGGCAGTCCAGCCTACATTCTTGATATTTATAGAATAATCTATCTGATCGAAGATGATCGGTTTTGACAACAAGTGGCAGGACCCTTTGGGGATGGGCCGTGTGGTGCGTACCTTTACGGGCGCCGCACGTTTTGTTATGTGAAGTGAGTTCACTGTTTTTAATTCTTGTGGGAAGTTATTTTGTTTCCTGGTGCTCTGCTTTTGGGGTTCGTCCTCTTCTTCGCTTGGTGTGTCGAGCCCCTTGTGTTCGGCATTGAGTCTACCGGATTGTTTGAAAACCCAACAGTCTCTGTGGGTATGGTTAGCAGGCTTCCCAGGAGTACTGTGTATTTGACATATCCTGTCCAGGATTTTATTTAGGTTGGATGGATCGTCCCTGTTATCCTGTGGGGACGATTTTGCCTGATTTTGTCGTGAGCCTTTGAATCCGGCATTGACTGCCGTGCTCTTTAGACTTTTGTCCTTAGTCCGGCGACGGTCCTTGTTGCGTCGCGGTTTTCCATTTCCATCCCTAGTTTCGGATGTACTTGGATCGCTGGGGCTGCACCTTGCCAACCAGCTGTCCTCCCCTGCACAAAAGCGGGTCATGAGGCTTGTTAGTGTGGCCATTGTTCTTGGCTTTTCTTGGCCGAGGTGTCTGGCGAGCCATTCGTCTTGGACGTTATGCCTGAAAGCTGCTAAGGCTTCGGCGTCCGGACAGTAGACTATCTGATTCTTTTTAGTGAGGAATCTATTCCAGAACTGCCGAGCTGATTCTCCGGGTTGTTGAGTTATGTGACTCAGATCGTCTACATCCGGAGGGCGGACATAGGTCCCTTGAAAGTTTGCTCGGAAAGCATCCTCGAGCTCTTCCCAGCTTCCAATTGTGTTTTCAGGAAGGCTTTTAAGCCAATGCCGGGCTGGCCCTTTAAGCTTAAGGGGTAAATATTTTATGGCGTGGAGATCATCTCCTCTAGCCATGTGTATGTGGAGGATATAATCCTCGATCCAAAATCCAGGGTCTGTTGTTCCATCATATGCCTCTATGTTTACGGGTTTGAATCCCTCTGGGAATTCATAACCCAGGACCTCATTGGTGAAACATAGGGGGTGTGCGGCGCCCCTGTATTTGGGTGTGCCGGATTCTGATGATGGCTTCGTAGCGTTGCTTACGAGAGCTTGCTTTCTTGGCCCATAAATGGACCTGACTGGGCCATGATGCGAATCCTTAAGTAGGTCGCATGCCGATTTAGGTGCGGCGCCGCTTGCCGCTTTATGGGGTCGTCTATCCGACCGTGTGGCTTTCTCATTTTTTGAATGCGAGGGCTCTAGGGCCTCTTCGTCGAATTCGGGCAGTAGCTTTCTTTTCGGATAGCTTTTAGTGCGGCGACTGTGGCCGTATTTATCTGCGGTATTGATTACTTTGCTCCATCTAATTCGGAGTGCATCTTCCACTGTTTTTAGCTTCCGCTTCTGCTTTTTTAGGCTGCGTGCAGTTGCAACGAGCCTCTCGTGGAGATTCTTCTGCTCCATAGGTTTATTCGGCATGAGGTCATCCGGAATGCCGTTTTTGCCGGAGGAGGGACGTTCGGTTTCTCTATCCGTGTTGCCCTGTTCGGACGGTTGCTCTAAGGCCTGCTTGTTGTCTCCCGGCTCGTCTTGCTCTATGGCTGGGTTTATGTCGAGGCGGGGCTTGGGTCGGTGTTTACGCCGACGCTTTGATTGCTTTTCGGGGGGTCGAACTCCCGTCCCATCCCCTTTTTCCTCGTTGTTGTTTCCTTTAGGGGTATCCACCATGTACACATCGTGAGATGAGGTGGCTGTCCAATGCCCTATGGGCGTTGGTTCGTCGGTATCTCCTGCATCGTCATCCATGCTGTCGATGTCTCCGGAGTCAAAGTTGAGCACGTCGTTTAAATTGTCGACAGTGGCTACCAAGTGGGTGGTGGGTGGGCTTTGAATTTCCTCATCGTCCGCATCCCACCCTCGCTGACCGTAGTCCGGCCAGGGCTCTCCTAATAAAGAGAGAGACTTAAGAGAATTCAGGATGTCGCCAAAAGGCGAATGTTGAAAGATGTCTGCGGCGGTGAACTCCATTATCGGCGCCCAATCGGATTCGATTGGCAGGGGCGCGGGGTGTCCGGAATCCGGGGAGGAGTCCGGATCCTTGCAGTCACGGGTAGTGCAGAGTGCGGGGCTAGCGTTCGGCTCGATCGCCTCTGAGATCGCAGCCCCTGAGGCAGCGTCCAACCGCTGATCCTCGATCGGCGCAGTAGGCTCCGAATCAATGGTCGGGACCGGTGCATGTGCAGCCTCCAAAGCGCTGTTCGGCGGCAGAGCTATATCATGCCCATCGAGACAGTGCGGCACGCTTGGCTGTGGCTCGAGTCCGTCGAAGATCAAGTCCCCGCGGATGTCAGCCGTGTAGTTTAAGCTTCCAAACCTGACCTGATGGCTAGGGGCGTAGCTTTCGATCTGCTCAAGGTGGCCGAGCGAATTGGCCCGCAGAGCGAAGCCGCCGAAGACGAAGATCTGTCCGGGAAGAAAAGCCTCACCCTGGACCGCATCGTTGTTGATGATCAAAGGAGCCATCGGGCCTAAAGGCGACGACACAGAGGAACTCTCAATGAAAGCAGCAATGTCGGTGTCAAAACCGGCGGATCTCGGGTAGGGGGTCCCGAACTGTGTGTCAAGGCCGGATTGTAACAGGAGATAAGGGACACGATGTTTTTACCCAGGTTCGGGCCCTCTCGATGGAGGTAATACCCTACTCCTGCTTGATTAATATTGATGATATGTGTAGTACAAGAGTTGATCTACCACGAGATCAAGGAGGCTAAACCCTAGAAGCTAGCCTATGGTATGATTGTTGTGTATGGAGTTGATTTTGTCCTACGGACTACAACCCTCCGGTTTATATAGACACCAGATATGGTTAGGGTTACATAGAGTCGGTTACAATGGTAGGAGATCTTGAATATCCGCATCGCCAAGCTTGCCTTCCACGCCAAGGAAAGTCCCCTCCGGACACGGGACGAAGTCTTCAATCTTGTATCTTCATAATCCTGGAGTCCGGGCGAAGGTATAGTCCGGCTACCCGAACACCCCCTAATCCAGGACTCCCTTAACGGTGGAGATGAACAGTATCCTGTGGAGTCCCGTTTTGCGGTACGCCACACCACTCCCGATGAACAGGACCCCCGTTTCGACTGTAGCGCTCCAACACAAGTTCGTTTCGTCCGTTTTGCGGTACGCCACACCCCTCCCGATCAACAGGACCCCCATTTCGACCGTAGGAGGTCCGTTTCCTCCGTTTAGCGGTATGCCAGACCCCTCCCGATCAATAGGATCCCGTTTCGAATGTGGACGGTCGAACACAAGGCAGTTTCCTCCGTTCTACGGTACGCGAGGCCTCGTTTCCATCGCCTCTTCCGTCCAAGCCCTCCCGATGAACACGACACATTCCGTTGCCTCCCCATGAACACGACGCATTCCATTGCCTCCCCATGAACACGACGCATTCCATTGCCTCCCCATGAACATAACGCATTCCGTTGCCTCCCCATGAACACGACGACGACACTGTTCTGACCTAGCCATGTACACGAGCCTTGGTCGTACGTATGCGTGAGTAGGCATTCGAGACCCCGCCCGTATGTACACATACGTGGCCATATTTTCTTTCTTGCACCCTGGCCGCTATATGTACATGTAAATGCTACGTGCGCGCCTCTAGTACGACACATCCACGCGTCTACTACGACTCGTGCGCGCCTCTACATCGACCAGTATGTACGTACACGTTCGCGACCAGAATGACAGCTCTACGTACGCTTCAACCAGGTGGGTCCCGACTGTCAGGCACTTCCTTGCATGCGAAGATGTAGCTGGTGGGTCCCAGCAGTCAGGGGCAAACGTTTTTTCACGAAATACGGTGGCCTATCCGGTGGGTCCCCGCTGTCAGGTGGAGGAATAATTATTTTGCGCGTAATAAGGAGGCACTTCCTTGCTACGGCCGTGGACCCAGCTGTCAGTGTCTCCACGCACAGTACTCTTCTGATGGAAGTCGGTCGTTGACCACATTGACCACGCCGCGCCGAGAGCACCACGGCGGTGGAGGACGGTGAGGCCTAGGAAGGGGACGACGTGGAGCTGGGAAAGACGCGGCAGTGGAAGCCCGCGCGGAGAGGAGTACGAGGGTTCACTAGTTCGGCTGCGGTGTGAGGCTGCCGTCGCCGCAGGCCGTGGCCAGCGGTGGGAATAGTAGGGGGTGGTGAGGCCTCTGCGGCAGCACAGCCGGCCACGGGAGGCAGGAGCATTCGGCACGACCGGCGCTGCTTTGGGTGGCTGGAGCAAGAAGACCAGAGGTTGAAGAAGCACTACGGCCCTTGGATGGACATCGTACGGTCATTGGAGCTAGAATCGTTCATATTGACTAAGTTGACAAAGCCCTTCGTCCCCGTCAACTTAGTAGGCCCACAAGTCTGCCTCCCACCAAGGTGGGTCCCAGCTAGCCGGGGGAGTATTCATTTTTTTGTGCGTAATCAGGAGGCACTTCTGGTGGGTCCGAACTGACAGCGGGGGGAACGTTTTTTTTTTCGAAATACGATGGCACGTCCGGTGGGTCCCAGCAGTCAGGGGGAAACAATTTTTTTCGCAAAATACTAGTGGCCCGTCCGGTGGGTCCCCGCTGTCACATGGAGGAATAATTATTTTCCGCGTAATAAGGAGGCACTTCCTTGCGGCTGTCGTGGACCCAGCGGTCAGCCTCTCCACGTACAGTACTCTTCCGATGGAAGTCGGTCGTTGACCACATTGACCACGCCGCGCCGAGAGCACCACGGCGATGGACGACGGTGAGGCATAGGAAGGGGACGACGCGGAGCCGGGGAAGACGCAGCAGTGGATGCCCACACGAAGAGGAGTACGAGCGTTCACCGGTTCGGCTGCGGTGTGAGGCTGCCGTCGCCGCAGAATAACAGGGGGTGTGGGTGAGTAGAGGGATGCCCTGGCCAGCGGTGGGAGTAGTAGGGGGCGCTGAGGCCTGCGCGGCAGCACAGCCGGCCACGGGAGGCGGGAGTAGGCGGTCCCGCCGGCGCTGCTTTGGCGGCTGGAGCAAGAAGATCAGAGATTGAAGAAACACGACGGTCATTGGATTGACATCCAACGGTTACGTCTGCTAGAATCGTTTGTTGACGTATATAATAACAAAAAAAATCTTGCATACGCGTCAACTAAACAGGCCCACAAGTCAGACCACTCCCTCTTTTTTAATAATTTATATATAGCTCATGGCAACTTCTTATGCAATTTATTGCAGTCGTTTTTTTTGCTTGGCCAGCGCCATTTTCGCATATTTCTGTGGGTTCCAAACTATTTTTAATACCGAAATGTCTAGCCAGATTTAAAGTACTTTGAAGATATATTTAAATTAGGTTAATGCCCAGTGAAATAGGAATATGAAAATGTAATAAAATTCAGAAATTATAAAGTAATTGCCAATTTGTCATCTGTTTTTATATTTACAACCCATTTCATATTACTTTCAAGATTTGTAGGCGTCTTGAAAGAGTTGCAGCCCATCAGGATGTAGAAAAATAAGTAGGCCTGGATTGGTATTCTTCAGAAAAAATAAACTGGGCTCATTTTCACAAAGAAAAAATAGCTGGGCTGGTCACATGGTGAACATAAAATATAAGCCTCAGCTAGACGGGCCACAGCCCAGTTCAAACCCTGCTCCGTCTCAGCAATACCAATAAAAAAATATAGCTCGAGTAGCTACGTCCCAGGTGTCAGCCGATCTTGTGCTGTTCTCTTGTCTATTGACTATATACGCTCACAATGTCATGGGTCCCAGATGTCAGGAAAACACTAGGAGGAAGCATTTTATTTTTCCATACACTGACATGGTGGGCCCCTACTGTCATCCTCTCCACGTACTTCTGCCGATTCCTGTTGTTTGTTGACCACGTTGACAACGCGAGAGGGCGGCGCCATGGTGAGCGCACCAAAGCGCGTGGAGGATGTCAGCATTAACGATTTAGGAGACGGTGGGGCGGCGATGCGTGCGCTGAGGCGCAGCCAGCCGTGGGAGGTGGAAGCAGGCGGCCCCGCCAGTGCTGGCTTGGTTTTGGCGGCTGGAGGAAGACAGGACTAATGAAACACGACAGACTATAAAAGTAGCAGGAGTACTTAACAGCCTTAACTGAAACCAGCAGGGGCACTTAACAACCAAAGCTGAAAGCAGTATGAGTACTTATACAGGTTCAACCGTACAAAGCACGCCTCGAACAGTGCTACTTTGCCGACAGTTAACCAAGGATGAGGCCGCCAAGCCCCAGGACAAGGCCCAGGCGCCACCCCGCGCATCCACAACCTTCTGAAAGCGGCTTCATCTCGCAACATGGTCAATAAACAGGATATTCGCTTTAGAGCCATGGAAAAGCATGAACATAATCTTCAGTCCTATTCTCCAAGATGGAAGGGCCTTCATTATTTGAGACCACCCATGAATAGGTATCTTTTCACCTCCAAGGGGAATTGAGTAGGTCGACATAAACATCATGTTGTGACCAAGCGCAAGTCTGACCCGACCATGGTTAGGCATCTGTATAGGAACAATAGAACTCGGCAGTTCCTGTTTCAAGAAGATCACAGCTGTAAAACTGTGTATAAGCAATAGATTATGAACAACATATATAACAGAAAACTGCTCGTACCATAAGTTTTTTGACACAGTTGGACCTGTTCAACGAGCGCAGCAGTGGCACACATATCCCACGTGGCCTTCCACCATTGAAATGCCCCACAAGGACCTCAAGATGATCAATAAAGTGTACGAACTTGTGGATGTCGATCCAGTCAACTTCAGTGCCATTAGTAATAGCCGAGTTATTACAGAGTAACAAATAAGCAGACTGCTTAACTCTAAAAAAACCTACACGTGCCACCAATTATAAGAAAATATTAGTTAGAAGTAGCATCTTCGTGAGAGATTCGTTGCTACTTCTAAAGTTAAATTATGATTACTTAGACAGAATAGGTGGATTAAGAAGTAATCAAGGCAACAAGCAAGAACCAGATACAAAACTAACATGGATGAACAATTGGAAGGACGTCGGGGTGGAAGATCGCAGTGAAGATGAGACCAGGTTCTACTATTTCCATCAACATTTGTGCGCCAACTTTCAGTCCGTAACACTTGAGAAAGTTTATCCAAGTTTGGCCTTAAAAAAAGTAGCGATCTTCTTGGTTCATGAACCCAACTCAGAACTTATATCCATGGCTTGTCTTCACTGTGACCATTAAACTAGTGTATTCAGTTATGGCAAGGCCGAGCATCTTGAGTACATGTGTTCTGCAGAGCAAATAATACACTGCAGGAAAAATAATATGAGAACACAGAATGTTCAAAAAAACCCCACCCTCCCGGATAGAAAAGAGGATTCTAGGAACATACTGTGCGCGTTTCAAAATGTTGTGTTAGGGTACTCGCACTTTGGGCACTGCAAATGGAACACACTAGATTCAGTAGGAAGAAAAATGCATCAACGGCGGCGGCTGCCATCCTAGGATTACCTGCGACCAAGGGACTTGGGTGTATCGGGGATGGATGAAGAATTTGTACCTGGTTCTCCATGAGAAAACCATATGCAATCGCTGAGAGGGGGTTTTCTCTGAACAAGCAGACGAGGGAGAAGGGGATTCAGGCCCAGTGAAATATTGTCGCTTCGTCCATCTAGCTTACTGCTAAAGCTGTAAAGGGGGGTTGTGATTTGACGGTTCATCGGGCATTACTGCAGCGCTACGACCGGGGTGTGTATACCGTGAGGTTGTGCACTCTAATTTGTGCATATGGCACGTGGACCCCGTTGCCGGTTGCCCCACATATCAGCGAAAGGAAGTAGAAAGACAGGAGTAACTAGTTACACATAAATATATTTTTTGACACAGAGATACTCCCTCTGTAAAGAAATATACAAATCTTTTATATCACAAGCTCACCTTGCCGAGAAATATACTCCCTCTGCAACGCACAGGCATTATGGGGGTTCAGCTTTTTTTATGGGGGTTCAGCTGAGAATATATTACTCAGATAGGCTCACGGTTCTGGACATTGGGCCGTAGGCCGACCCTGCATGTTTGGGGGCGCATGTGTTCTACCTCAGCGCTTTTCATATTGCAAGCGATCGGCACGGCGCTGGTTTTAGATGCTGTCGCAAGGCGAATACACAAAATTGAATAAAGCACGGCAGCTGTTGGAATGAAATCGAACGACAGTTCCTAACCAGCAATCAGAGTTGCAATTCTATCAACGATATACCATGTGATAAATAATATTGCCGTACTACTTATACACACAGGACACTTGTTTCACCATGCCAAATTATTACATCAAAATCTCTCGGAGGATAGATCAGTTCGGCAGTTGCGTGCTGCTACTGAAGAATTTCAAAGTTGATTTGGACCAGCTCTCCTTGCCGAGAAAGTTCGATTTTGACATCATCCCCTACCGCAAGATATGATTTAGATTTGAACCTTGACCATCCTTTAGCATCAATCATCATGCGACCATCCTTTGTACTTATGATATATTGAGCAGGTTTATTCACACCAAGGCTGCGCATGGTAAGAGAAACTTGGCCACGGTCGCCCAGATTGTTGAACGACTCCCTCGTTGCTCTAGAAATTCTCTGTTTGCAAACAAGAAGACATACCCAAACAGTTAGATAAACAAAGTGAATCATGTGAAACAACATGGAAAGAAAAAAGAAGGAAGCACTTGGGCGGCCAATGCTTACCAAGAAGGTGGACATGTCGGTTTTTGTAAGGACTTTGGTATATGAAGTGCGAACTGCAGCCCAATCTGTTGCCGGTGCAACTGCATGGGCCGGAGCAGATGCAAGTGCAAGTGTTGGTGTAGGTGCCGAAGCCGCTGCTGTTGCCGGGGATGGTGCTCCTTGTAGAACTGGTGCCGGTGTCGGAGCAGGTGCCGATGTCGATGCCCGATCCTCCGGTAGATCAGACTGATCCGCTGACGCGGTCGGTGCCCAATCCTTAGCTGGATAAGACTAAGCTGCTGCCGCTGTCAGTGCTAGAGCAACTGCCGGTGCTCGATCTGTGCGAGACAGCGGCGATCGTGTCTGGTCTGCTATGATCAGCTTTCTAACTTGACTAGGATCCGTGACCGTGATCTAGTCTTTTTCTTCATTTCTTTTAAACGTGAGAAGGACTAATTGTGGCGTTTTTGTTAAACCAAACAACAGTTCATCATAGGGATTCAGCTTGTACTCAGACAACAGACTGATCCAATTTTTTCTAGTAATATAAGTGATGGACGGTGCCTTCGTTACTGACACAACATAAGAAGTGAAACTTGCAAAAATAGCTATCGTAGATCAAACCAAACGGTTTATCCGGTGATGAATGTCACATGGAAAAACCTGCATACTAAAATTGCAGGAAAAGAAAGAAAACATGCCATTAAATCAATAAGATTTAGACAGTAAATCAATAAGATTTACTTGATGTGACATGAGTGAATCCTTACTAGGAAATCACTATGTTGAAGTACTAAACAGAAGATTGATCGTCCAACTACGCGTGGCATGCAGGGGCCCCGCCTACTCCCACAAGCAGGACAGTCCGAAGGTCGTGATAAATCGTATGGACCGAACATCCATGGGGCTGGAAATCCTGTTGTGTGCGATAAACCCTGCAATGCATACAGATATTGGAGTGTAACCATAATTGATAGACCGTCCTCACAAAAAATATGATATGGGTACTTCAAAATATACAGACTGAATTGAGTGGACAGACATTAACATAGACCGTTCTCAGGACTGACCACACACCAAAAGCGGCAGTACTAATAAATAATACAGGGTTCACAAACACAAATCAAGTACTAAAAAATAGTACTTACTACTGACAAGCAAAGTTGCAGTAACTAAACTCTACAGACTATTTTTTGCCACCGACCTACGGGATGAACCCCGCATAACTGACTAGGCCATGGACTTCGTGTGAGATGTCTACATGCACCATCACCATCTTGTGAACCTTGGAGAACCTAACAGAGTGTTCTTTCCACTCATAAACATGATGATGAAGATAGGCCGCATCAGATTTGTTGGGAAGCTTTACAAGAACCACACCCTTCGTAATCGAAGGTACAGCTAGGAAATTGTTGTGGTCAAGTACAGCCTCGAGAACACGCCTGACAACAATGCTATAGGAAAACATTAGTTCAGGATACGTGGCGACAAGGACACATCAGCTGGATAGTTCAGCAGTACAACTCATCATCAGGTCTTCCAATTCACACGGCATGACTTTGAGAACTTCATCTCCACCGCAGACCTGGTTCTAATTCAAACAGAAACCATATTGTATTACTACCTCCGTTCAGAAATATAAGATGATTTTCGATATTATACTCCATATATGACTACATATACGCATAGAAATGAGTGACCAAAGACACTAGAACATGTCTTCAAAGGCATGACAACAGAGGGATTACATGCAATATCCATAACACAAGTTACTGAGGCAAATATACCCTCTTAAAAGGTAGCATTGATGTTCATAAAGTACTCCCTCCGTCCCAAAATTCTTGTCTTAGATTTTTCTAGATACGGATGTATCAAGTCACATTTTAGTATTAGATACATCCGTATCTAGACAAATCTAAGACAAGAAATTTGGGACAGAGGGAGTAGTTGAAAGTAATCTATAAGAAATCAGTGTCAACCTCTCGCATGTTTTCGTCAAAAGAGGAATTTAGAACCGTCATTTGGCATAGAAAAATCACATGCAAGATTACCCAGAAAGTTGTACTACTAGTACTAGTACTGCGTGTTAGATGAAAAACACGATCAAGATCGAGAAAAAGATCGTCAAGAAGAGATATTACCTGGACTTGCTTAATGAGGGATCCCGGAGAGGGGGGCCTGGACAGGGCGATGGCTTTGAGCTTGTCCGCGGTAGTCTCGGTGGGGTGCTTGCGCTTCTTCGTACCACGAGCCTCGACGGTTTTGGCCGGAGCCATAGACATCACTTCAGCCGGTGCTCCAGCGTCCATCAAGAAACTGTCAAATAGAAATAAAATAGAAGAAACCATAATCACAAACCCAAAAGAAGAAAAGAGAGGGAGTTATAGGATCAGTCTCGGGGTTGCAAGACCGGGCCTTGGCCAGAATCAACACCATTGATGCGCTCACCTTTCCTTCTTTGGGAGAGAAGAACAATGGCAAAAGTAGGTCGGGGTTTTCTTGAAGAAATGAGGAACAAGATGAGGTAGAAGTGATGGTTGGGTAGAGAGGAAGGTGAGAGAGAAGAGTGAAATGATGGTTGCTTCGTCCGTCCAACGTACTACTGGAAAGGAGGGGGTTTTGTGATTTGATGGCTCATTGGGCATTACTGCGGTGCTTCGATCGGGGTAGTCTACCTTCACTCTACTACGAAGTAATTTAGTGCATGGCTAGTGGACCCCGATGCTGGCTGTCCCACACGTCGGTGAAAGTGAGTAATTTAGTGTATGGCTGGACGAGGATCCGCATGGTAGAGCGTGTCCACTGTTTTTCAGAAGAAAAAAATGATTACAGCAAGCGTTTCCACTCTTACGACGGAGGAGTGCGAAACACGGCAGCCACTTGAACATACACACTACTCCTACTACTAGGCATGTGCAGTGGTTCATACGTCAGTACTACACAATCTTGTTGCTAGTGTAGTAAGATATGATGATAACAAATGATGTTGTGCGCATGTCAACTACTCCTATATGTAACATAGTACCACTTTTTCGACTGTCCAGTCGAGAATGAACGGTGAGATCAATGTTAATAGAACTAGGTCCACAGCGCACGGAGAGTACGGTGCTACAGTACTCCATGAAACATGAACCATATGAAGCACGAATAGTGTTAGGCAGGGTGTATGAAGGGTGCACGGGATGGGAGCAAAAGTTCCCTTCTCGACCCACTTTTGGGTGTTTGGCAGAGTGCATGAAGGGTGCATGACTCCACACTAGTAGGTTGACAAAAATACATGAAGAGGAAACAACTATATTGAGATGAGAATGCAACCAAACACACCCACACGCTTTGTGCTATAGTGACTAATCTGCACTGTCTGAGTTTGATTCAACGGTCATGTTGCACCGAGACATGGACATGCCCATGCAGAGGGCGCCTAAACACCACCGAAGTTCGTCTGCTTCTCGAGGCGCATGACGTTGGTGATGCAGGGTGCTACCGCCCGCAGAGCCCGCTCCCGGTCGACGGGAGCCAGCTCGTCAAAGACGGCGTCCAATGGCACGAATGGATTCCGGTGACGGAGCCCTGAAAGGATTCGCCCGACAATGGCGACGGCAACCCGCAGCCCCTCCTTGTCCAGCTCAGCCCCCACCATCGCGCGGAGATGACTCAGCTCCTCGGAGATATAGGTGAAGAAGGAGACCAGGTCAGGAAGCCGCAGCTCGTTGATGTCGACCGGGTGGTCGAACGGGTTTAGCCCGATGGCCGGCATCGTCGCGCTGGCACGACGGTAGGCATCGCACAACCGCAACACATGCGTGGCAACTTGGTTCACCAAGTGGCTGAGGCGATCCTGGACCTCTTCACGATCGGCCCTCTCGCGCTCCAGCCGGCTCCCCTAACGGCCTATCGTATCTCCCGCTTTCTGCAGCAATGCCACCGACGCCTCGAGAATCTTTTTGGTGGACGCCTGCCGCTTTTGAAGCTCATGAACTCCCGCACATAACGGAGGAGCATGGCACTCCTCTCCTCCTTGAGCTCACGGAGCTCCACGTCCTTGGCCCTGAGCTCCGCATCCTTGGCATGGAGCTCGTGTGTCAGGAGCCTCACCTCGGACTCCGTGACCAGCTGCGCCGCCATGGCACCAGGTAGAAGCAATGGGGAGAGGAAGCAAAGGGGGTGAAACGGCTGAAAGGCAATGCAATCTACGGGAAGGCGGAGGGAGCGGGGAATCTTTTGGTTTTCACCATGGTAAAACACCAGTCGACGACTTCTCACATCAGGGAGCAGTGGGTACAGGCGGAGTCATCGTGACTAATTGCTGCCGCGCCTGCTCCCGTCAATCAAAAAATTAAAAATCCTGCCGCGCCTGCTCCCGGCAATCAAAAAATTAAAAATCCTGCCGCACCCAAACACCAGAGCAACGCCGTGGTGGATATTTAAAGTTACCTGCCGGCAAGTAGATAAAAAAAGGGGTGAAAAAACAAATGTGGCGGCGGCTTAGCTAATCGGTCGAACTAGCCCAACTAGCTAGCCACCGTGCTTCACTGATGTACTCGGCGGGAAAGGTGGTCTTTCGTGATTTGACGACCGAGGAGGACCTAGAAAACGCATGGTAGGGCGTCCTACGTCAGGAAGAATATATGCGTGCACCACCCAGGAGGACCCCGAAACCGCGTGGTAGGGTGTGCCACGTCTCGGCACGGAGGAAAAATGTGCGTGTAAAAATATACTGTATCAGACGTACTACCTATGGTTCGACCTCGGGACCCAGCCAGTCGGTTGAAAACACCCCACTAGCCACACAGCTTCATCATGCAAACATGGCACGGAGGATGGATGTGGTTAGCTCCATCTCGACCAGCCACAACGTCTCTTGTTCTATGTGATTCTTCTATTTTCCAAGTTTTTTTAGTTGTAATAACACCACGGCAAGCTAGCGCCGCTCTTCGTGTGTGCCCGTGCAAAGGTTAGCTGACGGAGAGAAGAGAGATTGAGATCGCAGACCTGGGACCCACTAGTAAGTGAGATAACGGTCATGCACGTGTTGACGAGGCACTCCCTCTACTCTACTCAACGCAAGTACTGTAGAAAATCAAGTTATGGGACAAAACCAACAACCGTTCATTTTTTCAGGCTATCAACTTACGCTTTGTAGTCCAGGTTTCCAGTTCGAATCTTGTCTTTCAGATTTGTTAGTTTTAGGTCCAAATTTGATTAATGACAAGTGGGACCCCCGTGTGTTATTCCGATATTTCAGTGTAGGATGGTTTTTTTGAACAAACACTTTGCGCGGTTAGACAAGTAACGGCACGAGTTACCCGTTTTTTGCAAGTTTACGAACAAAAATGACAGCCGCATAGAATATCACATCCACCCCGCAGCTTGATACTATGGTGATACGAGTTTTTACACCGTTGGAAGTGAGATCCAATGGCTTGGGAGTAGTCTTTGTAATTATGCACAATTTCCAAACTCTCCAAAGGTTTTTTTGCAAATAAAACATTCAGGCCTCGTGTGTGTCGCTGCATCTTCGATCCAACGGCTTCTCGGTGCTCATATTAGGTGCTCCCCGTAGCTTAATTACCCGCTGCGGTGATTGGAGTAGTTGTGGGCCGAATGCTATGAAAATATAATCTAAACTGACCGGAATAAATGCCTACACAAATTAATCCAAGGTTGGAGTGCCCCTCGCAATGTAAATAGCTCCGACTTTGCGAGGGATGGAGAGTTAGTAGCTTCAACGCGTGGAAGATACGGTGTGAGGAAGCGAGGTCAATCAAGAGTCATATAGATAGAGAGACAAAGTGAGTGTGGTCCGACATTCATTGAACAAATATATATGCTCTGGAGAGATACTGTCCGATTGAGATTTTTGGTAAGGGTGAGGGCTGTAAGATAGAGCTTGAGAGATGATCCAGTCATAGACGTGTAGATATATTTTGTGTGTGGGAGGAAGCAAGGTCAACCGATCACATAGGGTCGCCATGCGATCGAAAGAGTGAGACGGGTTGGAGAGAGTGACCTAGATAGACGATGTGCGTGAGAGAGTATACAATGTGAATAGGTCGAATTGGGCTCAAACATGGTGATATATCATTTTTGTCCGAGAAAGAGCGAGGTCTATCGAGACATACGGAGAGAGAGAGAGAGAGAGAGAGAGAGATTGAGTGAGCGTGGCCCACCATGAGGTTGAAAGAGTGGTGGCGGCTTGGATGGACTGACCTAGATAGACAATCTGCGTGAGAGAGTATAGAGTGTGTTGATCGAGGCCGAACAGGGAGATATATCATTTGTATGTGAAAGAAAACGAGGTTAAATGAGACTCGGATAAATAGAGCGAGATTGAGCGAGTGTGGCCCGCCATGCGGAAGAAAGAGTGAGACAGTCTCGAGGGAGTGACCTAGATGTACAACGTGCATGCGTGCGCATGCACGAGAGGTTGGGGGCTAGATAGGCAATGCATGTATTTAGCGCGAGAGGGTGAGAGGGAGAGGGGAGAGAGAGAGAGAGAGAGCTCAGCATGGGGTGCAATGGCGGGTGTGTGAGGTAAATACATTTGGTAACAAAGTGGGAAAAGGGGTTGTGTAGTTGAGAGACTTAGAGATCGAAACATGGAGAGAAAGAATGAACGTGTGTTGGAAACCGATAGCTTCCTAAGGTGGTTAGGAGAGGAAGATTGACCGATACAGGAAGTATGTAGCGTTTGTGCGGGGGGGCTAAAAACAACATTTGAATGTACATAGTACGAGACTTAATATCGATGTTTCAATTCGGTGCACATTGTAAGAATTAAGATTTGAACCGAGGACCAGGCATACGGGTAATTATTTCGAATTCGTGCCATACTAAGTTTCGAAAAGTTGACATTGACTCAGTTTGTTGTGCTATTTTGTAGGTCATATGTTTGAATCCATCCAAAAGTTTTCTCACTACCATGGTGTTCATCATATACATATGAATTTGTATTAAAAAAGTAGCATGGATACAGTGAAATGCGAAATCCACGTTAGAATTGGAGATCGCTACATGACACACACTCTAATTCAAATAACTAACTACGTGACACACACTCTAATTCAAATAACTAATTATGTGACACACACACACACACACTCTAATCCACGTTAGCGTGGGTACCGTTTCGATTTTTTTCAGATAACTCCTCATTAATTAATTTATAGTACTCCCTATGTTCACTTTTATAAGACCTTGAAGACATTTCAGACAATGTGCAAAATAGTCCATTTTAAGTTGTCTGAAATGAATTACAAAAGTGAATGGATGGAGTATCTTGTTTCGAATGACTAATTATTGCAAGGAAAACACGGGCATGGTAATACATACAGATTCGTTCGTAAATGAAAGAAGATTCGTTTGCATTCTCAAATGTAGGCACACCAGGCAAACCAGGGTCGTGTCGGGGTGGACGCTGCTTTGGTGCCTTAAAGGCAACTGCCTTTGGGTCACTAACATGTGGGCCAGCCACCTGTTGGGCCCATATGTCATGGACACAAAGGCAGGTGCCTTAAGGCACCGAAGCATAGTCCTGTCGGGGTGGTCGCTTGTGTCGGATGGACGCGTAGCACCCAGCCACCCACCCCCTCCCCCCCCAAAAAAAGGACGACGACAATATAAGTTTGCGCTTCCATGTTTCGGATGGAAATATCTGGCGGCCCCAATTCCAGCCATGCAAAATCTCTCTTCTCCACCGTCCCCTTCCGCGCCCAGATTGCTCAAATCCCTAATTCGCCGCCAACCCTCGAATCGCCCCTCGTCTCGTCTCTTTCCCCACCGTTCCCCACCTCTGTGCCGGATGACGACGACGAAGACGAGGTCGCGCTTCACCACCGCACTGGAGCTACCTCATCTACCCCCTCGTCCACCGCACCGGGTGGTCCACCGACAACGTCGGCCGCCGCAACCGACGTGCCTCACAGACACCGAGTTCCACCGCATCAGGTGCGCTTCACCGACGTCGTCTCCCAGCTCACCGGGGCTACTTCACCGAGCACATCGTCGCACCTCCGCCCCCCGAGGCCGTTGGGGCTTCACCAACGGTCTCGTCCACTACATCGTAGTGCTCCGCTGCCACTCAAGATCTGCATCCGTGCGTGGCCAGCCAACGCCAGCGCATCACCCTCAACGGCTCTAAAGTGACCCGCACTCTAGCTAGGCGAGCATGCCCAAACGCCGGCCCGAACTAGGTATCCACACATCACTCCCTTGGGCACTATTCCGACGATGTTTGGATATCCTTTCACTGCTCTCTTAGCTTACATGCCTATGCAACTCTGACCTTAACTCTTATTTCTTCTGGAGATATCATCTGAAACAAGCAAATCCATATTTTAGCGAAGCATGACGGCGCTACGGGATCTGGTACACATCCTGCACACCCGTATAACCTTTTAAGTATCTGTCCTCCGGTACAACATCAAGGTTGATTCCTCTTATTTGATCAACCATTCGCCGTATCAAAAATGCAGAGGGGGATGCAAGGAGGACAAGGCCTGCACATCCAAGCAAGTGGTAACATGGACTTGTACATGGAACATCCCAAGCGCAAGCAGAGCTGCAATGAGCCTGTACAATGAGCTAGCGTAAGTCCCTGCATTTCATTTCATTTGTACTGGCATTCATGTATGATTTGGGTGAAGTGGCTGATCCACGAATTCAAGTTACCAGGGGCAAACATATAAATTAAAAAATACGAGGGTAGTTGCACTCCGGAAATCAACATAACTTGAGAAATGTGAAGCTACATGCACTTTGAAAACCAGCTAATGATCCAAAGTAGTTCAGATTATAAACACTAAATGATGTAAGCACCAAAAAACACAAAATGCAACATGGTGTACAAGGACTACAAACATGGTCTGTACCTGCTTGAATTATTCGTTCTCTAGCTGAAAATATCAAAGTGTAATTGCATGTATAACAAGTGCTCAAACTGCATATCAATATATCTATCCTGCACAAGTATGTCAATAGTTTCAAACAACAGATTAGAAAAGTATTTATGCTATGTTGTCATGATACGGGGACTTTCTGGTAGATGGCCTCGACATTTCCTCAAGCTATGAAAATGCACTATAATTTGCTTGTCATCAATGCCTGCAAATCTGTGTCTCTCTCAACATAGTAGATCATCATCAGACACTAAATCCTTCAATGAGCTTGCAAAATGCTTGCATTAGATCCCTCATTAGACACTATATGTTCATCACCAGGAGCATGTAAAATGTTTGCATCAAATCCTTCATTAGCAGTCTGTTCGTTAGACACTTCAGGCTCAAGAACAACATGAGCTTGTATGTTTGCACCGGAAACTTGATTAGATACATCAGATTCAATCAGTTCAGTATTGATTGGGGGAGTTATAAAATAAGTAGAAATTGGTTTCATTTTCTCATAGATTCCCTACATACAAGCAGTTTCACAACACCGTCAAGTTTAACTATTAGCCAGAAATTGAAGAGTTGAATTAGATATAATCAGGGATGTGATGTACCTGCTCGTTGCGCATGCTACTCTTGCAAGCTGCAATTGTCCGTTTGTGCAAGCTCGATGCCATGCCCGTGCTGCCGCTGCTGCCTCCCACACAGGCTACACCCAAGGTTGGATCTTCATCTTCTTGTCCTTCCGTTCGCTTGAAGCCCGGTGACCGCCCTCCAACGAGGGCGCGAGGAAGTGATGTGTCGGTCTGTCCAGCGGCAGCTAGGTTAGGAGCGAACCAGACTAGACGCTGGAGCGAATGAATTGGGATTTTTCCTGGTGTCGATCGATATGGGAGGCGCTCGTTTGGGCCGCGAGCCTGCTATAGGGACTGCCTTGCACTAATGTTATTGGCCCATCCAAATTGAAACATTTTTCTTCATTTTTTACATTGCTCACTCATGCGTTCGGACGAACAAAACTAGCATGGGCCAACCTGGACGACTCAAACTAGGTGCACACTTTCCAGCCACCTGAGGTGGCCGCCCATACCAGCCCCTATGGTGGCGTTGCCCCTTTTTGCGTGTATGATTGGATAGTGAAAAATATTCCAGTGGCACTTTTGATTTACCCACTGAATGGTTGAATTGCTTGTTTCTATGAACTGAGTTCGCCAATAATGTGAAGGATGCCAGTCTTTTCATCCTATTGTAGATTGCTTAGATCTCGATATGCCAAAAGTAATCGCATGAAATATACAATAAAAGCTAGTGTGATGTGTTTGGCTACAACTAGTATGACTACACGCCCTCATATATCATATCAAGGATGCACCATCTTACCACATTAACCATTCGACTTACCCATGCAGTGTGGGAAGAAAGAAGTATTGGGACTGCGTATCCAAGCAATTGATGCCATGGACTCCTTCGTACAACCTTGTAAGCGAAAAAGAAGTTGCAATGTGCCTGTACAAAGAACTAGCGTAAGTTCAGTTACCTGCTTCTCGGAATTTTAGTTAGCCACTTATTGCAAAATTGTTCAATTATGTTGCTTGGCTTAATTTAGTTTGCTACTGATTACATAATGGCACAGCCTGTTAAACATATTATAGACTGTGCCTATCTATGTGTTTGATACTTACTGTTAAGAATTACCTGTTTGCCTTAACTTAAATATCTACTTGTTTGTTTAACTGCTTTGCTGCTGCAACAACGGGTTACAATGATGTTAATAACTACTTTTCAGCATCCAATTGAAACTCTTTAATTCCTTGTTTGTTTAACTGGTTTGCTGTTATAACTCCCAGTTGAGATGTTTTGCTAACTTCAACGTTTCTGAATCCAATCGGAACTTTAATGGCAAAACAGGTTAGCCCAAGATCAAAGAGCGAGGTCCCCATGGACGTTGCATCATCCCACAGCAGTAGCACTGGCCCAATCATGCATTATGAATTGCCAACTGCTGATGCTCTAGAGGCTAAACTAGTGGTAGAAAGAGATTCTGCTTCTGCACTTAGAGATGAAGTTGACATGTTGAGGAAGCAAACAACACAATCACAAGAAGTACTCAAGACAACCATTAAATATTTGGTGGATTTCAAAACAAAGCAAGTTGAGACTGACCAGATTGTTAAGGTCCTGAAGGAAAAAAGGAAATTAAATTCCTACTTGGTAAATCAGAGGTGAAATGTTCATTCCATAGTTGAATAACCTTTGTGTTGTCTATTCATGTAATCAATCAAACCATTTGTTTTAGAGATCATGTAATATTTTTTTTGTTTTTTGCTTGTACTTTTATTTGAGCATAAGTTTGTATTAATTGATAAGACTCGGAGACAATTCATTTGGATTGCTGTACCAGACCTACAAATATGCCAATCGGACTGAATGTGCATTCATCAATAGTAGTATAGATGGACCATAAGTGGCACGCATCGGAAAGGCCCAAGATGCTAGCTAAAAAAGGATGTTGTTGTAGCCAAAAAAAGTACAGCGGCCTGGCTTATGTATGTTAGTTGATATTATTGATCAATATACTCTATAAGTGTTTATATGTCTAGTTTCTGAATTTGAGTATCGACATTTGTAAACCATATTCATATATGACAGTGGAATACATCTTTGTCGTCCTTTTGAAGATATATAAAAACACATAGAATGATTTATAAAGATTCATATCGGAATACAAAATGGATTCGAATTTAGTTGCCAGGGTAAACGTGGATGCTTATTGTCCCAAAATTCGAAAGAAACAACAAAATGTCCACTCCCACATCGGCTGCCCGAAGCCAAGTGTTTGCGAGATGGAAATTACTGTCTACCCATTACACGGACAATCCATCGGCCCGATTTCCACTGCTCTAAATAGGGGTAGGTTAGTAACTTCAATTAGACGTGACACGACCGCCTCTGAGCCCATTCTGACACGGTGGGCGTCAAACATGGGCGGCAAAACTCATTTGATTCAAGCTCGTCCGAAATACCTCTGTTTCTACCTCCATTCCCCATTCATACACGGTGGGTGGCAAAACACCCTCACCTCGTCCGAAATAGATGTAGGCTAATATTTTAAATAGGGGCAGATGTGTAACTTCCATCAGACATGACACAATCTCCCTACCTGTCAGCCCCGTTCATACACCATGGGCGCCAACCGTGGGCGGCAAAACACCCTCTCCTCGCCCGAAATCGATGTAGGCTAATATTTTAAATAGGGGCAGATGTGTAACTTCCATCATACGTGACACAACCGCCCTACCTGTCAGCCCCGTTCATACACCATGGGCACCAACCATGGGCGGCAAAACACCCTCTCCTCGCCCGAAATAGTTACCGGCAAATATTTGGGAGATGCGAGATTACCGTCCTATCCCCAACCGATGAGACGTCCAAATTTGAAACAGGGGATAAGTTCATAACTTTCCCATATTTCAGACAGGCGCGTCCCAAAAACATGGTTCCCCATACCTCTCCCTCCATTTTCCCATTCATACACCGTCCGCCCCTAGAACACCCCATTCCCACACCAGCCTCCGCCCGCCACCCCGTCCATCGCCGCCGTCCTCCACCACATCCATCGCCACCGTCCTCCACCATGCCGGAGCGCCTACCAAGACCGTGTCGTCCACTGCTAGAGATGGACGTTTCTCATCCACGTCGACGGACGAATAGCCTTGCATCACGTCCTCTCGCTTCATCGGCGCCGTTGTTCTCTTTGTCGGGGCCGCTCACACGACCTTCTCTTCCACCGCAACGGCATTTATCCCCCGATGCACCCGTCTACCGTCGCAGATCTGCTTCAACGCCACCGACAGCCATCGCACCCCCGATGCCAACACAGCGACGCAAGAGAGGTGGTACTTCATATCTCCTCAACTTTTTGATCTCAACCAGAAAATAGATCTTAACTTGGTTACTCTACATTCTTTTCAGCTCTTAGAATTTAGTTCTTAGTTCGAAGCAAACAATGGATGCTAAATGTCATTTCTGTGGTTTGCAACTTCAAATCTGCCATGGCATAGCCATAATACGGTTTAATTGATCATGCTTAGGGTTTAATTGATCATGTTGGTTCTGTGGTGGTTTCTTTAATAGAAATCAGAGGGGAAACCCTCTTTTGCTAAAAAATATATGCTTAGAGTTTCCCCCTTTTATGATCACTATACGATCAAAATACATGCTTCGTGTCATAATAACACTGCTCCACCCATCAAGCTAAACAAGCTTAGTTGTTCAAATACGAATTTGATATTATTAAAACAGAGTTGTTTAATTGGTCAACTAAATGTTCCTAAATTAGTTTCAAAAATGCATGTTCGCCGCTCGGGTGTGTATCTCTGTGTGTGGTCTGGTCAGCATGGTTGGGGAGGTGAACTTTGCATACGCAGGGGTTTATAGGGAGACACTCTCCGAGTTGAAACCGCAATGCATTCCATAGATAATCTGACTACTTTTTATGTTTTCAATGAATCTCAGATTCTGAATAGCATCATAATGATTATGAGCTTGCGCGCATGAAAAGAATAAAGCAGAACAATGCCATGGCTGTCAAACTTGGCATTAAGAGACTGAAATCAAGTCTGGATGCAATGCAATGCAAACACTCTCCACCTACAGATTCATGCTCAGAATGTGATCCTAATAGTGATTCTGAGCTAGAGGGAGACCTAAGTCAATGTAGCTCCCTAGTGGAGGAGTCAGAGGAAGATGCCCTATCTTATTCACCCATCAAGGTAATTGCTCTAACTTTCCAAGGTTACATTGCTCGCACATATCTTGCAACTGGTGCTTTGCATTGCTTCTACTTTGTTGAACTACCATTAGCTTAATTTACACATCGTGTATGTGAATACGCCCTGCCTATCCATTTTCAGTACATATTCCATCTGTCATCATACCATATTTATCCATTCAAATGCTGTTCTTGTGTATCAGATGTTCAAAAGGATGTGGGCGATTGCTGATCGTGGAGGAGCATAAGAAAACTATTTGGAAAAGGTAGTGGCACCTGATAAATCAAATAGCCCATTAGGTGTAGTTGCAATATCACCTGACCCACAAAATACCCCAACTCTAGCACACTCTAGCCCTACTACACTGGTCATTTCTGGTGCCCCAACTCAGCAGACCCCAACTACAGCAAACATTATGATTACGCCAGTTGACATAGCACCAGCTGTACGACGCAAAACCCCCATTCCAGCAAAGAGTACACCAAATCCAGTTGCCAAATTCCTTTTGGACCCAGAGAGAGCCCCAATTGCAGCAAATCGGACACCTGTTCCATTTCTTCCCAGTTTAGAAGATGAAGCTTATGTTGTTGTCAGGAACTTTGTGCGCATCTTTCCTTCATGAAAAGACTATACCGCAGACACTGAACAATTTCTAGTCTTCCTCCGCAACTTACGCGTAAGTAATGTACTAATATTATTCATGGTCATTACTGCATATGTTTCTTCTGACAGAAGACACAAGATTTCATTCTTTTAAATAGGCGAGGCGCAAACTGG
Organism: Triticum urartu; assembly: GCF_056163025.1. Lineage (NCBI taxonomy): Eukaryota > Viridiplantae > Streptophyta > Magnoliopsida > Poales > Poaceae > Triticum > Triticum urartu. The sequence continues at coordinate 171,752,125 of NC_141875.1, forward strand.
ATTGTGATGACGATCAAGGGTTGGTTGCGCTTTTCAAGCACTCTTTGATGAAGTATTGTTCCTACCTGAGGCAAGCGCACTTCGATGGCAAGCCTCTGAACAAAATTTCTGTAAAGTCTCCGGTGCTACATTTATCTGACGGTAACTGGAATAATCTTGTTACACATTGGTCTCGGCTGCATCGTAAGGTACTGTCTATGATATCACATCACAATTTGAACTAAATTTCTGCATTTGCCTTAATGTCTCACTTGTACGAAAACTGTTAGCAGACGAACATTCGTTCTCAAGGGACCACAGAATCTCGCAACTATACTGCACACTACATTGCTCTTGTGAGTACCTCTTGCCCTATATGACCATACTTACTTTCATAGCTGTTTGATTATGTAGCATCACTGCACATTCTAGCCTCGTAATCGTCCATTTAGTGGACATTATAAGATCCGTATGGACTCTTACATAAATTTAGAATCAACGCAATGCTTTTGAAGAGGTTTAGCTCTGCAGTCCTCTTGTAAGGACTGAACGTGGTCTATCACTGTACTTACATTAACAGCTACTCCCTCCGTCCCATAATATAAGAACGTTTTGTACAGTACACTAGTGTTCAAAACACTCTTGTATTATGGGAAGAGGGATTGGTTCATTTTGTAGCATTCTGGATCTTATCTCCCTCGCCCGCCATTTACTAAAAAAGATCAGATCTATATTTAATCTTACCGACAAGTAGAATACACAGACAATGCCACTGCAGAAGTGTAGCCCATTGCTCTTGTTAGTACATTTTGTCCTGTAACGCTTGTACTTCCAGGGATTGGTAGTTGATTATGTAGCATCAATCTGCATCTTATCTTCATTATCCTCTATCCCTTCCAGTATTATCATATCTATAATTACTCTCTACAAAATGTAGAGTATAGGCAATGCTTATGAAGAAGATTATGTGCTGAAATTCTTGAGTTATCCTTCCCTTGCCATGGAGAAGGGCATTATAAAGCTGGTGTTAACTGTTAATGTAAGTCAGTCCTTCTAAAGCCTTTATGCTCAACTGCTGTTTAATTTGCTCATACTCCCTATCATTTACTGTTGTTTAGTTTGCTGATTCTACCAAACTGCATGTTCATAAGAACCGTAAGTTATAAGTTTTACTTGTAAAACCAAATTCCTTATTCATACCATGCACATTACTTAATACTCCCTATATGTATGCTTGTTTTTGTGGATCTATAATCCAATGTGTGGTGAAGTAGCCCACGTTTGCACCTTGTCATCTCCTGTTTTATCTTACTGATGTGGCTGATGATATGAACAACATGCCATGCACATTATCCAAAATAGATACAATGATTTTCTTTGCCCTTCATCTATGCTTGTTTTGTTGACATGATAATCCAGTAGTGTGGTGAAGCTCCTCGCATTATGAACAATGTCAAATTATGCTATTGATATTTTGAACATACTCTTTATTTTCGAATTTGAAATTGGATAGAATTGACAGAATAGTTATCATCTTTGTTTATACACGTGCAAAAATTGTCATCTCTCTGCTTTGTTTTAGGGTGATATGCCTGATGGCATGCACAAGTCTGCTGAAGGATGTGAGACAAACCCAACATATGTTGCAGCAAAGAAGGCAAAACATCTTGAAGATAGCGAGACAACCCCAAAGTCTTGTCTTGATGCAGTGTTCAAGTTACTTGAGACTAACAGTCAGACAAGCTCACAGAATTCGTTGTCTGAATCAGTTCGACTTCTTTAGTCCCAAGTTCTAGCAGAAAGGCATTCTGCAACTCAACTTCGAGTTGAAGTTCTATCTCTAAGAAAGATTGCGGAGAACACCAATGAGAACCTCATCGCTAAACAGCTACACCTGGAAGCTATGACCGACATGCTAGGCCGGTCTCACAGCCTTGCTCAGTAGCCTGCGTAGCAGTTCCCCCTAAAGGCTAACCTTTCTTGAACTGTCTTGGAAGTGGTCTCGGTTCAGTATTATTTTGTTACGCTGCAATGGTGCCCAGTTTTTGTAATCTGCTTTTTTGTTGCGCTTTATGATCACTGCTGGCGAACTTTGATGCCCAATGGATGTAATATACCTTAAATCCTTTATTGTGTAGTGTAGGTTTATTCTTAGTTACTATGCCGTAATTTCTTTATTGTATAGAATAGGTTTGTTCTTAATTCCTACTAGTTACGCAGCAGCCCGAAATGAACCTTGGCCCATGATTGTGCGAATCAAATCACGGGCTTTTAACAGGTCAAAATTGTCTAGGTCCTTGTTAGGCCCAATCAGATATCGGCTGCGAGCAGGCCGGATGCAAACTGGGCCGTAGTTAGGCCCAACTATATGACGGGCTTTTAACAGGCCGAAAATAATATAGGGCCGAAATGTTAAATGGGCACTTAACAAGCCAAAACTAATATCAGGACAAATTACTAAGTGGGCCTTTAGCAAGTGGGCCCAAAAGCATAGTGTCCAGTTGACGGGCCGAATCTGATATGGGCCATAATTGAGCCCAAAGCCTCTTAAAGGGCCGGACCTGATCTGGGCGTAATTTGGCCCAGAACATGGTAGGCTTTTAACGGGCCGGATCTCATATGGGCCACTATTATACCCGGAGCGTGGCAGGCCATTAATGGACCGGATCAAATATGGGTCGGCATTTGGCCCAAAACATGGCAGCCAGTTAATGTGCCGGCCTACTAGGGTCCTCAAAATCTTGTGGGCCTACAGCTGGGCCGGCCCATTAATGTCGGCGAAATCTCGTGGGCCTTTAGCTGGGCCGGCCCATTATGACCCGCAAGAATCTTGTGGGCCTTTACCTGGGCCGGCCCATTATGGCACACAAAAATCTTGTGGGCCTTTACCTGGGCCGGCCCATTATGGCCCACAAAATGTTGTGGGCCTTTAGCTGGGCCAGCCCATTATGGTCCGCAAAATCTCATGGGCCTTTAGTTGGGCCAGCCCATTTAAACTTGTTGGGCCATGCCACGTGTCGACGTATCATAGGTGCCTTCTGTCCAGTGAGTGGATGACATGTGTCCCGACGATGAGCCGACATGTGTTTCCTCTAGCCAATGATGATTTTACACGTGGAAAATCCCCATTTGTCGAGGCTGTTAACGGGTTATCGAATCCAAAACCTGACCCGATAGCTTAACGGCGTTCCGTTATGGTGGATGCCACGTGTCGGTCACCCTTGACGAAAGCACTTCTGTTACGCGCGATTTATCGTCATGGAAGTGGACACTTCCGTGATGATAATTTTGGTAATGTCATGGAACACTTCTACGACAGCACAGGTATGATTATCTTGATTCTGTCATTAATTTGTCATGGATGTACATGCATGACAAAAAAGAGACCTACTGTGACAAACACGTATCATCACGGAAGTGTATTTTTTTGTAGTGCTTCTTCCCGATTCATTCCCTTCTGCTCAGGCTCCAGCGCCCAAGCGATCACCTTCTGTGCCCACAAAAAGGTCTTCCAAAGATGTCCATATCCGGAGCAGGAGGCAAATGGATGGCCTCTACCATCCGAGAGAAGGATATCAAAAAGCTTCGGGAGGCCGGGTATCTGGCCAAGAAAATCAGCCACCGTCTCCCGACGGCGGGACAGATCATCCCCACTCCGGAACCCCGCGAGAGGGTGGTATTCCTCCCTCTCTTTGTCTGCGGGCTAGGGTTTCCCCTCCATCCGTTCATTCGTGGCATCATATATTATTACGGGATCGATCTTCACGATCTGTCCCCTAATTCCTTCCTCAACATCTCGACATTCATTGTCATGTGCGAATCTTTTCTCCGCATTTCGCCGCACTTCGGTTTATGGCTGAAGGTTTTTAATGTCAAGCCCGATGTGGTGGGCGGCGAGCACACCGAGTGCGGGGGCGCTATGGTGAGCAAGATACCCTACGTCATTTGGCCAATGGGAACCTTTAATGATTCTGTCAAGGAGTGGCAACAGCAGTGGTTTTACATCACTGAGCCGTGCGGCAAGGAATGGGCCGCCTCTCCCAAGTTTCGATCCGGCGCCCCTCTGCTGCTTACATCCTGGGTTAAGAAAGGCCTAGACTGGTCCTTGTCCGATGAACTATCGGTGCTCGGGACACGCGTTAAAGATATGGGAGATAAGAACATTGAACTTGTCAACGTAGTCCAGGTGATGTTAGCTCGCCGGGTACTGCCTTGTCAACACCGGACTTGCCATCTACGGGAATTCGATCCGGCCAGGCACGAAACCTTGCGAGGGTTCTTCGTCTCCTTGCACAAGGACATTTGGAAGGTGCTTTTCAAGTCCAGCAAATCATGGCCGAACTCCGCCGAGGACCGCGGGTACCAACTATCCTATCCTGCAAGTTCGGTGAGTTTATTCAACTTTTCTATCTGCATGACCCAAAGGAAGCACTTGATGTGTGTTATTGAACTCTCCGAGGGCTGGACGAAGAAGGCGGAGCGGATCCATTGTCTGGCCCCGCTACCGAAGACCCGGCCATCCCACTTCTGACAAAAATGCTGGTCCCGACGCCTTACAAGGTGCCGAACAAGACGGCCGAGAAGGAGGCCAAAAAAACCCGGGGTGGCCTTCGTCGCCGCGACACTTCGGACACAATATCTGAAGGTTCTGGTATCCATTGCGCCTCCGAAGTGGACGAAGAGGAGGAGGAAGATGAATCCCCTGCGCGGGGGGGGGGGGTGAAGAAGGAAGATGACGGCCTCCGTACCCTTGGAGGCCGAACTGCCCAAAAGGGGAAGGGCACCTCTTCCGGAGGAGTCCACTGCCGCCGCCGGCAGCGGCCCGGCCTGGGATCCCAGGGTCCAGCCCCTGGTGAACTCGTAACTATATAAAATCCGAGTATGTTTAAGCGTCCGGATTCATCGTGGCTTAGTATTTTAGCCTGAGCATATATTTTTTTTGTAGTCTGGCAAGGTCCCGTGCCAAACAATCCTCATCAGAGGACCTGCTGAGCTCAAATGCTATGGAGAGCGGGACGCCCCCAAAGGCCCCTTCCTCCAAACAGGTGCATAACACCGAGGCTTCGTCCCAGAAGAACTCCGGCCAAGGAGGAAAGGAAGAAACCGTGAAGGCGGTGCCTAGAGGTCAAACCGCAGGGGCCGGACACGTGGGGGAAAAGATTCCCATGGGGTCTGACGGTGAGGGCGATCCTGAGTTCGGCTCCCCACCGGATGTGATTCCAGAGACCTATACGGCTCCAGAATCAAGAAGGCAGCCTCCTTCGGCTGGAGGGGGCGTGTCTGTTCCGCCGGCGAACTCTGTCCATCCAGAAGTGTCGGATGCTTTGTTGGTGGCGTTGCAAGACGCCTCCATCGTTGATGAACACCATGCCCTTATGGGTGCGGTGATTGAGAAGATTCAGTCAACTGAGAGTGGACTGAAGTAAGCCTGTATCAGCCTAATAAGAGGCTTTGAGGTATGTTTTATAAGTTGTCGAAGAGTGTCATAGTATAGATAGTAGCCCCTGATACACTATTCGGTGAAAGAAAGAACCGGACAGGTGTTCGAATTGATGATCGCAGGAAGACTCATTGAATGACATTTTGAAGCAGGTACCTGTAGCAGCTGCTGCCTCTCGTACTACAGAGATCTTCGGACTGAATCAAAGTCTGGAGTGGGCCATAGAAGAACTTGGCCAAGTGAAAATACAGTTGAGGGATAAACAAGGTATGCACGAGCGTTGCACGCATTTATTGTGAAATAAATGTTCAGTATGAAATAAGCCGCATAATTTGTGCTAGGGGTTATGACCAAAGTCAAGCCCCTCAAAAGGGCCATTGCCGAGGCCAAGAAAAAGGCGGCCACAGAGCAGACTCTTCGTGAGAAACATGAGGCCATAGTTATTAAAGCTGAGCAGGAGCTGCAAGAGGCAATAATTAAATGAGAGACCTTGGAGCAGAGTCTAACAGAGAAAGAATCCGAACTCACCAAGGCATGTCAAGCCACAAGCGATGCCCGGGGGGAAACCCAAAGCGCCCTGCAGGGAATCCAAGAGGGGAGAAAGATCGCGGCAGGTAAGGCTTTTCCCATGTAAAGCAAGTATTTGAAGGGAAAACTATGTTTCTGATTTTGAATCCGGATTTCTCAGGTGTATTTGCCAAGCTACCTTGCAGCATATCAGATGCCGCCCAGTTCTACCAAGCCGAAGAAAGGAACACCGCAGATAAGCTCTTCTGGTCGCAGTATTTGGCGCCGAATTATCCGGTGCCTTTTGCCGATTAACTGAAACAGCTGATCGAACTGCATAAAGCGGCGGAACTAGCCATGAAAGATATGGTTATCCGGCTATGGCCTGCCGAGCCGATTCCAAGTAGCTACTTCGGGCTCGTGAGGCGGCTTGTAAGCGCTTACCCTCGACTTGACGTCATCAAGCGGTCGGTCTGTATAGAAGGTGCGCGAATGGCCTTCGCCTGCGCATAGGTGCACTGGGGTAAGATGGATGCCGAAAAGCTGGTGACCAAAGGACCGCCAGAGGGGAAGGAGCACCGCAAGCCCAAATTATATTATAAGAGTGTCCTGAAAGGATCCTACCTTACAGCGGAGCTATGCACCAAGGACGTTATATTTCCATGAATGCCAATAATGTTGTCCTTTGTAATGTTTGAACAAGGTCGTTTATTTGTCGCCTGTTATATAAAAGTTTACCCTCCTGTGCGGCCGTTTTACATTAAACCTGAGAGTTAGCCAGTCGTCAGCTTCTGCCGCACGTAAAAAGTACGGGGGTGTTCGGGATAAACCTGCGCACTCTTTATCCCAGTTTTGGTTCCTTCGAAGGAGGTGCTCAGCACAACGAACCAGGTGATACATCTCCAACGTATCTATAATTTTTTATTGCTCCATGCTATATTATCTACTGTTTTGGACATTATTGGGCTTTATTATCCACTTTTATATTATTTTTGGGACTAACCTATTAACCGGAGGCCCAGCCCAGAATTGCTGTTTTTTTGTGCCTATTTTAGGGTTTCGAAGAAAAGGAATATCAAACGGAGTCCAAACAGATTGAAACCTTCGGGAACGTGATTTTCTCACCGAACATGATCCAGGAGTCTTGGACCCTACGTCAAGAAACAAAGGAGGAGGCCACGAGATAGGGAGGCGCGCCCTCCACCCTTGTGGGCCCCCTGTTGCTCCACCGACGTACTCCTTCCTCCTATATATACCTACGTACCCCCAAACGATTAGATACAGGTCCAAAACCCTAATTGCACCTCCGTAACTTCCTGTATCCACGAGATCCCATCTTGGGGCCTTTTCCGGAGCTCCGCCGGAGGGGGTATCCATCACAGAGGGCTTCTACGTCAAAACCATAGCCTCTCCGATGAAGTGTGAGTAGTTTACCTCAGACCTTCGGGTCCATAGTTATTAGTTACACTACAAAAAATACACTTCCGTGATGATACATGTTTGTCATAGTAGGTCGCGTTTTTTTCATGCATGTACATCCATGACAAATTTATGACAGAATTAAGACAGTCATACCTGTGCTCTCGTAGAAGTTTTCCATGACATTACCAAAATTATCATCACGGAAGTGTCCACTTCCATGACGATAAATTGCGCAACACAGAAGTGCTTTCGTCAAGGGTGACCGACATGTGGCATCCACCGTAACGGAACACCGTTAAGCTATCGGCTCGGGTTTTGGATCCGATAACCTGTTAACAGCCCCGACCAATGGGAAACTTCCATGTGTAAAATTCTTATTGGCAGGACGAAACACGTGTCAGCTCGTCAGTGGGTCAGATGGGCGCCTATGATATGTCGACAGGTGGCATGGCCCAACAGAGGCCCATTCCTGTGAAAAGGTCGGCCCGTTTGACTTGGTCAAAAGGTGGCGGGCCGGCCCATGGAAAGCCTGTTAACGACCTGTTCGCATATAGCCCATTTACAACCCGCTAACCTAAGGCCCGTTATGCCCTATCCGAATTAGGCCCAGTAGCGTCATCTGGGCCATCCAATATGATTCCAGTCCGTTTTCACTTCTGGCCCATGTATGGCCCATGACGTCTTTCGGCCCATATGAGGCCCTATGTAAATCTTGGCCTATTAACGGCCCGTGGTGAAACTGGCCCGTAATGAATAGTGTATCACTTTACACCCATTAATGGCCCGTGGTGAAACTGGCCCGTAATGAACAGTGTATCACTTTATACCCATTAACGGCCCGTTATTCTGTTGGGCCGTTTCCAGCCCATATTATCTTTTGGCCTTCTCAGAGCCCATTTATTCTTGGGCTCATTTCCAGCATTCCTTTACTTACGGCCCGTTACTGTCATTTTCTGCTTGTGGGCCAAATTCAACCTGTGGTTACAGTCGGCCCGTTTGTGGTCCGTTAATACGTTGGGCCGTTTTCATAGCGTCATCAAATACGTCCTATTAACGATGGCCCATTATGGTCTGCTCATGAACGGATGATTCCAACTCTAGCCTGTTTACGGCCATAATGCGGCCTGTTATTGGCCCATGTTTGGCCAATCGATCATACGGCCCGTATAAGGCCCATTGATGATATGGCCCGTAAAAGGCCCATTGTTTCTACGGCCCGTAGAAGGCCTACTGTTTCTACGGCCCATAGAAGGCCCACTGTTTCTACGGCCCGTAGGAGGCTTAGTGTCACTACAGTAAATATTAGCTTGTGGTTATTGTGGCCTAGTTTTAAAAAATAGGTTATTGCAGCTACTAGTTAACCACGGAAAAAGAACTGCAATGACTACAAGCAAACAAATAAACAAGACAACAAGGAAATAAATTAGCAAGCAACTAACGCTAGGCTATCAAGGCTATTACACATATTACATCCACTGGGCATCAAAGTTCGCCACCAGTGCAAATATAGGGAACAAAGCAGCATATCATATACACTGGCCGTCAAAATTGGCCACCAGTGCAAATAAACGCGGCAGCAAAACAAGAGCATAACTGAAACAACTTCAGAAGAGCTCAAGAAACGTTATCCTGAGTATCCACCATGCTAGCAATAAGCTTAGCAAGCTGATTAGCTTTGTCCTGTTTGGCGCTAAAATCCTCCAACGCTTGTTGTTGCACCATAAAGTATGCATCTGAATGCTCCAGGGACTTCCGCAGTCCTTCCGCTTCTTGTCGCAACACAGCTGATCGATGTCTTTCAGCTTGTAGTTGAGACTCAAGAAAGCGAACTGATTCAGACAGTGAGTTTGAATAGCTTGTGCAAGAGGTAGTGGCCAGTAACTCCAACACTAAACCAAGACAGGATGTGTCACTATCCTGAACCTTATCTGCATTACTTCCTTTACCGTTTCTTAATAAGGCACTCTTCCCCAATATTCTGTCAGCATTCTAAAAGAAGAAACAAGCAGACACATAACAAGTTTAGCATGTACTAGTATATGAAACTCATTTCGGTGAACCAGTTCATTAGTAAGGTGGACAGGATTCAACTACCAAGTCTTCTATTGCCAAGTACTAGTACATAATAAAAGCATCAAACAAACATATATCTATGTCCTATGGTAGCAATGGAATCTTAAATTATAACAGTTGTTCTTCAGGTTTAGGCACTTGTTCTACATGAACAGAGTACAGTAAGACGCAAGAATATACTACTTAAAATAGAAAATGAGCTCATAGACCTTACCACATTCTTGGTTTGGGACCAGTACAGAACAAGGCATTCCCAGTCATCGTCCAGTAAATGTGTCTCAGGAGAACATAAGGGAATTTGATGAGTTTCTTTGCCGGTGAAGTACGTTTTCTTCAGGTAATTCCGATACTGCCACTAAGCATTCTTGAACATAGCAGAGGTATTAGCACGGGTTACCTCATCCTGAGTTTCCAAATCGGTCCTTCTCTATAGAGAAAAATGGGAAATTTTTCTGTATTATAACCATCATGGAGGTAGGATGTATGGGACGAAGCAAAGTAATTGCCATGAATAACATTACTTACACATAACTCCTGGACAAACACCTATAACTGGCATTTTCCTTCATCTTCCGTATAATATTTCCAAGATGGGAAGATACGCACATACGATTTAACAACATCAAATGCGATAGATGCTAAAATATGACTAGCTGGTTCTGCTTCCTCCACAGGAATAGGCGTAGTAACTGGTGGAGTTGGGGTTCGCCGTGATAGTATAGGCCCTTTGGGCACTGGAGCTGCCTTACTACCTGCTCTTGTTTGGGAGCTCTATGGTGGATATGGTGCTGTGTCAACAGGAACTGGGTTACTATCGGCTGGGGTTGGGGTTAGATTGAGTGAAGCTGGTTCTCTGTCCATCGTAGTAGGGGTACAATCTGCGAGAGTTTGGGTTATGTGTGGTAGGGCTGGTTCTTGTGCATGTACAAACGGGGTGCTATCTCCACCAAGAGGTAGCACTATTTTATTTGAAGACCGTGTTTTTAGTTCGCTAGATACTGGCATCACCCGCTCCAATTCAAATGGCTGATAAACAGGAAACATAGTTGAATGTACAGACATTGTATGAGAGACAGATGCAATAGATAGTGTGGAAAAAAGAGGGCATGAAATAGTTGACATGTATATTGTTTAACTAAAATGGATATCATGACATAATTTCACATATATGGTGTCTATCTAAACTGGATAGCATAGCATAACATAATTCAAAGATATGATGAATAACTAAACAGGATCGCATGACATAATTCACCTACATGCTATCTAAGTAATCATGATCACATCATTTAATTCACATATGTGATTTATATGCTAAACAGAGGGCATTCGATATGATGTCTGAACTAAGAACATGGTGTTGAATATTGTGTATATGATGTCTAAACTATGCAATGCAAGACATCGCATGCATGATATGAGCAGTATAACCGTGCCAAGTTAGAGCATACACCTCAGTGGGGGAATAGGACTGGTCATCTGTCTTTGAATCCATCTCTGAGGAGCTATCGGTACCCAACAAGAGATCTGCTTCGACAGGTAGCACTGTCTGCTCTGAAGGCCTTGTTTTCACTCCAGATTTTTCCATCTCCCACCCAAATGGCTGATTCATAGGAAGAGTAGTTTAATGTACAAACATTGTCGACAAATGGAAATGTAATGAAGAAAAGGATGGGCAAGATATCATTCAAATATATGATGCCCGGTTAAACAGGATGGCATTGCACATTTCACATATATTATGGCTGGCTAAAAGACATGAGACTGTATAATTCCCATATATGATATAGAAACTAAACAGGTGGCATTACAGAACATGTCTAAACTAAGCAGATGACATATATGATGTCAAAAGTAGGCACTGCAAGGCAACATATGCATGATATGACTAACATCATCATGCCAAGGTAGAGCAAACACCTTGGGGGTAAATAGGAGTGGTCAGCGGCGTCCGAATCCGCCTCAGAACAGATATCTTCCTCTGGATTACAATCTGGAGAGGGGTGGGGAGGGTTTGCCATTGAACCCACCTTGGAGCGATGTTTGCATAACATTGTATTGCCGCGCAAAACTCTTCTCTTTTTCTCAACATGTTCAGCATGACTATGTACAATATCTGACATGCATACGAAAAAAATATGGTGAGATTATGTAAGGAGAGCATGCAAAAATTTAGAGTGATGGTCCAGTGGATCGATGTTTTTCCGTTGAACCAAAATAGCCCTAATGGATCGACGTGAATGTATAGTAATAAGTGATGCAACAAGTGTACAACCTCTTTGCCGTAGCCGTGTCGACCTCGGCATCATTGGGTTGGTCGCTGAAGCAGTTGAGGCAGAGGTGGCTGTCGGAGGTGTGGAGGAAGATTTGAGGAATCTGTAGACGGCGTCCAGGGCACTGCTCTGTTGTGATGGATCGTTCTGTCGTTGGAGCAGCTCCGGTAAGCCGTAAGACGTCAAGGCTGAAGCAGCACAAGACAGACATCGTCAATCTCAAGTGGGATTCTAATAGCATCTCCAATAGATGATGTAAAATGGATGTAAAATTAACATCACCAAAAACCACCTGACTACAACAGATGAGGTAAAAACTGTTGACTCTGAACTTAACTGTCGAAACTGAAATTTACTGTGGAATCTGAATGCTACTGTCGAAACTGAACTCAATGGTAGCAGAGAGGCACTTGACATGTAGTTTAGGGAGGGCCTGCAGTTCATCTTCAACCTGCACCCCCCTGAGCCGCCAGCCACCACCGGCCGAACCGCCGGCCCCAGCGCCGCCTCGCCGCCCCAAAACAACTCGCCACCGCCGCCCCGGCTAGCCCTCTAGGCCCCTATCCCCCACCCTGAACCCTAAGATAGATAGTGGGGTACCTCTCCGGCGAGCCCCCGTCCCCGCTGCGGGTGGTTCTTCCTTAACTCCGGCGAGCCCCCCCCCCAACCCTTGAAAATCGACTAACCCAAAAGTCGATTCAGTCGACTGAAGTGTGGCTTAATCAAAGCAGAGCAGCAGCACGAGCGAGGGGGAGAGCAGCAGCAGCAGCTGGGCGAGCGAGCGAGAGCCGGAGCAGTAGCAGATCCGGCTGGTATGGTCGCCGCCGCCGAAGGGGCCTCGCACTGGGGGAGAGCCGCCGTGGAGATGTCGCCCGCGGCGCCGGCTACAAGGTGGTGCCGAGTAGGCCTCGGCTTCGTCCGAGGAGTCGGTGAGGACGCTGCAGTTCCGATGGAGCAGGTTAAGGCGGCGTTGTGGGGATGGAGCAGCCGCGATAGACGAGGCGATCGTCGGAGAAGCTCCTTGGAGCTGGAGGACGGGGCGGCTGAACCGGCGGGGCGGCGAGATGGACGATGGATCCTCATCCGGGGAGGTGGACGAGGGACGTCGAGCTGTTGTGGTGGACAACTTCGTTGGGGAAGAACGGCTGGGCAGTGGTGATGTGGCGGATAGAGGAGGGTGGGGTTTCGCGGCTGGAGCGGAGAGGTTATGGCGGCCTGGGATTTCGAATGGCGAAAAGGGGGTGATGGGAGGGGGTGAGAGCGCGCTTGTCCAAAATGTAGGGTGTGTTACAAAAGTGCCCCCACCGATTTGAACTAGCGGCCCTTTCGGCTTAGGGTTAGAAGGGGGATTTCGTGTGTCGGGATTTGGCAGCTGGAGGGAGTTTTCGCGCGCATTGTAATTTTGGGATAGCAAGGCACGGATTGTGAAGGCGCCAGTTTTGGGAGCAAGATATCTGAATTTTCGGGATATAACAAGACGCGGGTTGAATTTAGGGACAATCCTAACATGTAGTAATATTGTACTTGTACGTACCAAATCAATTCGCACTTCCCTCAACCAAAAAGAAAACGAAAAAAATAAAACTATTCACACCACACAAAGAGAGAGTCTTGCCCCGTTTTACTATACAAATGCTATTCAAAGCTACTCCCTCCTTCCATCTATATAGGGCCTAATGCGTTTTTCGATGCTAACTTTGACCAAATATTAGAGCAATGATATATGACATGCAACTTACACAAAGCACACTGTTAAATTCGTCTGTGAAAGGTTCTTTCAATGATATAATTTTCACATTGTGCATGTCATGTACTATTAATCTTGTCAATAGTCAAAGGCGGTCTTAAAAATCTCATTACGCCTTATATAGATGGAAGGAGGGAGTATGAATCCATGTTATGTCCGATTAAATTTTTTCGCTTGCTGTATAATGCATGTAACATACTCATACCAACATTTTAGTGCATTCCAAATGTCTATACTACCACTTCAATTCGAACTAAATTTGAATTCGTTTCTCTATTTCAATAGGAATCTACAATCATGATTGTTGCCAACTTCAACCATCATAGTTTCATTGCTATCCGCGAGATATAAATCAGACGGCCTATAATGCAGGATGGCAGGAACACCATCATCAACAACTCTGTTTTTTATAAGAGTAGAGATAAAATATATTAAATGTAGTATACCATGTTCATAACCACACATGTGTATCACCATTATATATATTCACACATCTGTCGGTTTGAAACACTATGATAAATTCTTCAGATATCCAAATTCGCTTTTTATAATGAAGTATATATGATCTCTATTCGTCTTTTACACCCACACAACCCTCTTATCTTTGTAGCTAGCGCTAACTTTCTCTTATGCATTCACACGCCCGCATCCCTCTCACCCTCCCTCGGCATTCTCTAGCTCCATCGCGCAAATTCGTCTTTTCACTTTAGGTCGTTCACCCACGGTGTGTGTAGGCCCTCCAGCTCCTTCTTTACGGCACACATCGATTGATATGCCTCTCTAGCCAGGTGTGCCTAGCACAAACACAAGCTTCCCCTCTTCTATTGTTACCGTACATGCCTCACTCCCACCACTCTTTTCATCATTCTCGTACTCGCACACTCCTCCCCCTCGATATAGTATGCCTCTCGTACCACCTCCTACATGCATCCCTCTCTCTATCCTTCTGCTTGTGCCTCATTTGCTTCTAACACACACATGCATGTATACCGATCGATCTCCCAACATATACCTAGATCGACTTTAACTACCCCCCCCCCATCGATCGACGTACCTCACAAGTTATGTCTCTCCTTTCTCTTACAAAGGGCGATTGATCTTCCTATGTAGTTACATCGGCTTACCACAGCCACATCGTCCCCCCTCATCATTCATGCATGCCTCCTGACCGGACTCTCACACGCACGTGCACAGACAACAAGCAGCCATCTCCTCTCTTATTGATATTGCGGGCGTGCCCTCCATTTCTCTAGCAAGCCTATCCCACCATTTGTTAGAAGCAACTCCACTACCACCCCCTCCAACACTCTAGCTCTGCCTCTCTCCCAACCTTATTCATCTCCTGCACATATGCATGGATGCCGATCGATCTCCCTTAATACATGAGGCAGATCGATCTCCTTAATACATGAGGTAGGCCTCTCTCCTCCTCCACACATATACCAGCCATTGTACCTATATAGTTAATTGGGCCTCCCTCTTCCCCCACCACACACCGATAGTCGAGTGCTGCAGGTAGGTATCCATGCCACAGAGACAAACTGCACATGTCCCGTCTCACGTTCCAGTAGGCCAACCACTCTATATCTTTTACATGGGCACACACAAATTCGATGGCACTCTTTATTGATCGGGCGCGCGCGCGCACACACACACACATAATCCCTCTCTTCGATTCTATGGACACCTCAAGCCGATGATACCTCCACTCTCTTCTCGTGGATCGCCCCCTCTATATATATGTTATATCCAGGACTCTATTTCACACACATTGCATATGTTAAATTTTTTGATTAACCCCCCCCCCCCACAAAAAAAACTCTCAAGAACCAACACACTATATCTCTCTAGGTTTGTATCTCTCTCACACAACCCCATGTAGGTGGTGTGCGTATACAATAAGAGAATAGGTGCACCGTGCATGTACTCACGCTTCGTGCCCAGCCACACCCGTGCGGGTACACAGTGGAGCTCATTTCTTTACGAAATGGCAGCCCACATGCTAATTTGAACGCCTGTAGAGATTGTTTACCTAGGGAGGCTGTGTACCACGCGTGCACGAAACAAAGTTCTACTTGACGCGTTGCCGCGTTATTTTTAAATAATGTTATAGCGCTCAATGGCACGTACACAAAATATAAAACAATTTTTATGGAGGAAAAGGTAGTCCGCTCTTCAGAGTATCTCACACAAGGCTCCGGTGGCCTCTCTCTCTCTCACTGTTGGTCACTGATCCGGCCGCATCCCGTCCGCCGGGGGAAAGGGAGTGCGGTGGCCTCTCTCTCTCACCGTTGGTCACTGATCCGGTCGCATCCCGTCTGTCGGGGGAAAGGGAGTGCGGTGGCCTCTCTCTCTCACTCATTGTTGGTCACTGATCCGGCCGCATCCTGTCCGCCGGGGGAAAGGGAGGAAGTGCATCGTTTCTCTGTTCGATGGCGCCGAGGCAGCACGTCCCGATCTGCGGTACACGCCGTTCTCTCTGACCAAGCTCCGGCGCGGCAGGGCCAACGCCACCTGCTCGCAGATTCTGCCCGCCGCCGCTGACCTAGTTACATCCCAACGACCTCCAGGTATCCCCTCCGGCCTTGCTCCACTGCCTATTTTCCCACGTTGCTGCATGTGGATCTTCCATAGTTCTTTGCCCAAAACGTAGCTCGTCCGGCGTACTTTCCATATTGCATTCTCGTCCTCACACCGTTTTAGACAAACACAACCGTGTTGTTATCTTCCCTTAGGACAAGGAATATGCTTCTTTTTTTGTCGTCGCATGTGTCATCAACTGTTATTGGCCAGTAATTGTTTCCTTTCTACCTCTTTTTTGCAAACAGGGCTATCCATTTCACGTCGTTGCTATTGCGACCTTTTGGTGAACTGCACAAATCACTTTTTTCTTAAGAGTGTTATTTGCAGTTGTACTAAAATAGCACACGGGCAACGTCTCTACATTTCAGTGCGACTGCACAAAGGGTATCCTCCTCATCCAACTCCGAGCCTAATCTTCGCCAACTAGTTAGTCTTAAGAGAGACTGCAAAGGTGACCGGCTTATATTTGTGTGTTTATTGTTTCATCAGTAGTCCTCTATTATCGTAATCACACTTGATATCTTTGGAACAAGGACGCTCAACTCTATTTTAGTGGAATTTCACAAAATGATCGGAGTGTTGCATGCTCCAGACAGCTACTTTTTTCCCAACATGCCTTGTTGATTTAGACAGATCTGGGGGGACGTTGCTGCCAATGAAAGCATGGATCAATTTTAATTTAACACCTTCTCACAACTTTGTCTTCAGTTGTGATGTAATTATTAGCTCAGATCTGCTAATAATTGACATGCATTAGCAAGGAAGTTAGTTTTTTATTGTTTCCGAAAGAGCATCGATGGCAAGACATGCGAAACAAAAGCTGAAAGCTCACACCATTGTACAATCTCATGTCGCTGGAAAATTATTTGTATAGTACGTCAATTATGTAAACAAATGATGGAAGCTTGATAGCATTGCTAGAAGCCTCTTCATCATCCGGGTCCATGTGCCATGCACAAAATTATACTCCTTCGTTCCTTAATATTTTTCTTTTTACAAATTTCAAACGGGCATATTTTAGAGTGTAGATTCACTCATTTTGCTTCGTATGTGTACTCCCTCCGTTCCTAAATATTCTATTCATCTTAACAGAGATTTCAACAAGTGACTACATACGGAGCAAAATGAGTGAATCTACACTCTAAAATATGTCTATATATATCTGTATGTGCCAGTCCATTTGAAATCTCTAAAAAGACAAATATTTGAGTAGTCACTCATTGAAATCTCTAGAAAGACAAATACGCCGGAGTATATTTGAGAACCGAGGGGGTAGTGCACAACCGCATGGGAGACTCAGCCCGGTCGTTGCGCCGCATTAATAGTGAGTAATGAGCAGTCAAATCATAAGACCCACCTTTCCCACTGTAAGTTGCTCCGAAGAAGCAACCATCAATACGCTCTTCTTTGAATCTGCTCATACTACTCCATCCGTCACTGTTTATACAGTGCACTTCAGAAAAAAAGAAATAAAATCTGTTGGACCAAGGCGACTAGCGATCGGCCTGAAAAATAGCATTGGTAGTTATAGCACGGCGTCTATTACTAGAGGGAATAATGCGTACACATATGCATGCAGTGCTTCCACCCCGGGTACACACATGCATGCACTGTGTAGTAGTACAGTACATGGAGAGAAAATTGTGGACTTGATTGTGGTTAACACGCCCTAATTAATTGAGCATTAAACCAAACGCGTCTAAAGTCTCTCTGGTGGTGGAAATGCATTGAGAGAAATGCATCATAATGAAGCGCGCCCTGTAAACTGTGACGGAGGGTGGAGTAGTATGAAGGTGCAAAACCAAGTACGCGTACTACTGTGCTTGGCTCTTTGCCCCTTCGTGAAGTCGAACAATGATGGTACTCCGCATGTTAGGTACTACAGTGTACGCCTCTGACAAACTGACACCGAATGGACTGATGCATGTCCACCAAGGGTAGGTTGCATTAGTCAAAAGGCGTAAGAGAGCTTCACCTTGTCCTGCAAGCTTCTCCTTGTTCTGCGAGTTGACGGGACACACCAAAAAGTAGTGCTAGTCCATACTCCCTCCTTTCCGGTTAATATGGCTTAATCTTTTTTGCGGGTAAATGAGAGAGCTTTATTCATATATAAGCATTCTTAGGACGATCAGCCAAGACACTGGTCACTAGGAAGCGAGGTACCCCGCAAAAAAAGAAGTGGGAAGCGAGGTGTTTCATCAAGCCAGCTCTCGGCCACATTCAAAGTGCAGCAAGCACGGTTCGCACGAAGATGCGCCGCAAGGTTTGCTGACCTGTTTACATGCTGAATAACAAAAAAAGAGGAAATAATACTGAGCGCTACTATTTTGTAACAGGATATGAGCCAGAATTAAGCGAGAATTGTGGTGAGTGTTCCATGCAATCAACTTCCATTATCACATGCGAGATCCCTCGAAGAGAACCAAATGTGTTGAAGATTGCTTTATCACATTTTAAAATTATAATAAGAGTGCAGACGCTCCTCCATCCGGTTCCTAGTACTAGTATAGTATGTACCTTTATGGACTATAGTAGTAGTAGTAGTAAACTTTGCGCTTGGCTGTTCGGGAAGTCAAACAATAATAGCACTAGTAGTATAGTGTATGCTTCTGGCAGTCTGACACCGAATTAACTATTGCACGTCCACCGCCTGAGCGAGGGAGAGCTTGCATTAGTCAAAAGTTTCTCCTTATCCTACGAGCCACCGCGCGCAAGCTTCTCCCGTCCTGCAACCTTCTCCTCGTTCGGCAAGTTGACGGGACACATCAAAGTAATGCTAGTCCATGTTGCCTCCTCTCCGATTAATATGGCTTAATTTCAACCAAGATAAACACACTGTCTGTCACTGTATATTTGTAAAAATACGGTCAGTGGACTTCATAATACGCTCACTGCGCTCAATATATATATATTCCGTTGTTCATACGGTCACTAGCTCACCCTAACTGAGTATGTGTGTGCATGCACGTGTAGGTTGAGCACTTGAGCGTGACTGTGTGTGTTCCGTCGTGTGCTCGGACATGCATGCATTAGGGTGTCGCGCGCGTTTTTGCGTCCATGTGTACGTGTGACTGTTGCATACACGTATGGGGAGTACGTGTAGGGGCCACTAAGGAGCAGTCAAATCACACAGTAAGTTAGTCAGAAGAAGCAACCATCATTTCACTCTTGAATGACAAGTACGCAATATAAAATGGTTGATATGGGGAGAAAAAGAAAACCACTATATATACACTAGCAGGAGCCTCAGCTACAAGCCTGCTTGCTTAGGTTGCTCTCTTCACAAGCATAGAACGACGGGCCTGATCTCGCAGCTGGGGGAAGGGAACAATGTTCTGCGTAGACGCGGTCGACATCGGCGAGGGAGAAAACCCACAGTGGGTGCGTCCCAATCGGGGGTCACCACGGTATGGGCCGATGCCGCGTCCCAACCGCCCTTCTAGCTACAGCCCGACATCCCAGGTAGTCCATCTTCCTTTTGGAGCCGGCTTGCTCCACTGCCGTAGCTCCATCTCCATGTCGATCTTTCTCTACTTCTACCGGCTTCTATTTGTGATGAGTTTATGCCTCATGAACTAGTGCCAGTATTATTATTCTAATCACACTTCTTCAATATCTTTGCCATCAGGGATGCTCAGGTCGATTTTAGTGGAACTGCACAAAAGCATCGTATGATCCGAGGGTGCCAGCCGTCTTTCCTTCCCGGCATGGAAAGTGCTATGGAACAAGAGGTACCAGAAGGTGGAGAACCAAAGAGTGCTGCTTCTATTGTTGCCGACGTTCTCACTAAAGAATCTCCCTCTAGCACATTCCTTCGACAGGTTCTACCTGGCGAGGAAATTAAATCATGCTTAGGGTTTAGGGTTTAAGTCGTAGTGACCCCATCTGTAGTTTTTCTATCATACATGCTCTCACAACTTTTTTCTTTAGTTATGAAGTAAATATTGGCTATGATCTGTGAATCATTGAGATGCATCAGCATGCGTGTTAGTTTTCCTTTGTATTTGATGGAATGTTGTAACGGGGCAACCTTGGAATAGGAATGAAAATGGAGTGGAAAAGTTTCCGTTTTTCCGGAGAAAAAATGGAAACGGAGAGAAACCAACGTTTTGTTTCGTTGGATCGCACCATCAAGCAAAACCAACGTTTAAATCACGTCTGTCATGTTCGTGTCTCACCCTCCTCCACGGCTCGACCCCGCACGGTCGCTCGGCATGCCACTCACCACAAACCGAGTAGTATACCATAACTTTCCCGCCTGCTTGTCGATGGATCGCGCCATGGAGTACTAGCACTACTGGAAGAGATTGACGAGTTGGGGGAGGACAGCTAGCTGTAGCACGGACTCCCAAGAACTTACTACTGGAAGAGATCACGCATGTTGTAGCCGGCTATTGTGACCTTTGAACGCGGAGCAGCCGCGTGCACGCGGAAGCGGCGCGGGCGACGCTCTCTCGGCGAGCGCGCCGCAATCAATGCCGGTGCCAGTGAGAGGTCGCGTCCGCTCTGGCCGGGCATGAATGCGGCACTGACCGTTTCGGGCGGGAAGCACGTGTGGGTGATGAAGAGGGATCGGGTTGGTTAGGACCGACCATGGCAGTAGTCCGGACGTGCGCAAACAAGAGATGATGTACGTTAATATTGCTGCGTATATAATTAACAACATAAATAATGTGCCAGTTGGAAAAATGTGATTGGAGATGGAAATGGAATTTTACGTAAACATGGATATGCATGTCTATGTCTATGTGTGTGTGCGCGACGACTCTCGCGACCTGGAAGCGGGGGCGTGTTTTTGATCGAGTTTTCTTTCTTGGTACGTTAGAAAATCAGTTTGTCTAATTCACATCTAGATGTTATTTAAGGATATCACATCTAAGCTCCCACAAGTATATAATGTATCAACGAGAAACAAAAAAACTAGGAAAAGACCACAAATAGAGTGGACATCAACTTATATGTGACATAACTATGTCACATCTAGATGTGTCCTAGACAGACCCTTAAAAAATTGTCCGCCAGTTTTCGTTTCTTTTTTCCGGGAACGTGCGTATTCTATTTAAAACCACTACTATGGAGAGATTTTTTTACTCCATTATAGCCTCTTGTTTGATAGAGTTTCTCGCGTCTCACTCTCTTACCCTCTCCATATCAAAACAAGATGACAGTGTCCACTCTATCTCTCTCCTCACCGGTGGTCACAAATCCGGCCGAATCCCGTCTGCTGCGGGAGGTGAGGAGGTGCAGCGTTGACATTGTCGCTGTCGGTGATGGAGGAAGCCGATGCGCATCTTCCTCTCGAAGCCGGCGCTGGCGCGGACGAAGATCCTCCGCGCCCTTGCTCGGTACCGTCGTGTGGGCAGATCCCGCCCGCCCGCCTAAACGACATCTCGCCCACTTGAGGTATAACTTCTTGTACTGGTCCAGCTCCCCAGGTCGCTGCGTGCGGGTTTTCTTCTATGCGACTACTCCCCAGCTCCCCATGAATAGTAGCTAGGGTTTGTCAGCTGGTCCAACATCACCTACTAGTACTATTATAGAGGGAATGCCACTCAAAAAGTTGTCCTGATTTATGCCTCGGTGGAGGTATACATGTTGTTTCGACAAAAAGTACATGGTGGTTGTGCGGTCATTGTCCATATGGTGGTAGTACTATCACTGGTTAAATGAAGAAATGCTTTTTTCTCGGGTATCCTGGTTTAGTTCCCATCAAGATAATTATAATGCTTCTGTTTGTTGGTGTACTTTTCATTAATTCTTTTTGACAATTGAGATGTCGTTACTAACCTTTTTTATATTTTTGGAAACAGCGATGCGTGTCTCCATACCTGGGCAGGTCTTGCTCAATTTTAGTGGAACTGCACAAAATTGGATGGCCATTGTTGTTCCGCCTCACTGTCCTCTGCCACGTGGTTCTTCCTTCCTTGAGCTAGATTACTGAGAAGAAACAGACCACAGTGAGGATTTGTCAAACTTCTTAGGTGCCTCACCCGAACTTGATGCCAAATGGATGATGCATCACCACGATGACCTATCGATGCTCATGGTTGCGCCTCATGGTTGCGTCGGCTGGTGAAGCTGATCGATTTTCGATGAAAAACAAGTTGTCTTCCGTCAGTGCTCTTTGCTTGTTACGCACAAAGATGATATCCTTCGTCAGTTCACCTTGGTTGCGTTGGAGACGCAATCGTCTTTCGCGTTGGTGCAATTTTTGCTAGGGTTTTACGACAGGTGGGCCCAAAATGTGGCTGGCTCACCTGTCATACAGCCAAAAGCAGGTGTAGTGAAGGCACCAGAGCTCAGTCCATACTACAGTAGTATATATATAAGCGGGAGCCTTAGCGCTTGTTCGCTAGAGTTTGCACTCTCCACACGCTCGCCGCACTACATATATGTTACACGCTGGAGGCTCAGTGTTCATTTGCTAGGGTTTGCTATATTCACAGTCTCTCACCCTCTCTTCACCAGATCTAAACAAGACTGCGTTGGCCTCTTGTCTCTCTCTCCCCCCTCACAGCTGGTGAAGGAGGCATCCGTATCCCGTCGCACCGGGAAGGGGAGGAGGTGCAGCATTCACTCTATCGCCTTCGGCGAGGGAGGCAATCCACTGCCGGCTTAGCTGTTCTCTTTCACCCAGCGCCTGTGCGGGAGGGCCACCGACCCCTTCTTCCTCGCTGCCGTACGTAGTGTGGGTAGATCCGGCCTCCCGCCGCACGCCTTGCCACATCCCGACGACCCTAAGGTATAAGTTTCTTTGAAACCGTCGTTGCTCTAGCTGCATGTGGTTCTTTTTCAATCTGTAGTCGAATCTAGGTCTTGGTTCAAAGAGGAAAGAAGGGTGTGGTGGGCTGGAGCAAGAATCTACGACGTGGTTCAATGAGGAAAGGAGGGGCGGAAAGTAGTATAGACTGGCTATCCAGCCGCTTTATAGGTCGAAAAGGGAAAAAGGGGGTAACCCAGTACACACATCTGTAAGGAACCGATATCTTTGTTGAAAAGGGAAAGAAACTGGGGGGTCGGGTAGCTTGTGCATGACTAGATTTGCTGCCCTCACATAGGAAGAAGGTTCAAAGAGAACAAATATGGGACCAGCGCATATATGCTTCTTGGTTACATACTCTGCATCACCCATTTATACGTGTGGACGCACATGGTGGTGGCATGTCCCATGTAGCTATTTTGCTGTTGTTAATCTCAGAATTAACTATTGATATGTTTTAAAAGAATTTCTCTGTTAATATGAATCAATGCAACCGTTTTAGAAATGCTACTATCCTATACTTTGTTTTCCATCAATATAAGGTAGATGCTTCTTTTTCGTGGCCGCATGTTTCATCCTCCTTTATTGGCCAGTAATTGTTTTCTTTGTTGCCTCTTAAAACAGGGATATCTATTCAACTTGTTGCTATAGAAAACTTAAATTTCACACCGGCAACTTTGCTTGATTTCAGTGCAACTGCACAAAACTTGATTAGATTTCCTATTCGTCTTGGTAGATTCGTATTTTATGTTGGTCGTCTCATGAAAGGTCAGTACAGGCCTTCATCCACATGATTGTGCAGTGTGCTTTGAGATGCTATGCTACTTGTATTGGTACTGTTTTAAATAAATGATGAATTGAAGCTATTGTATTGTTGTCTTTTCCCATTAAGTAGTAAACAAAAATGGGACCAACCCAGACATGATGCTTGTTGCTTTGTTACAACAAATTCAGCATCACCCCCTTTATAAGCCAGTAATTGATGCCACTCTTAGAATTAACTACTGAATCTTATTTCAAAACTGCAACACTTGTTAGGGATTGGCGGGATTACCATTTTTGTGGCCGCATGTTTCATCCTCCTTTATTAGCCAGTAATTGATTCCTTTTTTGCCTCTGTTTATACAGGGATATCTATTCAACTTATTGCTATTGTGACATTTTGCTTCGCTACGCGAAACACTTTGCTTGATTTCAGTGCAACTGCACAAAACAAGATTGGATTTCCTATTCGTGTCGGCAGATTCGTATATGATCTTGTGTCCATCATGACAGGTTGGTATTTGCCTTAATCCACATGATCGCGCAGTGTGTTTCGAGATGTTGTGCTACTTGTATTGGTACTGTTTTACATAAATGATGAATTGAAGCTATTGTATTGCTGTCTTTTCCCATTAAGTAGTGAACAAAAATGGGACCAACCCAGACATGATCCTTGTTGCTTTGTTACAACAAATTCAGCATCACCCCCTTTATAAGCTTTATCGTTCTTTATACATGTTGAAACAAGGCATTGTTAAGATAATGTCTCAGTCAATATGAATGAATCACACTGATGGAGAATTGCTACTCTCCTACTTTGTTTCCCATTAAGATAAAGTAGATCGGTAGATCTTTTTCTTCTGGGAGTACAAGTCATCAACCGTTATTTCTAAGTAATTGTTTCGCTTATACCTATTGTTGCTTACAGGGATATCAAAATTAAAGCTCGGTTTTATTCCGACTTCGATTTTAGTTGAACTGCACAAAAGGAGCCAATGTGCAAGGCAAACTGCTGCATTACTGGGTCTAGTTGGTTTTTCCACTTTGCAGAAAGAAGCAATCACTGTTTGCGCTACATTACAGAAGGAATGACCGAGAAGCTTTACATAGTATTATTAGACACCGGTGACATGACTAGTTTGCAGAGACCATTGGCAATTTAACAACACGTGGAGTGCCCTGGGCAAAAAGTGCCCAAACAAGTACAAAAGCTACTACAGGACTCCACAATCATAGGCATTACATATTTTGAATGGGAAAAGCTTGTCAAAGTTTAATCATTGATGTTAGCAAGAAGTCATTAGTTTAATATATTGGAATTGGAAAACCTTGTCAAAATTTGCTCATTGATGTTAGCCAGAAGACATGCATTTGATATTTTTGAGTAGGACGCCCTTGCTGTGAGCAGTGTCGAGTGTTTTTCCTATTCCTGTGTTCAGTTTAGAAGTAAATAGTTACTCTGCTGAGATATTCCTATGTTATGAGTTTGTTCTGAATGTTGTATATGTAATGCCAGGCCTTGTGTTTGATTGCAAAGTTGAGCTTGGAATGTTGTGGCTTGCGGCATCACGAGCTGTTCACCGTGCCTCCTGAGAATAATGCTTCGTATTGTTTTGCATGTCGATCTAATGCCCGTGATTTGCTTGTTAAGAAGTTCATCGTCTGATGTTTCATTCATAGCCTATACGACAAGTAGGGTAGGTTAGACGTGAAACCATATGATCTTCCGACCAACTCATGATATTAGGCCGTGATTGGATCGTCGTTTTCCAACCAAAACCGCTTGTAAAACTGACGCTTGTAAATTAAAGCAGATGGTCTCGGGCGAAGGCGCTTGGTTGGTCGATTTCGACTAGTAAAATATCGGAAGTACTTGACACACGATAAAAATGCTGAACGACACTCGAACGATTGCTAATCCAGCTATTAGCTGCTGTTTCAGCCTTGCCCATGGATGGCATGATACGCACGTCGTGCATGTATTGTCTGGTAATGTCGTCCATATAGAAGTGCTCGTAAAATATACACTAGTCTCTCAAATTACACGCGTAACCCGCCAGTTTTACGTACAGACCTCGGGCCCTCGGTTTCATTACGCCTGTATTTTAAGCGTTGTTTTCAATGACGAGTAAATTACACTTGTATGTTAATACAGGTTTGAAATAAACCAGAGCTCCCAAGCGCGGCCTTACCGTTTCATGTCGTCTCAGTTTCTCAAAGCTGCTCATAGGTGTCCGATGATCCTGGCTTCCCGAATTAGTAGCGGGCGTTGTATCAGACCATCCGTAGGGCCCGCGAGGCCCTCTTCGTTGTCCTTCGAGTTGTTGCGCTCGCCGTGGCGCCGAGCATGTTAACATCGTCAACGAACATGAGGATTCAGGAGATGACTTTATTTTGAATGGATGACACTAGGGACCCACTAGGGCCATAGCCGTACGTACGCAAGTGCCTCCTTATTATGTACAACTATAATTTTTTTTGCTTTCTCCTGGTTTCCTGACATCACGGTCCCACACTATTGTCAACCTATGTAGTCAATATAAACGAGAGAATTGCACAAGGTGCGGCCGACAGCTGGGACCAAGCAGCTCGAGCAGTATTTGTGTTTTTGAGGCGTGAGCAGTATAGAGTTTTTCTTGGCAATGATTTCGTTGTTTTTCATAGGAGAGCAGGGTATTAACTGGGCGGGCTGTGGCCCATCTAGCCCAGGCCAGATATCCACCCCAGATACTAATTTTTTCAAGATGAAAATGGCTAGCCCAGCTATACGTCTTTTTGAGGAATACCCAGTGAAGGTCAACTTGTTATTCTCCGCCCTGCTGGGTTGCAAATCTTTCCTAGGAGGAATGCATTAGGATTAACAGGAAAATGGGCTTTAAAAAATAATAAATGGGATGTAATTATAAAAACTGGGCAGTAACTATAAAAAATGCACCAAACACGATATTAGTTTATAAAATATTATTTATGGATTTTGAAAATCTTAAATTTTCATTGTTGCGCGCGCAATGTTTTGTTGGATTTTTACGTAATACAAATTTATATTTAATCTGACTAGAAATTTCGGGATAAAAATATTTTGAAGCCCGTCAAAATGTGGGAAATTTTACTGAATTCTGTCTTCAACGGTTGGTTGAAATTATTAATCATTGTCCTAGCTAGAAAATGGGTTGTACTTTTAACAAACTATAAATGGGCTGTTGTAAATTCCATTAGAATTCCAAAATGGGCTGTACATTCTTACAAAACGCAAATGGGATATAAGTTCTCTGCCACACACTTGTGGGCCTACTAAGTGACGCGTCCCCTAAAAAAATAAGTTGACGCGTATGCAAGGCTTTGCCAACTTATTATAGTCAACACACGGTTCTAGCAGCAGTGGCCGTTGGATGTCTATCCAACGGATGTCGTGCTTCTTGTTCAATCTCGGATATTCTTAGCTTCGGCCGCCCAAAAAATGATTCCTCCCCCTGACATCTGGGGCGCACCGTTTCGGAGGATGACCTGTGGGCCTACTAAGTTGGAGCGTACCAAGGGCTTTGTCAACTTAGTCAATAATAAACACTTCTAGCTTCAGTGACCGTACGATGTCCATCCAACGGCCGTAGTGCTTCTTCAACCTCTGGTCTTCTTGGTCCAGCCGCCCAAAGCAGTGCCGGTCGTGCCGCCTGCTCCTGCCTCCCGTGGTCGGCTGTTATGCCGCGGAGGCCTCACCGGCCCCATACTACTCCCACCGCTGGCCAGGCCATCCCTCCACTCACCCACACCCCCTGTTATTCTGCGGCGATGGCAGCCTCACACCGCAGCCGAACCAGTGAACCCTCGTACTCCTCTCCGCGTGGGCTTCCACTATTGCGTCTTCCCAGGCTCCACGCCGTCCCCTTCCTAGGCCTCGCCGTCGTCCAGACCAACGCCCTGGTGCTCTCGGCGCGGCGTGGTCAACATGGTCAACGACCGACTTCCATCAGAAGAGTACTGTACATGGAGAGGCTGACAGCTGGGTCCAGGCGGCCGCAAGGAAGTGCCTCCTTATTACGCGCAAAATAATTATTCCTCCACCTTATAGTAGGGACCCACCTGACGAGCGAGCGTATTTCACGAAAAAAATGTTCCCCCCCGCTGTCAGCCCGGACCCACCGAAAGTGCCTCCTTATCACGCACAAAAAAAATGAATACTCCCCCTGCTAGCTGGGACCCACCATGGTGGGAGGCTGACTTGTGGGCCAACTAAGTTGACTGGGATGGGGGCCTTTGTCAACTTTAGTCAATATGAACGATTCTAGCTCCAGTGACCGTACGATGTCCATCCAACGGTCGTAGTGCTTCTTCAACCTCTGGTCTTCTTGCTCCAGCCGCCCAAAGCCGCTGGCCAGGCCCTGCGGCGACGGCAGCCTCACACCGCAGCCAAACCAGTGAACCCTCATACTCCTCTCTGCGCGGGCTTCCACTGCCGCGTCTTCCCCGGCTCCCCGTCGTCCCCTTCCTAGGCCTCGCCGTCGTCCACTGCCCTGGTGCTCTCGGCGCGGCATGGTCTACGTGGTCAAGGAACGACTTCCATCAGACGTGGACTGTACGTGGAGAGGCTGACAGCTGGGTCCACGACCGCAGCAAGGAAGTGCCTCCTTATTACATGCAAAATAATTATTCCTCCACCTGACAGTGGGGACCCACCGGACGGGCCACCGTATTTCGCGTAAAAAACATTTCCCCCTGACTGCTGGGACCCACCAGCTACACCTTCGCATGCAAGGAAGTGCGTCCGGGCAAAAAAAACAAAACGATTCGCCCCCCTGATTGCTGGGACCCACCAGCTACATCTTCGCACGCAAGGAAGTGCCTGTCAGTCGGGACCCACCTGGTCGAAGCGTACGTAGCGTTGTCATTCTGGTCGCAAACGTGTACATACATATATACTGGTCGATGTAGAGGCGCGCACGTGTCGTAGTAGAGGCGCGCACGTAGAATGTACACGTACGTACAGCGGCCAGGGTGCAAGAAAGAAAATACGGCCACGTATGTGTACATACGGGCGGGGTCTCAAACGCCTACTCGTGCATACGTACGGCCAGGGCTCGTGTACATGGCTGGGTCGGAACGGAGAAATAGCGTCGTCGTCGTGTTCATGGGGAGGCAACGGAATGCGTCGTGTTCATGGGGAGGCAACGGAATGCATCGTGTTCATCGAGAGGGCTTGGACGGAACAGGCGATGGAAACGAGGCCTGGCGTACCGCAGAACGGAGGAAACGGCCTTGTGTTCGATCGGCCACGTTCGAAACGGGATCCTGTTCATCGGGAGGGGTGTGGCATACTGCAAAACGGAGGAAACGGACCTCCTACGGTCGAAACGGGGGTCCTGTTGATCGGGAGGGGTGTGGCGTACCGCAAAACGGAGGAAATGGACCTCCTACGGTCGAAACGGGGGTCCTGTTGATCGGGAGGGGTGTGGCGTACCACAAAACGGAGGAAACGGACTTGTGTTGGAGTGCTACGGTCGGAACGGGGTTCCTGTTCATCGGGAGGGGTGTGGCGTACCGCAAAACGGGACTCCACGGGATACTGTTCATCTTCACCGTCGACCTCCTCCAGCCTCCACGGGCTCCTGTTCATCGAGCCTCCATGGGCTCCTGTTCATCCAGCCTCCACCACGCGCTACTCCACCGGCTACTGTTCAACCACCCACTACAAAAAAAGACACATCCGTGACATTTTGGGCCGAACAAAAAAAATTTATGTCATACATATGACACTTCTATGACGATAATTGTGACAAAACCCGGTATCATCATAGATATGGTGGGCTCCTACTTCTATGACAGAAATGGGCTTTTCGTCCTGGGCGGGCTGGAGACGCAGCCGCATGACATTCTTTGGGCCGTCCATGACGGAAAAAACCATGGTAGAAGCGAGGGGGAGGAAAATTTTGGGGAGTTCTCGGTTACGGTGGGAGGTCGGGGGCCGAGCGATGCGCGTTTCTCTCGTACACGTACCCGCGTGTGTGCGAGGCGTTGGCTCGACTGAACCCGAGCGAGGCATTGGGCTCTAACTAAACCCGAGCGATTGCACTGCAGGCTACGCGTTACTGAACCCGAGCGATCGATCGATGGTTGTTAAGTCAACCCGATCGAGAGATTCCTTCGCTACTGCTGCTAACTGAATCGATGCCGCCTCTGGATGAAAAGTGAGCGTTGCGGGGGGGGGGGGGGGTTGGATGAACAGTTCCCGGTGGGGGTGGATGAACTGGACCCCGTGGTGTTGCCTCTGGATAACAGGACCCCGATCGATCGAGCCAGTTGGGGCTGGATGAACAGGACCCCGTGGAGGGCTAGATGAACAGGACCACCCCGTGGAGGGCAGGATGAACAGTAGACGATGAAGGGCAGGATGAACAGTAGCCCGTGGAGGGGTGGTTGAACAAGAGCCCATGGAGAGGGCTGGTTGAACAGTAGCCGGTGGAGTAGCGCGCGGTGGCAGTTGGATGAACAGGAGCCCGTGGATGAACAGTCGCAGGTGGAGGCTGGAGGAGGTCGACGGTGGATGAACAGTAGCTCGTGGAGGCTGGAGGGGGTAGACGGTGGAGATGAACAGTATCCCGTGGAGTCCCGTTTTGCGGTACGCCACACCCCTCCCGATGAACAGGACCCCGTTTAGACTGTAGGAGGTCTGTTTCGTCCGTTTTGCGGTATGCCACACCCCTCCCGATGAACAGGACCCCCGTTTCGACCATAGGAGGACCGTTTCCTCCGTTTTACGGTATGCCAGACCCCTCTTGATCAACAGGATCCCGTTTCAAACATGGCCAGTCGAACACAAGGGCATTTCCTCCGTTCTACGGTACGCCAGGCCTCGTTTCCATCGCTTGTTCCATCCAAGCCCTCCCAATGAACACGACGCATTTCGTTGCCTCCCCATGAACACGACGCATTCCGTTGCCTCCCCATGAACATGACGACGACGTTGTTTCTCCGTTCCGACCCAGCCATGTACACGAGCCCTGACCGTACGTATGCGCAAGTAGGCATTCGAGACCCCGCCCGTATGTACACATGCGTGGCCCTATTTTCTTTCTTGCACCCTAGCCGTTGTACGTACGTGTACATTCTACGTGCGTGCCTCTACTACGACACATGCGCGCCTCTACATCGACCAGTATATATGTACGTACACGTTCGCGACCAGAATGACAACGCTACGTACGCTCCGACCAGGTGGGTCCCGACTGTCAGGCACTTCCTTGTGTGCGAAGATGTAGCTGGTGGGTCCCAGCAGTCAGGGGCAAACATTTTTTTCGCGAAATACGGTGGCCCGTCCGGTGGTTCCCCAATGTCAGGTGGAGAAATAATTATTTTGCGCGTAATAAGGAGGCACTTCCTTGCTACGACCGTGGACCCAGCTGTCAGCGTCTCCATGCACAGTACTCTTCCGATGGAAGTCGGTCGTTGACCACATTGACCACGCCGCGCCGAGAGCACCATGGCGGTGGACGACGGCAAGGCCTAGGAAGGGGACGACGCGGAGCCAGGGAAGACACGGCAGTGGAAGCCCGTGCGGAGAGGAGTACGAGGGTTCACTGGTTCGGCTGCGGTGTGAGGCTGCCGTCGTCGCAGGGCCTGGCCAGCGGTGGGAATAGTAGGGGGCGGTGAGGCCTCCGCGGCAGCACAGCCGGCCACGGGAGGCAGGAGCATGCGGCACGACCGGCGCTGCTTTGGGAGGCTGGAGAAAGAAGACCAGAGGTTGAAGAAGCACTACGGCCGTTGGATGGACATCGTACGGTCACTGGAGCTAGAATCATTCATATTGACTAAGTTGACAAAGCCCTTCGTCCCCGTCAACATAGTAGGCCCACAAGTCAGCCTCCCACCAAGGTGGGTCCCAGCTAGCCGGGGGAGTATTCATTTTTTTGTGCGTAATAGGGAGGCACTTCCGGTGGGTCCGAGCTGACAGCGGGGGGAATGTTTTTTTCGTGAAATATGGTGGCCCATCCGGTGGGTCCCAGCAGTCAGGGGGGAACGAATTTTTTCGCAAAATACGGGTGGCCCGTCTGATGGGTCCCCGCTGTCAGGTGGATCAATAATTATTTTGCACATAATAAGGAGGCACTTCCTTGCAGCTGCCGTGGACCCAGCTGTCAGCCTCTCCACGTATAGTACTCTTCCGATGGAAGTCGATCGTTGACCACATTGACCACGCCGCGCCAAGAGCACCACGGCGGTGGACGACGGTGAGGCATAGGAAGGGGATGACGCGGAGTCGGGGAAGACATGGCAGTGGATGCCCACACGGAGAGGAGTACGAGCGTTCACTGGTTCGGCTGCGGTGTGAGGCTGCTGTTGCCATAGAATAACAGGGGGTGTGGGTGAGTAGAGGGATGCCCTGGCCAGCGGTGGGAGTAGTAGGGGGCACTGAGGCCTGCGCGGCAGCACAGCCGGCCACGGGAGGCGGGAGTAGGCGGTCCCGCCACGCTGCTTTGGCGGCTGGAGCAAGAAGATCAGAGATTGAAGAAACATGACGGCTGTTGGATTGACATCCAACGGTTACGTCTACTAGAATCGTTTGTTGACGTATATAATAACTAAAAAAATCTTGCATACGCGTCAACTAAACAGGCCCACAAGTCAGACCACTCCCTCTTTTTTTAATAATTTATATATAGCTCATGGCAACTTCTTATGCAATTTATTGCAGTCATTTTTTTTGGTTGGCCAGGGCCAATTTCGCATATTTCTGTGGGTTCCAAACTATTTTAATACCGAAATGTCCAGCTAGATTTAAATTACTTTGAAGATATATTTAA
Source organism: Triticum urartu (assembly GCF_056163025.1). Lineage (NCBI taxonomy): Eukaryota > Viridiplantae > Streptophyta > Magnoliopsida > Poales > Poaceae > Triticum > Triticum urartu. The sequence continues at coordinate 171,784,463 of NC_141875.1, forward strand.
ATGAGGTTAATGCCTAGTGAAATAGGAATCTGAAAATGTAATAAAATTCAGAAATTATAAAGTAATTGCCAATTTGTCATCTGTTTTTATATTTACAACCCATTTCATATTACTTTCAAGATTTGCAGGTGTCTTGAAAGAGTTGCATCCCATCAGGGCGTAGAAGAATAAGTAGGCCTGGATTGGGTATTCTTCAGAAAAAATAAACTGGGCTCATTTTCACAAAGAAAAAATAGCTGGGCTGGTCACATGGTGAACATAAAATATAAGCCTGGGCTAGACGGGCCACAACCCAGTTTAAACCCTGCTCCGTCCCAACTATACCAAACAAAAAAATACTGCTCGAGTAGCTACATCCCAGGTGTCGGTGTCAAAACCGGCGGATCTCGGGTAGGGGTCCCGAACTATGCGTCTAGGCAGATGGTAACAGGAGGCAGGGGACACGATGTTTTACCCAGGTTCGGGCCCTCTTGATGGAGGTAAAACCCTACGTCCTGCTCGATTTATTCTTGATGATATGGGTATTACAAGAGTTGATCTACCACGAGATCTGAGAAGCTAAACCCTAGAAGCTAGCCTATGCTATGATTGTATGTTGTCCTACGGACTAAAACCCTCCGGTTTATATAGACACTGGAAAGGGCTAGGGTTACACAAGGTTGGTTACAAAGGAGGAGATATACATATCCGTATTTCCTAGCTTTCCTTCCACGCCAAGTAGAGTCCCATCCTGACACGAGACGAAGTCTTCAATCTTGTATCTTCATAGTCTAACAGTCCGGCCAAAGTATATAGTTCGGCTGTCCGGAGACCCCCTAATCCAGGACTCCATACGCTGACGTGGTGGGCCCCTACTGTCATCCTCTCCACGTACTTCTGCCGATTCCTGTTGTTTGTTGACCAAGTTGACAACGCGAGAGGGCGGCGCCACTGCGAGCGCACCAAATCGCATGGAGGACGTCGGCGTTAACGATTTAGGAGACGGTGGGGCGGCGATGCGTGCGCTGAGGCGCAGCCAGCCGTGGGAGGCAGAAGCAGGCGGCCCCTCCGGCACTGGTTTGGTGTTGGCGGCTGGAGGAAGATAGGACTGAAGAAACACAACAGACTGTAGTACTTAACAACCTTAACTGAAACCAGCAGGGGCACTTAACAACCAAAGCTGAAAGCAGTATGAGTACTTATACAGGTTCAACCGAACAAAGCACGCCTCGAACAGTGCTACTTCGCCTACAATTAACCAAGGGTGAGGCCGCCAAGCCCCAGGACAAGGCCCAGGCGCCACCCCGCGCATCCACAACCTTCTAAAAGCGGCTTCATCTCGCAACGTGGTCAATAAACAGGATATTCGCTTTAGAGCCATGGAAACGCACGAACATAATCTTCTGTCCTATTCTCCAAGATGGACGGGCCTTCATTATTTGAGACCACCCATGAATAAGTATCTTTTCACCTCCAAGGGGAATTGAGTAGGACAACATAAACATCATGTTGTGACCAAGCGCAAGTCTGACCCGACCTTGGTCAGACATCTGTATAGGAACAACAGAACTCGGCAGTTCCTGTTTCAAGAAGATCACAGCTGTAAAACTGTGTATAAGCAATAGTTTATGAACAACATATATAACAGAAAACAACTCGTACCATAAGTTTCTCGACATAGTTGGACCTGTTCAACGAGTGCAGCAGTGGCACACATATCCCACGTGGCCTTCCACCATTGAAACGCCCCACAAGGACCTCAAGACGATCAATAAAGTGTAGGAACTTGTGGATGTCGATCCAGTCAACTTCAGTGCCATTAGTAACAGGCGAGTTATTACAGAGTAACAAACGAGCAGACTGCTTTCCTTTGAAAAAACCAACACGTGCCACCAATTATAAGAAAATATTAGTTAGAAGTAGCATCTTCGTGAGAGATTCGTTGCTACTTCTAAAGTTAAATTGTGATTACTTAGACAGAATAGGTGGATTAAGAAGTAATCAAGGCAATAAGCAAGAACCAGATACAAAACTAATAAAAATGAACAATGGGAACGACATCGGGGTGGAAGATCGCAGTGAAGATGACACCAGGTTCTGCTATTTCCATCAACATCCGTGCACCAACTTTCAGTCTGTAACACTTGAGAAAGTTTATCCAAGTTTGGCCATAAAAAAAGAAGCGATCTTCTTGGTTCATGAACCCAACTCGGAACTTATATCCATGGCTTGTCTTCACTGTGACCATTAAACTAGTGTATTCAGTTATGGCAAGGCCGAGCATCATGAGTACATGTGTTCTGGCAGAGCAAATAATACACTGCAGGAAAAATAATATGAGAACACAGCAAGTTCAAAAAAACCCCACCCTCCCGGATAGAAAAGAGGGTTCTAGGAACATACTGTGCGTGTTCAAAATGCTGTGTTAGGATGAGAAGGAACAAGTGTGGCGTCTCGCCGAGGGCGCAGAAACCTGTATGTTACTCACACTTTAGGCACTGCAAAATGAAACACACTAGATTCAGTAGGAAGAAAAATGCATCAATGACGGCGGCTGCCATCCTAGGATTACCTGCGACCAAGGGACTTGGGTTTATCGTGGATGGATGAAGAATTCGTACCTGGTTCTCCATGAGAAAACCCTATGCAATCGCCGAGATGGGGTTTTCTCTGAACAAGCAGACGACGGAGAAAGGGATTCAGGCCCAGTGAAATATTGCCGCTTCGTCCGTCCAGCTTACTGCTAAAGCTAGAAAGGGGGTTGTGATTTGACAGCTCATTGGGCATTATTGCGGCGCTACGACCGGGGTGTGTCTACCATGAAGTTGTGCACTCTAATTTGTGCATATGGCACGTGGACCCTGTTGCCGGTTGCCCCACATATCAGCGAAAGGAAGTAGAAAGACATGAGTAACTAGTTACACATAAATATATTTTTTGACAGAGAGATACTCCCTCTGTAAAGAAATATACAAATCTTTTATATCACAGGCTCACCTTGCCGAGAAAAATAGTCCCTCTGCAACGCACGGGCCTTATGGGTGTTCAGCTAAGAATATAATAATCAGATGTTTTTTTGAGGGATAAAAGTTGCTTTATTGAAGATTAACAGTCATAGGTATAGATATAATTTCGGGGGTTCCTGTGAGCCAAAGATGGCGTCCACAGGGCAAAGAAGTAGCAGCTTTTGCTGGGCCATGTATGATCTCCATGGTTTCCACTCGCGTTTTTCATGTATGATCTCCATGGTTTGGAACATATTCTTCTTCATCTTGATCTCGTCCATAATAACTTTGCTGGGCCCCAAGTATGCCTCTCCGATATGCTTGACTGTTGCTGAACAATCGGTGCTAATCTGAACTTGTTGCAAGTTTAAGTCAAGAGCTGGAGATAGCCCCTCGCAACATGCCATTGCCTCTAGGATCTCTGGATCAGTAACACTTTCGCACACCAGTGTCGATGCTCCAAGGAAGAAGCCTGTATGATCCCGGCTCACAACTTCCAGGCTCCCCTTTCACCATTGCGAGATAACGCAGCATCAACATTCATCTTCGCCCAACCCACAGCAGGAGGAGGACGCCACTTCTGCACTGAGCTAGTGCTTCTCGAAACCAGGTTCTGGACTTTGGGCCGCAGGCCGACCCTGCATGTTTGGGGGCCCATGTGTTCTACCTCAGCGCTTTTCATATTGCAAGCGATCGGTACGGCATTGGTTTTAGATGCTGTCGCAAGGCGAATACACAAAATTGAATAAAGCACGGCAGCTGTTCGAATGAAATCGAACGACAGTTCCTAACCAGCAATCAGAGTTGCAATTCTATCAATGATATACCACTTGATAAATAATACTATTGTACTACTTATACACACAGGACACTTGTTTCACCATGCCAGATTATTACATCAAAATCACTCGGAGGATAGATCAGTTACACAGTTGCGTGCTGCTACTGAAGAATTTCAAAGTTGATTTGGACCAGATCTCGTTGCCGAGAAAGTTTGATTTTGACATCATCCCCTACCGCAAGATATGATTTAGATTGGAACCTTGACCATCCTTTAGCATCAATCATCATGCGACCATCCTTTGTACTTACGATATATTGAGCAGGTCCATCCACACCAAGGCTGCGCATGGTAAGAGAAACTTGGCCGCGGTCGCCCAGATTGTTGAACGACTCCCTCATTGCTCTAGGAATTCTCTATTTGCAAACAAGAAGACATACCCAAACAGTTAGATCAACACAGTGAATCATGTGAAACAACATGGAAAGAAAAAAGAACGAAGCACTTGGGCGGCCAATGCTTACCAAGAAGGTTGACATGTCGGTTTTTCTAAGGACTTTGGTATATGAAGTGTGAACTGCAGCCCAGTCTATTGCGGGTGCAACTGCACGGGCCTGAGCAGATGCAAGTGCAAGTGTTGGTGCAGGTGTCGAAGCTGATGTTGTTGCTGGATATGGTGCTCCTTGTAGAGCTGGTGCCGGTGTCGGAGCAGGTGCCAGTGTCGATGCCCGATCCTCCGGTACATCAGACTGATTCGCTGACGCGGTCGGTGCCCAATCCTCAGCTACATCAGACTGAGCTGTTGCCGCTGTCAGTGCTAGAGCAACTGTCGGTGCTCGATCTGTGCGAGACAGCGGCGATCGTGTCTGGTATGCTATGATCAGCTTTCTAACTTGACTAGGATCCGTGACCATGATCCAGTCTTTTTCTTCATTTCTTTTAAATGGGAGAAGGACTAATTGTGGTGCTTTTGTTAAACCAAACTGCAGTTCATCATAGGGATTCAGCTTGTACTCAGACAACAGACTGATCCAATTTTTTCCAGTAATATAAGTGATGGATAGTGCCTTCATTACTGAAACGACATAAGAAGTGAAACCTGCAAAAATAGCCATCGTAGAGCAAACTAAATGGTTTATTCTATGATGAATGTCACATGGCAAAACCTGCATCGTAAAATTGGAGGAAAAGAAAGAAAACATGACATTAAATCAATAAGATTTAGACAGTAAATCATTCAGATTTACTTGATGTGACACGAGTGAATCCTTGCCAGGAAATCACTATGTTAAAGTACTAAATAGAAGATTGATCGTTCAACTACATGTGGCATGCAGGGGCCCTGCCTACTCCCACAAGAAGGACAGTCCAAAGGTCATGACAAATCATATGGACCAAACATCCATGGGGCTGGAAATCCTGGTGGGTTCGATAAACCCTGCAATGCATACAGATATTGGATTGTAACCAAAATTGATAGACCGTCCTCACAAAAATATGATATGGATACTTCAAAATATACAGACTGAATTGAGTGGACAGACATTAACATAGACCGTTCTCAGGACTGACCACACACCAAAAGCGGTAGTACTAATAAACAATACAGGGTTCACGAACACAAATCAAGTACTGAACAATAGTACTTACTACAGACAAGCAAAGTTGCACTAACTAAACTCTGCAGACTATTTTTTGCCACCGACCTACGGGATGAACCCCGCATAACTGACTAGGCCATGGACTTCATGTGAGATGTCTACATGCACCATCACCATCTTATCAACCTTGGAGAATCTAACAGAGTGGTCTTTCCACTCATAAACATGATGATGAAGACTGGCCGCATCAGATTTGTGGGAAGCTTTACAAGAACCACACCCTTCGTAATCGAAGGCACAGCCAGGAAATTGTTGTGGTCAAGTACAGCCTCGAGAACACGCCTGACAACAATGCTACATGAAAACACTAGTTCAGGACATGTGGCAACAAGGACACAGCAGATGGATAGTTCAGCAGTATAACTCATCATCAGGTCTTTCAGTTCACACGACATGACTTTGAGAACTTCATCTCCACCACGGACCTGGTTCTAATTCAAACAGAAACCATATTTTATTACTACCTCCATTCAGAAATATAAGATGATTTTCGATATTATACTTCATATATGACTACATATATGCACAAAAATAAGTGAACAAAGACACTAGAACATGTCTTCAAAGGAATGAGAGCAGAGGGATTACATGCAATATCCATAACAAAAGTTACTGAGGCAAATATACCCTCTTAAAAGGTAGCATTGATGTTCATAAAGTACTCCCTTCGTCCCAAAATTCTTGTCTTAGATTTGTCTAGATACGGATGTATCAAGTCACATTTTAGTATTAGATACATCTGTATGTAGACAAATCTAAGACAAGAAATTTGGGATAGAGGGAGTAGTTGAAAGTAATCTATAAGAAATTGGTGTGAACCTCTCGCATGTTTTCGTCAAAAGAGGAATTTAGAACCGTCATTTGGCACAGAAAAATCACATGCAAAATCACCCAGAAAGTGGTACTACTAGTACTAGTACTGCGTGTTAGACGAGAAAACACGATCAAGATCGAGAAAAAGATCGTCAAGAAGAGATATTACCTAGACTTGCTTAATGAGGGATCCCGGAGAGGGGGGCTTGGACAGGGCGATGGCTTTGAGCTTGTCTTCGGTAGTCTCGGCGGGGTGCTTGTGCTTCTTCGTACCATGAGCCTCGACGGTTTTGGCCGGAGCCATAGACATCACTTCGGCCGGTGCTCCAGCGTCCATCAGGAAACTGTCAAATAGAAATAAAATAAAAGAAACCATAATCACAAACCCAAAAGAAGAAAAGAGAGGGAGTTATAGGATCAGTCTCGGGGTTGCAAGACCGGGCCTTGGCTAGAATCAACACCATTGATGCGTTCACCTTTCCTTCTTTGGGAGAGAAGAACAATGGCAGAAGCAGGTCGGGGTTTTCGAAATGAGGAAAAAGATGAGGCAGAAGTGAGGGTTGGGTAGAGATGAAGCTGAGAGAGAAGAGTGAAATGATGGTTGCTTCGTCCGTCCAACTTACTGCTAGAAAGGAGGGGGTTTTGTGATTTGACGGCTCATTGTGCATTTCTGTGGCGCTTCGATCGGGGTAGTCTACCGTCACTCTACTATAGAGTAATTTAGTGCATGGCTGGTGGACCTCGATGCTGGCTGTCCCACACGTCGGCAAAAGTGAGTAATTTAGTGCATGGCTGGAGGAGGATCTGCACGGTAGAGCGTGTCCACTGTTTTCAGAAGAAGAAAAATGATTACAGCAAGTGTTTCCACTCTTACGACAGAGGAGTGCGAAACACGGCAGCCTCTTGAACATACACAGTTCTCCTACTACTAGGCATGTGCAGTGGTTCATACGTCAGTACTACACAATCTTGTTGCTAGTGTAGTAAGATATGACGATAACAAATGATGTTGTGCACATGTCAACTACTCCTATATGTAACATAGTACCGCTTTTTCGACTGTCCGGTCGAGAATAGACGGTGAGATCAATGTTAACAGAACTAGGTCCACAGCGCACAGAGAGTACGGTGCTACAGTACTCCATGAAACATGAACCACATGAAGCACGAATAGTGTTAGGCAGGGTGTATGAAGGGTGCACGGGATGGGAGCAAAGTTCCCTTCTCGACCCACTTTTGGGTGTTTGGCAGAGTGAATGAAGTGTGCATGAGTCCACACTAGTAGGTTGACAAAAATACATGAAGTTGAAACAACTATATTGAGATGAGAATGCAACCAAACACACCCACGCGCTTTGTGCTACAGTGACTGATCTGCACCGTCTGAGTTTGATCCAACGGTCATGTTGCGCCGAGACATGGACATGCCCATGCAGAGGGTTTAGCCCGACGACCGGCATCGTCGCGCTGGCACGACGGTAGGCATCGTGCAGCCGCAACACATGTGTGGAATTTGGTTCACAAAGTGGCTGAGGCGATCCTGGCCCTCGTCACGATCGGCACGCTCGCGCTCCAGCCGACTCCCTTGATGACCTATCGTATCTCCCGCTTTCTGCAGCAACTCCGCCGACGCCTCGAGCATCTTTGTGGTGGACGCCTGCCGCTTTTGAAGCTCCGTGAACTCCCGCACATAACGGAGGAGCATGGCACTCCTCTCCTCCTTGAGCTCACGGAGCTCCACGTCCTTGGCCCTGAGCTCCGCATCCTTGGCATGGAGCTCCTGTGTAGGAGCCTCACCTTGGACTCCGTGATCTGCTGCGCCGCCATGGCACTAGGTAGAAGCAATGGGGAGAGGAAGCAAAGGGGGCGAAACGGCTGAAAGGCAATGCAATCTACGGGAAGGCGGAGGGAGCGGGGAATCTTTTGGTTTTCACCACGGTAAAACACTAGTCGACGACTTCTCACATCAGGGAGCAGTGGGTACAGGCGGAGTCATCGTGACTAATTGCTGTTGCGCCTGCTCCCATCAATCAAAAAATTAAAAATCCTGCCGCACCCAAACACCAGAGCAACGCCGTGGTGGATATTTAAATTTACCTGTCGGCAAGTAAATAAAAAAAGGGGTGAAAAAACAAATGTGGCGGCGGCCTAGCTAATCGGTCGAACTAGCCCAACTAGCTAGCCACCGTGCTTCACTGATGTACTCGGCGGGAAAGGTGGTATTTCGTGATTTGATGACTCATTTACTTGCTTTGGCGCTACGACCGAGGAGGACCCAGAAAACGCGTGGTAGGGCGTCCCATGTCAGGAAGAATATATGCGTGCACCACCCGGGAGGACCCCGAAACCGCGCGATAGGGTGTGCCATGTCTCGGCACGGAGGAAAAATGTGCGTGTAAAAATATATTGTATCAGACGTAGTAGTGTACCTATGGTTCGACCTTGGGACTCAGCCAGTCGGTTGAAAACACCCCACTAGCCACACAACTTCATCATGCAAACGTGGCACGGAGGATAGATGTGGTTAGCTCCGTCTCAACCAGCCACAACGTCTCTTGTTCTAGGTGATTCTTCTATTTTCCAGTTTTTTTAGTTGTAATAATACCACGGCAAGCTAGCGCCGCTCTTCGTGTGTGCCCGTGCAAAGGTTAGACGATGGAGAGAAGAGAGATTGAGATCGCAGACCTGGGACCCACCAGTAAGTGACATAATGGTCATGCACGTGTTGACGAGGCACTCCCTCTACTCTACTCAACGCAAGTACTATATAAAATCAAGTTATGGGACAAAGCCAACAACCGTTCGTTTTTTCAGGCTATCGACTTAAGCTTTGTAGTCCAGGTTGCCAGTTTGAATCTCGTCTTTCAGATTTGTTAGTTGTAGGTCCGAATTTGATTAATGACAAGTGGGACCCCCGTGTGTTGTTCTGATATTTCAGTGTAGGATGGTTTTTTTGAACAAACACTTTGCACGGTTAGACAAGTAACGGCACGAGTTACACGTTTTTTTCAAGTTTACGAACAAAAATGACAGCGGCATAGAATATCACATCCACCCTGCAGCTTAGATACTATGGTGATACGAGTTTTTACACCGTTGGAAGTGAGATCCAATTGCTTGGGAGTAGTCTTTGTAATTCTGCGCAATTTCCAAACTCTCCAAAGGTTTTTTTGCAAATAAAACATTCATGCCTTGTGTGTGCCGCTGCATCTTCGATCCAATGGCTCCCCGGTGCTCATATTAGGTGCTCCCCGTAGCTTAATTACCCGCTACGGTGATTGGAGTAGTTGTGGGCCGAATGCTACGAAATTATAATCTAAACCGACCGAAATAAATGCCTACACAAATTAATCCAAGGTTGGAGTGCCCATCGCAATGTAAATAGCTCTGGCTTTGCGAGGGATGGAGAGGTAGTAGCTTCAACGCGTGGAAGATACGTTGTGAGAAAGCAAGGTCAATCGAGAGACATATAGATAGAGAGACAAAGTGAGTGTGGTCCGACATTCATTGAACAAATATATATGCTCTGGAGAGATATTGTCCGATTGAGCTTTTTGGCAAGGGTGAGGTTTGTAAGATAGAGCTTGAGAGATGATCCAGTCACAGACGTGTAGATATATTTTGTGCGTGAGAGGAAGCAAGGTCAACCGATCACATAGGGTCGCTGTGCGAACGAAAGAGTGAGACGGGTTGGAGAGAGTGACCTAGATAGACGATGTGCGTGAGAGAGTATACAATGTGAATAGGTCAAATTGGGCTCAACATGGTGATATATCGTTTTTGTTTGAGAAAGAGCGAGGTCAATCGAGACATACGGAGAGAGAGAGAGAGAGATTGAGTGAGCGTGGCCCACCATGAGGTCGAAAGAGTGGTGGCGGGTTGGATGGACTGACCTAGATAGACAATCTGCCTGAGAGAGTATAGAGTGTGTCGATCAAGGCCCGAACAGGGAGATATATCATTTGTGTGTGAAAGAAAACGAGGTTAAACGAGACTCAGATAAAGAGAGCGAGATTGAACGAGTGTGGCCCGCTGTGTGGAAGAAAGAGTGAGACAGTCTCGAGGGAGTGACCTAGATATACAAGGTGCGTGCGTGCGCATGCACGAGATGTTGGGGGGCTAGATAGGCAATGCATGTATTTAGCGCGAGAGGGTGAGAGGGAGAGGGGGAGAGAGAGAGCTCGGCATGGGGTGCAATGGCGGGTGTGTGAGGTAAATAAATTTGGTAACAGAGTGGAAAAAGGGGTTGTGTAGTTGAGAGACTAAGAGATCGAAACATGGAGAAAAAGAATGAACATGTGTTGGAAACCGATAGCTTCCTAAGGTGGTTAGGAGAGGAAGATTGACCGATATAGGAAGTATGTAGGGTTTATGCGGGGGGGGGGGGGGGGGGCTAAAAACAACATTTGAATGTACATAGTACGAGAGTTAATATCGATGTTTCAATTTGGTGTACATTGTAAGATTTGAACCGAGGACCAGGCATACGGGTAATTATTTCGAATTCATGCCATACTAAGTTTCTAAAAGTTGAGATTGACTCAGTTTGTTGTGTTAATTTGTAGGTCATATGTTTGAATCCATCCAAAAGTTTTCTCACTACCATGGCGTTCATCATATGCATATGAATTTATATTAAAAAAGTAGCGTGGATATAGTTAAATGCAAAATCCACGTTAGAATTGGAGATCGCTACGTGACACACACTCTAATTCAAATAACTAACTACGTGACACACACTCTAATTCAAATAACTAATTATGTGACACACACTCTAATCCACGTTAGCGTGGATACCGTTTCGATTTTTTTTTCAAATAACTCCTCATTAATTAATTTATAGTACTCCCTCTATTCACTTTTATAAGACCTTGAAGACATTTCAGACAATGTGCAAAACAGTTCATTTTAAGTTGTCTGAAACGACTTACAAAAGTGAACGGATGGAGTATCTCGTTTCGAATGACTAATTATTGCAAGGAAAAAACGGGCATGGTAATACATGCAGATTCATTTGCAAATGAAAGAAGATTCGTTTGCATTCTCAAATGTAGGCGCGCCAGGCAAACCAGGGTCGTGCCAGGGTGGACACTGCTTCGGTGCCTTAAAGGCAACTGCCTTTGGGTCACTTACATGTGGGCCAGCCACCTGTTGGGCCCATATGTCATGGACACAAAGGCAGGTGCCTTAAGGCACCGAAGCATAGTCCCGTCGGGGTGGTCGCGTGTGTCGGACGGACGCGTAGCACCCAGCCACCCACCCCCCTCCCCCCCAAAAAAAGGACGATGACAATATAAGTTCGCTCTTCCACGTTTCGGATTGAAATATCTGGCGGTCCCAATTCCAGCCCTACAAAATCTCTCTTCTCCACCGTCCCCTTCCGCGCACAGATTGCTCAAATCCCTAATTCGCCGCCAACCCACGAATCGCCCCTCATCTCGTCTCTTTCCCCACGGTTCCCCACCTCTGCGCCAGACGACGACGACGAAGACGACGGTCGCGCTTCACCACCGCACCGGAGCTACCTCATCTACGCCCTCGCCCACCACACCGGGTGGTCCACCGACAACGTCGGCCGCCGCAACCGACGTGCCTCACAGACACCGAGTTCCACCGCATCAGGTGCGCTTCACCGACGCCGTCTCCCAGCTCACCGGGGCTACTTCACCGAGCACATCGTCGCACCTCCACCCCCCGAGGCCGTTGGGGCTTCACCAACGGTCTCGTCCACCGCATCGTAGCACTCCACTGCCACTCAAGATCTGCATCCGTGTGTGGCCAGCCAACGCCAGTGCATCACCCTCAACGGCTCTGAAGTGACCCGCACTCTAGCTAGGCGAGCATGCCCAAACGTTAGCCCGAACTAGGTATCCACACATCACTCCCTTGTGCACTATTCCAACGATGTTTGGATATCCTTTCACTGCTCTCTTAGCTTACACGCCTATGCAACTCTGACCTTAACTCTTATTTCTTCTAGAGATATCATCTGAAACAAGCAAATCCATATTTTAGTGAAGCATGACGGCGCTACGGGATCTGTACACATCCTGCACACCCGTATAACCTTTTAAGTATATGTCCTCTGATACAACATCAATGTCGATTCCTCTTATTTTATCAACCATTCGCCGTGTCACAAATGCAGAGGGGGATGCAAGGAGCACAAGGCCTGCACATCCAAGCAAGTGGTAACATGGACTTGTGCATGGAACATCCCAAGCGCAAGCACAGCTGCAGTGAACCTGTACAACGAGCTAGCGTAAGTCCCTGCATTTCATTTAATTTGTACTGGCATTTGTGTATGATTTGTGTGCAGTGGCTGAGCCATGAATTCAAGTTACCAGTGGCGAACATTTAATTTAAAAAATACGAAGGCACTTGCACTCTAGAAATCAACATAACTTGGGAAATGTGAAGCTACATGCACTTTGAAAACCAGCTAATGATCCAAAGTAGTTCAGATTATAAACACTAAATGATGCAAGCACCAAAAACACAAAATGCAACATGGTGTACAAGGACTACGAACATGGTCTGTACCTGCTTGAATTATTCGTTCTCTGGCTGAAAATATCGAAGTGTAATTGCACATATAACTAGTGCGCAAACTGCATATCAATATATCTATCCTGCACAAGTATGCCAATAGTTTCAAACAACAGATTGGAAAAATATTTATGCTATGTTGTCATGATACGGGGACTTTCTTGTAGATGGCCTCGACGTTTCCTCAAGCTATGAAAATGCACTATAATTTGCTTGTCATCAATGCCTGCAAATCTCTGTCTCTCTCAACATAGTAGATCATCATTAGACACTAAATCCTTCAATGAGCTTGCAAAATGCTTGCATTAGATCCCTCATTAGACACTATATGTTCATCACCAGGAGCATGTAAAATCTTTGCATCAAATCCTTCATTAGCAGTCTGTTCATTAGACACTTCAGGCTCAGGAACAACATGAGCTTGTATGTTTGCACCGGAAACTTGATTAGATACATCAGTTTCAGTCAGTTCAGTATTGATTGGGGGAGTTATAAAATAAGTAGAAATTGGTTTCATTTTCTCATAGATTCCCTACATACAAGCAATTTTACAACACCGTCAGGTTTAACTATTGGCCAGAAATTGAAGAGTTGAATTAGATATAATCAGGGATGTGATGTACCTGGTCGTTGCGCATGCTACTCTTGCAAGCTGCGACTGTCCGTTTGCGCAAGATCAATGCCATGCCCGTGCTGCCGCCGCTGCCTCCCACGCAGGCTACACCCAGGGTTGGATCTTCATCTTCTTGTCCTTTCGTTCCCTTGAAGCCCGGCGACCGCCCTCCAACGAGGGCGCGAGGAAGTGCTGTGTCGGTCTGTCCAGCGGCGGCTAGGTTAGGAGCGAACCAGACTGGAGGCTGGAGCGAATGAATTGGGATTTTTTCCTGGTGTCGATTGATATGGGAGGCGCTCGTTTGGGCCGCGAGCCTGCTATAGGGCCTGCCTTGCACTTATGTTATTGGCCTATCCAAATTGAAACATTTTTCTTCATTTTTTACATTGCCTGCTCGTGCGTTGGGACGAACAAAACTAGAATGGGCCAACCTGGATGACTCAAACTAGATGCACACTTTCCAGCCACCTGAGGCGGCCGCCCATACCAGCCCCTATGGTGGCGTCACCCCTTTTTGCGTGTATGATTGGATAGTGAAAAATATTCCAGTGGCGCTTTTGATTTACCCACAGAATGGTTGAATTGCTTGTTTTTATGAACTGAGTTCACCAATAATGTGAAGGATGCCAGTCTTTTCATCCTATTGTAGATTGCTTAGATCTCGATATGCCAAAAGTAATCTCATGAAATATACAGTAAAAGCCAGTGTGATGTGTTTGGCTACAACTAGTCTGACTACACGTCCTCATATAACATATCAAGGACGCACCATCTTACCAGATTAACCATTCGACTTATCCATGCAGTGTGTGAAGAAAGAAGTATTGGGGCTGTGTATCCAAGCAATTGATGCCATGGACTCCTTCGTACAACCTTGTAAGCGAAAAAGAAGTTGCAGTGTGCCTGTACAAAGAACTAGCGTAAGTTTAGTTACCTGCTTCTCAGAATTTTAGTTAGCCACTTATTGCAAAATTGTTCAATTACGTTGCTTGGCTTAATTTAGTTTGCTACTGATTACATAATGGCACAGCTTGTTAATCATATTGTAGACTGCGCCTATCTATGTGTTTGATACTTACTGTTAAGAATTACTTGTTTGCCTTAACTTAAATATCTACTTGTTTGTTTAACTGCTTTGCTGCTGCAACAACAGGTTACAATGATGTTAATAACTACTTTTCAGCATCGAATTGAAACTCTTTAATTCCTTGTTTGTTTAACTGGTTTGCTGTTATAACTCCCAGTTGAGATGTTTTGCTAACTTCAACTTTTCTGAATCCAATCGGAACTTTAATGGCAAAACAGGTTAGCCCCAGATCAAAGAGCGATGTCCCCATGGACGTTGCATCATCCCACAGCAGTGGAACCGGCCCAATCGTGCATTATGAATTGCCAACTGCTGATGCTCTAGAGGCTAAACTAGTGGTAGAAAGAGATTCTCCTTCTGCTCTTAGAGATGAAGTTGACATGTTGAGGAAGCAAACAGCACAATCACAAGCAATACTCAAGACAACCATTAAATATTTGGTGGATTTCAAAACGAAGCAAGCTGGGACTGACCATATTGTTAAGCTCCTGAAGGAAAAAAGGAAATTAAATTCCTACTTGGTAAATCATAGGTGAAATGTTCTTTCCATTGTTGAATAACCTTTGTGTTGTCTGTTCATGTAATCAATAAAACCATTTGTTTTAGAGATCATGTAATAATTGTTTTTTTTGTTTTTTTGTTTATAATTTTATTTGAGCACAAGTCTGTATTAATTGATAAGACTCGGAGACATTTCATTTGGATTGCTGTGCCAGACCTACAAATATGCCAATCGGGCTGAATGTGCATTCAGCAATAGTAGTATAGATGGACCATAAGTGGCACGCATCGGAAAGGGCCAAGATGCTGGCTAAAAAAAGGATGTTGTTGTAGCCAAAAATAAGTACAGCGGCCTAGCTTATGTATGTTAGTTGATATTATTGATCCATATCCTCTATAAGTGTTTATATGTCTGTTAGTTCCGTACATTCTTGGTTGATTGACTCGGTATTTTAATCTTGATACATCGCTTGTGTACATATCTAAATGGGAGTACACATTATGCTGTGTGTGACATTTGAGTTGGACATGAAGTGTTCCAAATATTCGAATTCACCTTAAACTGGATTCTAGTTTCTAAATTTGAGTATCGACATTTGTAAACCATATTCATATATGACAGTGGAATACATCTTTGTCGTCCTTTTGAAGATATATAAGAACACATAGAATGATTTATAAAGATTCATATAGGAATACAAAATGGATTCGAATTTAGTTGCCAGGGTAAACGTGGATGCTTATTGTCCCAAAATTCGAAAGAAACAGCAAAATGTCCACTCCCACATCGGCTTCCTGAAGCCAAGTGTTTGGGAGATGGAAATTACTGTCTACCCATTACATGGACAATCCACCGGCCTGATTTCCACTGCTCTAAATAGGGGTAGGTTAGTAACTTCAATTAGACGTGACACGACCGCCTCTGAGCCCATTCCGACACGGTGGGCGTCAAACATGGGCGGCAAAACTCATTTGATTCAAGCTCGTCCGAAAGACCTCTGTTTATCCCTCCATTCCCCATTCATACACGGTGGGCGTCAAAACACCCTCTCCTTGTCCGAAATAGATGTAGGCTAATATTTTAAATAGGGGCAGATGTGTAACTTCCATCAGATGTGACACAACCGCCCTACCTGTCAGCCCCGTTCATACACCGTGGGCGCCAACCGTGGGCGGCAAAACACCCTCTCCTCGCCCGAAATAGTTACCGGAAAATATTTGGGAGATGCGAGATTACCGTCCTATCCCCAACCGATGAGACGTCCAAATTTGAAACGGGGGATAAGTTCGTAACTTTCCCATATTTCAGACAGGCGCATCCCAAAAACATGGTTCCCCATACCTCTCCCTCCATTTTCCCATTCATACACCGTTTACGCTAGAACACCCCATTCCCACTAGGGATGGAAATGGGTAGGGTATGGGCGGGTACAACCTCCTTCTACCCAAACCCATACCCACAGAAAATTTCTATGCCCACCCATTTCAATACCCATGGTCATAAATTGGCACCCATGCCCATACCCATCGGGTATCCTATACCCAATGGGTATCCAGTGGACATAATATATAGCATTTAAAATTTTAAAATGTAGAGAAATGGGTTTAAACTTCAAGTGGTCATGGATGAGTAGTACATCACTAACACATGCTACTATGGTGGGTGGCCTCTTGGAGGCATGAAGGGAGTATGAGTGGCGGTTAGTAGAAACCCGGTACAGTGGGAGGTCGTGATGGGAATGGGGAATCGCTAGATCGAGTGTTGGATAGGAGTCTGGTAGCGAAGAGTCAAGATTTCATATTTTCAACGAGTCACATAGGACGCATGAGGAGTGGCGAGCAGGTGATTACGGGCCTATGAGCTATGACCAATTTAAGGAATCAAGACTTAGGGTGGGCCATAGGAGTTGGATGATGACCCCGCATGTCATAGGAGTTATTTTCATTTATTAATTGTTTTTGGGTATCCATTGGTTTACCCATGGGCTCAATGTCATACCCATATCCTACCCATATATTTTGCGGGTATGGATACCCATTACCCATGGGTACAAAATCTCTTCAAATCTTGCCCATACCCGTTGTTTTCGGGTAGGGTACCCGCGGGTACCCATACCCATGGGCAAAACTGCCATCCCTAATTCCCACACCAGCCTCCGTCCGCCACCCCATCCATCGCCGCCGTCCTCCACCACATCCATCGCCACCGTCCTCCACCATGCCAGAGTGCCTACCAAGACCGCGTCGTCCACTGCTAGAGATGGACGTTTCTCATCCACGGCGACGGACCAATAGCCTTGCATCGCGTCCTCTAGCTTCATCGGCGTCGTCGTCCTCTTTGCCGGGGCCGCTCACACGACCTTCTCTTCCACCGCAACGGGATTTATCCCCCGATGCACCAGTCTACCGTCGCAGATCTGCTTCAACTCCACCGACAGCCATTGCACCCCCGATGCCTACATGGAGCCGCAAGCGAGGTGGTACTTCATATCTGCTCAACTTTTTGATCTCAACCAGAAAATAGATCTTAACTTGGTTACTCTACTTTCTTTTCATCTCTTAGAATTTAGTTCTTAGTTCGAAGCAAACAATGGATGCTAAATATCATTTCTCCGGTTTGCAGCTTCAAATCTGCCATGGTATAACCATAATACGGTTTAATTGATCATGCTTAGGGTTTAATTGATCATGTTGGTTCCGTGGTGGTTTCTTTAATAGAAATCAGAGGGGAAACCCTCTTTTGCTAAAAAATATATGCTTAGAGT
Source organism: Triticum urartu (assembly GCF_056163025.1). Lineage (NCBI taxonomy): Eukaryota > Viridiplantae > Streptophyta > Magnoliopsida > Poales > Poaceae > Triticum > Triticum urartu. The sequence continues at coordinate 171,802,217 of NC_141875.1, forward strand.
TTCCCCCTTTCATGATCACTATACGATCAGAATACATGCTTCGTGTCATAATAACACTGCTGCACCCATCAAGCTAAACAAGCTTAGTTGTTCAAATACGAATCTGATATTATTAAAATAGAGTTGTTTAATTTGTCAGCTAAATGTTCCTAAATTAGTTTCGAAAATGCATGTTCGCCGCTCGGGTGTGTATCTCTGTGTGTGGTCTGGTCAGCACGGTTGGGGAGGTGAACTTTGCATATGCAGGGGTTTATAGGGAGACACTCTCCGAGTTGAAACCGCAATGCATTCCATAGATAATCTGACTACTTTTTATGTTTTCATGAATCTCAGATTCTGAACAGCATCATAATGATTATGAGCTTGCGCACATGAAAAGAATAAAGCAGGACAATGCCAAGGCTGTCAAACTTGGCATTAAGGGACTGAAATCAAGTCTGGATGCAATGCAATGCATACACTCTCCACCTACAGATTCATGCTCAGAATATGATCCTAACAGTGATTCTGAGCTAGAGGGAGACCTAAGTCAATGTAGCTCCCTAGTGGAGGAGTCAGAGGAAGATGCCCTATCTTATTCACCCATCAAGGTACTTGCTCTAACTTTCCAAGGTTACATTGCTCGCACATATCTTGCAACTGATGCTTTGCATTGCTTCTACTTTGTTGAATTGCCATTAGCTTAGCTTACACATCATGTATGTGAATACGCCCTGCCTATCCATTTTCAGTACATATTCCATCTGTCATTATACCATATTTATCCATTCAAATGTTGTTCTTGTGTATCAGACGTTCAAAGGGAAGAGGGCGATTGCTGATCGTGGAGGAGCACAAGCAAAGTATTTGGAAAAGGTAGGGGCACCTGATAAATCAAATAGCCCATTAGGTGTAGTTGCAATATCACCTGATCCACAAAATACCCCAACTCTAGCAGACTCTAGCCGTACTACACTGGCCATTTCTGATGCCCCAACCCAGCAGACCCCAACTGCAGCAAACAATATGATTATGCCAGTTGACATAGCACCAGCTGCACGACGCAAAACCCCCATTCCAGCAAAGAGTACACCAAATCCAGTTGCCAAATCCCTTTTCGAACCAGAGAGAGCCCCAATTGCAGCAAATAGGACCCCTATTCCATTTCTTCCCAGTTTAGAAGACGATGCTTATGTTGCTATCAGGAACTTTGTGTGCATCTTTCCTTCATGGGAAGATTATACCGCAGACACAGAACAATTTCCAGTCTTCCTCCGCAACTTACGCGTAAGTAATGTACTAATGTTATTCATGGTCATTACTGCATATGTTTCTGCTGATAGAAGACACAAGATTTCATTCTTTTAAATACGCGAGGCACAAACTGGATTGTGATGATGAGCAAGGGTTGGTTGCGCTTTTCAAGCACTCGTTGATGAAAGTATCGTTCCTACCTGAGGCAAGCGCACTTCGATGGCAAGCCTCTGAATGAAATTTCTGTAAGTCTCCGGTGCTACATTTATCTGACGGTGACTGGAATAATCTTGTTACACATTGGTCTCGGCTGCAGCGTAAGGTACTGTCTATTATATCACATCACAATTTGAACTACATTTCTGCATTTGCCTTAATGTCTCACTTGTATGAAAACTGTTAGCAGAAGAACATTCATTCTCAAGGGACCACATAATCTCGCAACTATACCGTACACTGCATTGCTCTTGTGAGTACCTCTTGCCCTGTATGACCATACTTACTTTCATAGTTGTTTGATTATGTAGCATCACTGCACATATTAGCCTCGTAATCGTCCATTTGGTGGGCATTATAAGATCCGTATGGACTCTTACATAAATTTATAATCAACCCAATGCTTTTTAAGAGGTTTAGCTCTGCAGTCCTCTTGTAAGGACTGAACGTGGTCTATCACTGAACTTACATTAACAGCTAGTCCCTCCGTCCCATAATATAAGAACATTTTGTACAGTACACTAGTGTTCAAAACACTCTTGTATTATGGGAAGAGTGATTGGTTCATTTTGTAGCATTCTGCATCTTATCTCCCTCGCCCACCATTTACTAAAAAAGATCAGATCTATATTTAATCTTACCAACAAGTAGAATACAGAGACAATGCCAGTGCAGAAGTGTAGCCCATTGCTCTTGTTAGTACATTTTGTCCTATAACGCTTGTACTTCCAGGGATTGGTAGTTGATTATGTAGCATCAATCTGCATCTTATCTTCATTATCCTCTATCCCTCCTAGTATTATCATATCTATAATTACTCTCTACAAAATGTAGAGTACAGGCAATGCTTATGAAGAAGATTCTGTGCTGAAATTCTTGAGTTATCCTTCCCTTGCCATGGAGAAGGGCATTATAAAGCCGGTGTTAACTGTTAATGTAAGTCAATCCTTCTAAAGCCTTTATCCTCAACTGCTGTTTAATTTGCTCATACTCCCTATCATTTACTGCTGTTTAGTTTGTTGTTTCTACCAAAATGCATGTTCGTAAGAACCGTAAGTTCTAAGTTTTACTTGTAAAACCAAATTCTTTATTCATACCATGCACATTACTTAATACTCCCTATATGTATGCTTGTTTTTGTGGATCTATAATCCAGTGTGTGGTGAAGCAGCCCACGTTTGCACCTTGTCATCTCCTGTTTTATCTTACTGATGTGGCTGATGATATGAGCAACATGCCATGCACATTATCCAAAATAGATACAATGATTTTCTTTACCCTTCATCTATGCTTGTTATGTTGACATGGTAATCCAGTAGTGTGGTGAAGCTCCCCGCATTATGAACAATGCCAAATTATGCTATTGATATTTTGAACATACTCTTTATTTTCTAATTTGAAATTGGATAGAATTGACAGAACAGTTATCATCTTTGTTTATACACGTGCAAAACCTGTCATCTCTCTGCTTTGTTTCAGGGTGATAGGCCTGATGGCATGCACAAGTCTGCTGAAGGCTGTGACACAAACCCAACATATATTGCAGCAAAGAAGGCAAAAAATCTTGAAGATAGCGAGACAACCCCAAAGTCTTGTCTTGATGCAGTGTTCAAGTTACTTGATACTAACAGTCAGACAAGCTCACAGAATTTGTTGTCTAAATCAGTTCGACTTCTTCAGTCCCAAGTTCTAGCAGAAAGGCATTCTGCAACTCAACTTCGACTTGAAGTCCTATCTCTAAGAAAGATTGTAGAGAACACCAATGAGAACCTCATCGCTAAACAGCTACACCTAGAAGCTATGACCGACATTCTAGGCCGGTCTCACAGCCTTGCTCAGTATCTTGCGCAGCACTTCCCCCGCAAGGCTAACCTTTCTTGAACTGTGTTGGAAGTGGTCTCGGTTCAATATTATTTTGTTACATTGCAATGGTGCCCAGTTTTTGTAATCTGCTTCTTTGTTGCACTTTATGATCACTTGTGGTGAACTTTGATGCCCAGTGGATGTAATATACCTTAAATCCTTTATTGTGTAGTGTAGGTTTATTCTTAGCTACTATGCCGTAATTTCTTTATTGTATAGAGTAGGTTTATTCTTAATTCCTACTAGTTACACAGCAGCCCGAAATGAACCCTGGCCCATGATTGTGCGAATCAAATCACGGGCTTTTAACAGGCCAAAATTGTCTGGGTCCATGTTTGGCCCAATCAGATATCAGTTGCGAGCAGGCCAGATGCAAACCGGGTCGTAGTTTGGCCCAACTATATGACGAGCTTTTAACAGGCCGAAATTAATAGAGGGCCTAAATGTTAAACGGGCCCTTAACAGGCCAAAACTAATATCAGGACGAATTACTATGTGGGACTTTAGCAAGTGGGCCCAAAAGCATATGTCCAGTTGACGGGCCGAATCTGATATGGGCCATAATTGAGCCCACAGCCTCTTAAAGGGTCGGACCTGATCTGGGCCGTAATTTGGCCCAGAACGTGGTCGGCTTTTAACGGGCCGGATCTCATATAGGCCACTATTAGGCCCGGAGCGTGGCAGGCCATTAATGGACCGGATCAAATATGGGCCGACATTTGACCCAAAACATGGTAGCCAGTTAATGGGCAGGCCCACTAGGGTCCTCAAAATCTTGTGGGCCTACAGCTGGGCCAGCCCATTAATGTCGGCCAAATCTCTTGGGCCTTTAGCTGGGCTGGCCCATTGTGACCCGCAAGAATCTTGTGGGCCTTTACCTGGGCCGGCCCATTATGGCACAAAAAATCTTGTGGGCCTTTACCTGGGCCGGCCCATTATGGCCCGCAAAATCTTGTGGGCCTTTAGCTGGGCCAGCCCATTATGGTCCGCAAAATTTCGTGGGCCTTTAGCTGGGCCGGCCCATTATGGTCCGCAAAATCTTGTGGGCCTCTAGTTGGGCCGGCCTATTTAAACTTGTTGGGCCGTGCCACGTGTCGACGTATCATAGGCGCCTTCTGTCCAGTGAGTGGATGACATCTGTCCCGACGATGAGCTGACACGTGTTTCCTCTAGCCAATGATGATTTTACACGTGGAAAATCCCCATTGGTCGGGGTTGTTAACGGGTTATCGGATCCAAAACCTGACCCGATAGCTTAACGGCGTTCCGTTATGGTGGATGCCACACGTGGGTCACCCTTGATGAAAGCACTTTTGTGACGCGCGATTTATTGTCATGGAAGTGGACACTTCCGTGATGATAATTTTGGTAATGTCATGGAACACATCTACGATAGCACAGGTATGACTATCTTGATTCTGTCATAAATTTGTCATGGATGTACATGCATGAAAAAAAGCGACCTACTGTGACAAACATGTATCATCACGGAAGTGTATTTTTTGTAGTGACCCCTCCACCGTCTACTGTTCATCCAGCCCTCCACACCACGGGGTCCTGTTCAACCACCCCTTCACGGGCACCCCTCCATCGTCTACTATTCATCCTGCCCTCCACACCACGGGGTCCTGTTGAACCACCCCTCCACCGTCTACTCTTCATCCAGCCCTCCACACCACGGGGTCCTGTTCATCCACCCCTCCACGGGCACCCCTCCAGCGTCTACTCTTCATCCAGCCCTCCACCACACCACAGGGTCCTGTTCATCCAGAGGCAACGCCACCGCTCACTGTTCATCCAAACACCCCCCCCCCCCCCCGCAACGCTCACTGTTCATCCCATCGATCGGCTTCAGTTAGCAGCAGTAGCGAAGGAATCGCTCGATAAGGTTCAGTTAACAACCATCGATCGATCGCTCGGGTTCAGTAACGCGTAGCCTGCAGTGCAATCGCTCGGGTTCAGTTAGAGCCCAACGCCTCGCTCGAGTTCAGTTAGAGCCAACGCCTCGCACACACGCGCGTACGTGTACGAGAGAAAGGCGCATCGCTCGGCCCCCGACCTCCCATTGTAACCGGGAACTCCCCGAAATTTTCCTGCCCCTCGCTTCTACCACGGTTTTGTCCGTCATGGACGGCCCAAAGAATGTCATGTAGCTGCGTCTTCGGCCCGCCCGGGACGAAAAGCCCATTTTCTGTCATGAATTTTTGTCATAGAAGTAGGAGCCCACCACATCTATGCTGATATCGGGTTTTGTCACAATTATCATCATAGAAGTGTCATATGTATGACAGAAAAAAATTTCATTCGGCCCAAAATGTCACGGATGTGTCTTATTTTGTAGTGCTAGATGGCTTCTTCTCTCTTTTGGATCTCAATACAATGTTCTCCCCCTCTCTTGTGGAGATCTATTCGATGTAATATTCTTTTTGCGGTGTGTTTTTTGAGAACGCTGAATTGTGGGTTTATGATCAAGATTATCTATGGGCAATATCTGAATCTTCTCTAAATTCTTTTATGTATGATTGGTTATCTTTGCAAGTCTCTTCGAATTATCAGTTTGGTTTGGCCTACTAGATTGATCTTTCTTGCAATGGGAGAAGTGCCTAGCTTTGGTTTCAATCTTGCGGTGTCCTTTCCCAGTGACAGTAGGGGCAGCAAGGCACGTATTGTATTGTTGGCATCGAGGATAACAAGATGGGTTTTTTTATCATATTGCATGAATTTATCCCTCTACATCATGTCATTTTGCTTAAGGTGTAACTCTGTTTTCATTAACTTAATACTCCAGATGCATGTTGGATAGCGTTTGATGAGTGGAGTAATAGTAGTAGATGCAGGCAGGAGTCGGTCTACTTGTCTCGGACGCGATGCCTATATACATGATCATACCTAGATATTCTCATAACTATGCTCAATTTTGTCAATTCCTCAACAGTAATTCATTCACCCACCGTAGAATACTTATGCTATTGAGAGAAGCCACTAGTAAATCCTATGGCCCCCGGGTCTATCTTCATCATATTAATCTTCCAATACTAAGTTATTTCCTTTGCTTTTTACTTTGCCTTTATTTTACTTTGCATCTTTATCATAAAAATACCAAAAATATTATCTTATCATATCTATCAGATCTCACTCTCGTAAGCGACCATGAAGGGATTGACAACCCCTTATCGCGCTGGTTGCTAGGAGTTACTTATCACTCTCACTTAGCCATAGGAGCTTTAGTATGGTCGGCGCAACCCCTTGTGTTCGGAAGACCGTACTAGGGGCTCTATAGGCGCCTGATCGGAGAAAAAACCCGATCCATCGCACGCTGCATTGGTTATGGCATTATGCGGGAGAAATCCTTAAAGATTTTGTAACCGCTCGAACAGTTGACTAGCTCTCGCCGGATCATGACAGTTAGTTTTCGGCTTTCTCTACTGAGGTGCTCATCCGAAAGAACCGGGACACAACCGCAGTAGTTCTCCTAGTGCTACCTTTGCCGATATAGCGGAATGTAAGGTACCAAAACATGGGAGCCGGGAAAACCCAACTATTGACCCAAGACATGATTCGGAGCGGATGCATATAATGCTATAGGTTCAGGGTGCCGAACTTCCATGAAGGTATTCGGACATTTATTGCCGTGTTACGGGAAAGACGAAGCCCCTGGCATATTGGCATATCGCCGTGTACGGATGCCACTTGACAAAATGATTTCGATAAGAAATAATCAGCAGGTAAACGTCATATAAATCCACATGTTGTATTTGAATAATACGTCTATGCGTATGGGTACAAGTAATGTGATAAAAAGGGGTTGTGATAGCCAAACCTGCTGTGACCAGGGGGAAAAGGTTGAGTACGGATCCGTAATATAGCTGGACGGTCACTGCGGGGAATGTCTAAGGATTCCCTAACGCGTTCAAGCTACCTCCGTGTAGTCCATCCTGGTCAGTGCAAAGGTGAACCTACGATGGAAATATAAGGAATGTTTACGTGTCGGAGGGCGGTTGAACCGCTGAGTTCGGCCTGTCATGGCCTTCACCGGAGTGTTTAGTTGAGCTCTGGACGAGCCAGGGTATCCTTTTTCGAAGTAATTCGGAGCCCCTTAACGGTGTCCGGGATCCTGGACGTCGACTCGAGGTTCGGCTGCAAGGTGCTGCTCGTTGTTTCTGCTGCTAAGGCAGTGGTGTATTTGTTGGTGCCGAAGGAAGGTTCGGCCTTGCTGTGAACCGTGATAACGCCGCGTGGATCGGGCATCTTGAGCTTACGGTAGGCATAATGTGGCACCACGTTGAATCAAGCGAACGCGGTTTGCCCGAGCAGTGCTTGATAGTTACTGCGGAAAGGGGCGATTTCGAAGATTAACTCTTCGATACGGTAATTTTCTAGTGATCCGAAGATTACCTCGAGGGCAATGGAGCCTGTACAACTAACCTCCATACCTGGTATGATGCCTCTAAAAGTGGCTTAACTGGGTTTGGTCGCTGAATGATCGATGCCCATCTTGCGCACTGTGTCTTGGTAAAGCAGATTTAAACTGCTACCTCCGTCCATAAGGACTCGAGTGAGGTGGAACCCGTCTTCTATTGGGTCGAGGATTAGTGCGGCTGGATTGCCCTGATTGGCGTTAACCAGACGATCCATGCGGTTGAAGGTGACCGGCCGTAGTTTATATTGTGGGACGGCTAGTTCCGTTGAGTCGCCATCCCTAAGGGTGCATATCTGGTCCGAGTTTGCAATTTGGGTGGTATTTACCACATTCACCGATTGAATATGGGGGGGGGATTTCTTTTGCCCTCCTATGTTCGGTGATCTGGGCTCTTTGTCGCTATCGTCGCTTTGAGACCCCTCTTCATCTTTCGCGCCTGCCTTGCCAGTTTGTTTGAAGACCCAGCATTCTCTGTTGGTATGGGTGGCTAGCATTTCTGGGGTGCCATGAATTTGGCATTGGCGATCGAGTATGCGGTCCAGACTAGATGGACCCGGAATTTTATTTTTTGGGTGGCCCTTTCCGCTGACCGGACTTTGAGCCCCTGAACCCGCCATTAACTACCGTATTTTTGGCGTTTTCACCATATTTGCGGCGCTTGTGTTTGTTGCCGTCGTGGTTTGCCGTTGCTATCCCTGGCTTCTGATATGCCAGGTTTCCTTGCTGTATTGGTGCTACGAGCCAACCAACTATCTTCGCCCGCACAAAAGCGGGTCATAAGTGTCGTGAGGGCTGTCGTGGATTTTGGCTTCTCTTGGCCGAGGTGCCAGGTGAGCCATTCGTCACGGATATTGTGCTTAAATGCCGCTAAGGCCTCTGCATCCGTACAGTCGACAATTTGGTTCTTCTTGGTTATGAACCGGGTCCAGAATTTCCTGGCTGATTCCCCTAACTGCTGAGTTATATGACTTAAATCGTCAGTGTCCGGCGGTCGCACATAAGTGCCCTGGAAATTGTCCAGGAATGCCTCTGCCAGGTTCTCCCAAATTCCTATGGAATTTGCTAGCAAGCTATTGAGCCAATGCCGAGCCGGCCCTTTGAGTTTTAGCGGGAGATACTTGATGGCATGTAGGTCATCCCCGCGGGCCATGTGAATGTGGAGGAAGAAGTCTTCTGTCCATACCGCAGGGTCTGTGGTACCATCGTATGATTCAATGTTTACGGGTTTAAACCCTTCTGGGAATTTGTGATCCATTACTTCATCAGTGAAGCATAAGGGGTGTGCGGCGCCTCTGTGCCGGGCTTTATCACGACGCGGTTCATACGAGTCTTGTCTGCCGTGTTCGGCTCGACCGGATTTGCTTTTAGTGTATCCGGCGTGACGATCATCGTTGCATGTTGGTGCGCGCACCCGTGATCCGTAGATCGATCTTGCATGTTTTGCCTTGTTTTCCAATACGTCTCGCAGGTCCCGCGTGTTGCCCCCAGCCTTGGCATTTTTGCTTGATTGGCGGCAGGGTGCGGGCTGGACTTCGGGCTGAAATGCCTCTCTGTCTCGGCCACGAGGTGGCCCGTCAGCCGCATCATACACTGGTGAGGTAGGTTTCAATGCTTCCTCCTCGAGGTGAGGTAGCAACCTGCGCTTTGGGTAACTCTTGGAGGGGCGCTCGAGTTCGTATTCCTCGGCCGCAAGGACTTCGGTCCATCTGTCTCCTAGCAAATTTTGATCAGCTTGAAGTTGTTGTTGCTTTTTCTTCAAGCTATTTGCTGTGTCCATAAGCTGGTGCTTGAAGCACCCCTGTTCGACGGGATTCTCAGGCACGATAAATTCTTCATCGCCGAGGATCACCTCGTCTTCAAAGAGAGGCATGTGATTGTCCTCCTCCGATTATCCATCTGCTGCCCGCTCTAGAGGGCTAGCTTGTTCACCCTCCCGCTCTAAATTGTGCTGGAGGGGATTGTTGTCGTCTTCAGCACTATCCGGAGTGTTAATGTCTCTTGTGCCGGTATCACTACTTTTTCTATAGCGGGACTTAGAGCGGCGCCGCTGACGTTGGCGCTTGGGTTGCTTCTTGGAGGGGTCATCCTCCGCTGTTTGTCCCCTGCATCGTCGTCCATACCGTCGATGTCTTCGGAGTCGAAGTCGAGCATGTCGGTTGAATCGTCGACAGTGGCTACTAAGTGGGTGGTGGGTGGGGAGCGAATTTCTTCGTCGTTCGCATCCCATTCTAGCCGGACATAGTTCGGCCAAGTTTCTCCTGACAAGGAGAGAGACCTTAATGAATTTAGCACATCGCCGAAAGGTGAGTGCTGAAAGTTATCTGCGGAGGTGAACTCTATGATCGGCGCCCAATCAGATTCGATAGGCACGGACACAGGCGGCTCGGAGTCCGTGGCCGGGGACGAATCCAGTGGTTTGGCAACACGGCTCTCGTAAGGTGTGAAGTCAGTATCCGGCTCCATCGCCACTGAGAGTGTGGCCTCCATGGCGGGGTCTATCCCCCCATCCTCGGATGGCGCAATTTGCTTTGGACACAAGGTGACCCTGCTTTTTCAGGGTAAGAAGGGGTAGAGAAAATGCCTCGAGCCGAGGTCCGAGTACCAAGCACTGCAGCGCTGAAGTATGAGCCCCGTGGACTAGCGATTGCTTCTCCACGAGGCTCATACCAGGCGCTACGACGCTGAAGTATGTAACTAATGCCATACTCCCAGGAAAAGCTCGAACAACCTAGGGCTGGAGTAGTTGCAGGTGTGATCTCCTGAACACTGTCCGACGGCAGAGCTACGTCATGCTCGTCGTGACTGTGCGGTGCACCTGACATGGGCTCGAATCCGTCAAAGATCAAGTCTCCGCAGATGTCGGCAGTGTAGTTTAAGTTTCCGAACCTGACCTGACGGCCAGGGGTGTAGCTCTCGATCTGCTCCAGATGGCCAAGCGAGTTGGCCCGCAGTGCGAAGCTGTCGAATACGAAGATCTGCCCGGGGAGGAAACCTCACCCTGGACCGCATCGTTACCGATGATCGAAGGAGCCATCAAGCCTTATGGTGACGGCACAGTGGAACTCTCAAAAGCACCAATGTCCGTGTCAAAACCGGCGGATCTCGGGTAGGGGGTCCCGAACTGTGCGTCTAAGGCGGATGGTAACATGAGGCGGGGGACACGATGTTTACCCAGGTTCGGGCCCTCTCGATGAAGGTAATACCCTACGTCCTGCTAGATTGATATTGATGATATGAGTATTACAAGAGTTGATCTACCACGAGATCGTAGAGGCTAAACCCTAGAAGCTAGCCTACGGTATGATTGTATGTTGTCCTACGGACTAAACCCTCTGGTTTATATAGACACCGGAGGGGCTAGGGTTACACAAAGTCGGTTACAAGGGAGGAGATCTACATATCCGTATTACCAAGCTTGCCTTCCACGCCAAGGAGAGTCCCATACGGACATGGGACGAAGTCTTCAATCTTGTATCTTCATAGTCCTACAGTCCGGCTAAAGGATATAGTCCGGCTGTCCGGAGACCCCCTAATCCAGGACTCCCTCACTTAGCAACAAAGATCCTGCCTTCGGATATGTGGTAGAAGGTGTGCCCAATAGTTTCTTTAGGGTATCCTATGAAGACGCACTTCTCTGATTTGATTTCAAGCTTATCTGGCTGAAGCCTTTCGACATAACCCCAAAACTATAGTGGTAAATTGGTAAGAGACGTCATAGATCACACCATATCTAATAAAGTACGGTTACGACATTTAGACACACCATTACGATGTGGTGTTCTAGGTGGCATGAGTTGTGAAACTATTCTACATTGTTTTAAATGAAGGCCAAACTCATAACTCAAATATTCTCCTCCGCGATCAGATCGTAGAAACTTCATTTTCTTGTTACGATGATTCTCTACTTCACTCTGAAATTCTTTGAACTTTTCAAATGTTTTAGACTTGTGTTTCATTAAGTAGATATACCCATATCTACTCAAATCATACGCGAAGGTCAGAAAATAACGATACATGCCACGTGCCTCAACACTCATCAGACCGCATACATCGGTATGTATTATTTCCAATAAGTCATTAGCTTCCTCAGTTGTTCCGGAGAACGAAGTTTTATTTGTCTTTCCCATGAGGCATGGTTTGCAAGTATCAAATGATTCATAATCAAGTGATTCCAAAAGTCCATCTGCATGGATTTTATTCATGCTCTTTACACCAATATGATCTAAACAGTAGTGCCACAAGTATGTTGCATTATCATTATTAACTTTGCATCTTTTGTCATCAATATTATGAATATGTGTATCACTATGATCGAGATTCAATAAACCATTCACATTGGGTGTATGACCATAGAAGGTTTTATTCACGTAAATAGAACAACAATTATTCTTTGACTTAAATGAATAACCGTACTGAAATAAACATGATCAAATCACATTCATGCTCAACGCAAACACTAAATAACATTTATTTAGGTTCAACACTAGGTAGAGGGAGTGTGCGATGGTGATCCTATCAACCATGGAATCACTTCCAACACACATCGTCACCTCGCCCTTAACTAGTCTATGTTTATTTTGTAACTCCTGTTTCGAGTTACTAATCTTAGCAACTGAACTGGTATCAAATACCCAGGGCTACCACTAATACTAGTAAGGTACACATCAATAACATGTATATCAAATATACCTTTGTTCACTTTGGCATCCTTCTTATCCTCCAAGTATTTGGGGTAGTTCCGTTTCTAGTGACGATTTCCTTTGTAGTAGAGGCACTCAGTTTCAGGCTTGGGTCCAGCTTTGGGCTTTTTCATGGGAGCGGTAACTTGCTTGCCATTCTTCTTGAAGTTCCCTCTCTTTCCCTTGCCCTTTTTCTTGAAACTAGTGGTCTTGTTAACCATCAACACTTGATGCTCTTTCTTGATTTCTACCATCGCCGATTTTAGTATCGCGAAGAGCTCGGGAATCATTTTCGTCATCCCTTGCATATTATACTTCATCACGAAGTTCTAATAGCTTGGTGATAGTGACTAGAGAACTTTGTCAATCACTATCTTATCTGGAAGATTAACTCCCACTTGATTCAAGCGATTATAGTACCCCAGACATTCTGAGCACATACTCACTGGTTGAGCTATTCTCCTCCATCTTGTAGGCAAAGTACTTGTTAGAGGTCTCATACCTCTCGACACGGGCATGGGTCTTAAATACCAATTTCAGCTCTTGGAACATCTCATATGCTCTATGGCGTTCAAAATGTTTTTGAAGTCCCGGTTCTAAGCCGTAAAGCATGGCGCACTAAACTATTAAGTAGTCGTCAAATTGAGCTTGCCAAACGTTTATAACGTCTGCATCTGCGCCTGCAATAGGTCTGTCACCTAGCGGTGCATCAAGGACATAATTCTTCTGTGCAGCAATGAGGATAATCCTCAGATCATGGACCTTGTCCGCATCATTGCTACTATCATCTTTCAATTTAGATTTCTCTAGGAGCATATAATATATATATATATAGTCAAACACTATTCTGATCACAACTTGACCTGCCCAGGCAGTAGTACGTTGAACTTCCCCTAGTGCTATGTTGAACTTCCGCCAACATTGCCCAAATGGGGCTTGCAATATACCATTGGAAAGCTATGAACACAAGTATCATGACCCAAGTTAAATTTTTGGCAAAATATAAGCGGTTTAAGAGCAGTTTTGAAAACCATTTTTTTCTTCATACAAAAACATGAATCGTATTTTCGATCGCATTTTTAAAGTTTATCGGAATGAGGCAAATAATATGGTGTTGGAAAGCTGCTGCAAAACCGCTCTTTACACATGTTGAAAGTTTTCTCTAATTCCCTATGGATAAAGAGTAATTTGGAAAATCGTAAAATTTCGCAAACCGAACAGCCGAGTTCGTATTTTCGATGTCATTTCTAAACGACTAATCCAATTGAGGCAAATGATATGGTATTGGAAAGCTTATGGAAATGCGCTACATTTTCATGTGAATTTTTTTTCCTAATTTAAAACGGTCTAAAAGTAATTTAGAAAATGATACAAGTTCCACCGAGTTCGTATTTTTGACCTAATGTTTTAACCGTAAGTCCAAATGCAGCAAATGATACGGCGTTGGAAAGCTTGAACAAATGTGAAACTTTTTGGTATATATTTTTTCTCCCAATTCTTTATGGTTTTAAGTCAATTTTGAAAATGGCTAAAACCATATTTTCGCCATAATTTCTAGAAACATTATCGGAATGTGGCAAATAATATACCGTTGAAAAGCTACAGAAAATGTGAAACTTTTTCGTGTTAACGGTTTTCTCTGATTCGTAGTCGTTTTTAAGTAATTTCGAAAACCGTGAGATCATTAATTGCGTCTTTATCGCAAAACAGATTCTTTGAAAATAAACCACGTGAAGAACTCTAACTTCTCGGCATGTCTACTTGAACTTCACTTTGTTTTTTACGTTCTTTTTTTGCTCGTAGATCTCCATCCATTGCTCGTGGATCTCCATCCATTCACCGGAATTGAGCAAGTGATATACCGATGGAAAGCTGCTGTAAATACGCAACTTTCATGTGTTGATCATTTTTTCATACTCGCGGCAATTTTAAAAGCTTTTCATATGAAATTCATTCAATGTAGTAGTTGAACTTCCTGTTGTTTTCATGTTGACCTTCTATGACGTATTTTCATTTGTAATTTTCTCATCCATTCGTTAGTGTTACACAAATGATATTCCTTTTGTACAAACCTCTCACACAATAAATTTTTTAACTTTCTCCGACCGAGGAGTTGAACTTACACAAATGACATTCCTACCGTTTTGAAGTAAATTACAAAATGACAAGATCATGATTTTTGCCTTCATCATGAATGGAAATACACTGCGTGAAGTAGTTGAATTTCTCGGGCATGTCTGTTTCAACTTCACTCTATTTTTGGTATGTTGTTTTTTGCCCGTAACTCCCAAACCACTTACCGGAATTGATCAAATGATATACCGATGGAAAGCTGTTGAAAACACACAACTTTCCCGTGTTGATCAGTTTTCATGCTTGCGATGGTTCAAAAGAATTTTTTGAATATAAAAAAGTGTTTTAAACGGTATACATGCAAATTTTAAACCGCTCATCGGAATGTAGCATATAATATACTATTGGAAAGCTTATGAATAGGAGCATCTTTTTCATGCAGATAGACGTTACAAATTTGTTGTTGTTTGAGAGCAGTTTTAAAAATGGCTAAGACAACATCGTTTTTTGCCAGTTTTTTACATGTAATTGAAGGTTGGACGTCTCGCACTAGAGATCTTAAACTTCACTAGGAGGAGCACGTGAACTTGTTGCAACAAACCTTTGAAGCTTTTAGTTTTCTATTCTTATATTCTTATCTGAAATGCTCGGTGTAGTAGTTGAACTTCACGCTGTTTTCACCTTGAACTTCTGTCACGTATTTTTGTTCAACCTCTCTCACAAGAATTTTTGAACTTTCTCGGGCCGAGCACTTGAACTTCTAGCAACAAAACTTTTAGCCTTTGCTTTTTCATTCCTTTTTAATACAAAATGCACACCATGTAGTACGCGAACTTCTAGCAGTTTTCAATCTAAACTTGTTAGATCATCCGCTCTGCCTTCATTGCGAAAACAGAGTCTTTGAAAATGCACTGCGTGAAGAGTCTTCTTGGAGCAGTTTTGTTTGCAGTTCACTCTGTTTTTCACACGCTGTTTTTTGCTCGTAACTCCACAACCACTTATCGGAATTAAGGAAATGATATACCGATGGAAAGCTGCTAAAAACACGCAACTTTTCTGTGTTGATCATTTTTTCATACTCATAAAGGTTCAAAATAATTTTTTAAATACATAAAAACGTGTTTTAGTTGTTATACATGAAACTTTTAAATCGTACATCTGAATGTGCCATATAATATACCCTTGGAAATCTTATGAATAGGAGCAACTTTTTCATATAGACATTAGATTCAAATTCGGAGTCTCACACTAGAAATTTTGAACCACACAGGGAGGAGCACGCGAACTTCTTGCGACAACCCTTTTATGCTTTTAGTTTTGTATTGTTTTTTAATATCACCTAAAATGCATTCCGTGTAGTAGTTGAACTGCTCGTGGTTTTCACCTTAAACTTCGGTCGCGTATTTTTGTTTGTAGTTCCTCACCCTGTTCGATGGAGTTGCACAAATGATATACATGTCGAAACTTGTTATTTTAATACCAAAAATGGTATTGATTTTTTTAACATGTTAATCTCTGTGTTTTATAAACTCTGTACTTTTTTGTTATTTTAATTTGAACTTCTTATTTCTATTTTTATTAAAGAAAAAAATCAACTTTTCTAAGAAAGCATCGAACAACTTTATTTGAATTAAAATACTTTTTTCTAGTAATGAAGAATATGAGGTTTCTCTGTACATCGAGCCGCTTCGTTATTTTAATTTGAATATCTTGGTTTTATTTTGTAGTAGCAAGGAAACTTTGAGTTTTTAAAAACACTAAAAATGACGTTTTTTGTGAACTTGTGAATCCTAGGGTTTAATATACTTTGAACTTATGTGTTATTTTTATTTGAACTCCACATTTTATTTTTAATTAAAGAATTGTTTTTATTTTTAAATAAACATCGACTTTCATTATTTCTTTCAATTTGAACTTCATGGTTGATTTTTTAATATTAAGGGATATCTGAGAATTTAATAACGGTAAAAATCCTATTTTTTAATGAACACCGAACCACTTCGTTATTTTGCTTTGAACTTCTAGATTTTTTGGAAATAGTGAAAATCTATTTTTAAACTATTGTAGTTCTTTTTTTAAAATTTGAACTTCTTCGTTTTATTCTTTTGTAACGAGAAAAATCTGAATTTTCTCTAATCCTCAGACTTCTTTATTATTTTAATTTGAACTTCTTAGTATTATTTTTAGGAAAAAATATGTTTCTAAATAATGTTTAAACATTTTTAAAATTTTAAAATATGTTTCTAAATAATTTCTAAAATAATTTTTAATTCCGTCGGCGCCTATATATAGGGGAGTTGTTATTCTAATCCCGGGATTAGAATAACTATTTGGATCATAGCTCCCTATACAGGGCCCGCTGGAGGTTCGTGAGATCCGAAAATGCCACCGAACAGAAAAAGAAAACCACCCAACGCCGATCCCATCACCCGCAACCTCCTGCCCCGCCCCAAATCGCCCTCACCACGCGCCCCAACCCCCCGCGCGCCGCCGCGCGACCGCCTCCGCCGTGGCCAACCACCTTCTCCCGCCGCTCCAGCCACACGCCACCTTATCCACCGCAGCGGCCATCGGCCAGCTTCTCCCGCAGGCGCAACCATCACAGCGCATTGTTGCCCCTCCCCTTCTTGCCGGACCGCGCCGCCCCTCCCCGCAGGACCGCGCCGCCCCTCCCCGCCGACCAAGCACAGCCCCTCCTCACCGGCCTCTCACCACCTCTCCACGCCGGCCTTGCACCACCTGGACCGTGTCTCCACCGGACGCCCACGCCGACGTCCTCCGCCACGGCCGTGGTCCCATACCAATTCCTCCGCAGCCCCTCCATCGCTGCCCTATGCCCCGACCACATCCCTTCCACATGCCCCCAACCTTCCCTTCGGCGTGACCTTCCGTCCGCTCCGACGGGGCCTTCCTTTCCCTCCGACGCGGTCTGCCCTCTGCTCCGGCGTGACGCACGCCTCTAGATCCTACAGTTCAAAGAGAATGGGGACTAAGGTTCAGAAGATTTTCTTCTTCTTTTTCGTGTTTGGGCTAAAAACACACTCAGTACAAAGAGATGCTGTTCGGGTTCCATGGCATTGCCCCCATGGCCGATTGACCCCGATCTCATACCCTGTTGGTGAATGTCGCGGTAATTCGTGGCCTCCTATAGATGCAGGTCGCGGCCTCCTGTAGATGCTGGTTGCAGTGTCAGACATGGGTGTGTGGGGGGTGTGCAATGTACTGGCCTGCTGGGTGTGTGTCTGCTTGTGAAGTTCGTCCTCGCCAGTGTGTGTGCTCACTGCGTGGGTTGCCATCTACCAACACTTGTTTCCTGCTCCTATCGGACTCGGTGTGTGGTGGGCGGCGGACAAGATGGAGGCATGGAGCTAGAGAGTGGGTATGGCTAGCAGTAAGAGAAAGAAGAGACAGGTTAGTTGGAGCCTGCAATGCGACGAGCAAAATAATGCATGAGACAGGTTAGCTGGAGCCTACAGGCATGGGCGCCGAGCTGCTAATACTTTGGGGTGGCTTGTAATGTACGTGGCCGAATACTACTGCTACAAACATGTGTATTATTTTTGGTAGCTCGCTTTTATATTTTTGTGCTAAAACTTTTGCCCGCTTCTTCTGACTACTACTACTTGAGAGTTAATCCAACTTGAACCCAAAACTGAACCTGAACCTGAACTTCTGTAGTTGAGGCTGCTCCGTCCACTTGCTAGCTTCATATGCACTAGATCGGAAGTGCGCCCTGGCGCACCGGTGCCTGGCTCAGCACAATGACCCAACGTATAAAACTCAAATATAACAAAGCATTTTGTGCATCCAAAGGAAATCAGAGCAATCACTCAAGCTAAATTTATTTTGTACAGATCACAAACAGTAAGTAATATAGTTGCTGCCCAGATAACTGAGTTTAGCATAGAGCATACAAATTAATGATATACCAGAAGCATGGTATAGTTGTTCCCAAGACAACTGGCCTTGAACTTTACTACAAAGCATAAAGGCACAAAGTGTACCAAAAGCAAGACATAGTGCTTGCTCAGGACAACTGACTTGAATTGGACTGCATCAAGTTCAGTACAAAGCGTCAAGACATAAGTTCTATAAAATATAGCCAAGAAATTCATACTGGCAAGCATAAGTGTCAGATTTTGGAGCTGCTCATAAACATAATGAGATAACAGACAAATTGAGAACGAAGCTCTGGAAACATCGATAATAGTAGGACATTTGTCTTTGTTAATCAAAGAACATCTACTGTAGCTTGTAGTTAACCATTACTGAGAACTCCTACTTCCTCCTTCCAAGTGAAAAGGTTATTTTCTGAGGCGAAGCTAATGCAGATAGTAGTGGCCAATACTTGAATGACTTCACCTTGCTAATGATAATATGGAAGATCTACAAAAACAATATAATTAGCTAATGAACCTAAGCACTATGCAAACTATACAAAATTTAGATAAATGGAATACTAAGATTGAACACAAATTAGTAACACTGTGCCTGTAGAGCAAAGTGCAGAAGATTGTACTTCACAATTCAGACATCAATGGTAGCCACCATGGGCTCTATCCTCTGAACTACGTTGATTGAGGCTTTATTTCTTTCTAATTGCTTTGAAGAGTACCTACATCTTTATAACGCCTTTATAAAGAACCAGTGTTCGCACTATTCATGTAGGCCAGTAAAAGAAAGGTTCATGTGACACTATAATAAGTAGTTAAGAAAACAGATTGAATCTAAAGTGCAGCTAAATGAATGCAATAGAAAAGGTTACCATAGCTATTTCTAAATAACTAGATATGAAAGAGAAGTAGCACAAAGCAACACATATGGCCTTTTGAAGGAGGCAAGTGCATCAATGCTACCTCTGAATATAAAATTAGGCATATTGGGGCAACATATTTCTGTAGAAAATTGAGGGATTATAAAAAACTAAAAGGTGGTGTTCTATATAGAACAATAATTAGATCGTGTGAGCCTAGAGCAAGAGCTTTACACCAATAGTAGGCAACAAAACTACTCCCTCCGATCCAAAATGTTCAAAGCTGCGACACCTATTATGGATCAGAGGTATTATAAATTAGCATGATCAACTTATAATGTAGGGTTCTGCATCCATTTTAAATGACTCAACAACATACAGCTAAGATATACCGATTTGTCATTGTAGAAGTACACAATTCGCATAAATGACAAAAAAGGAATGCACATATGTGCATTAGAATCAAAGTGACCAAAAGTGAAGCACGGAGACACTTTATTTTCAAAGGAGGTGAAATTACCTTGTGAATCACTGGCACCACCCTAATTCAAGCTATAGGAGCATAGGGCCCTGAGCAAAAGAAGAAAACACAAAAGATTTAGTTAGTGGCCACAAGAGGACAAAGAAAGTAAACTGCACTATATATTGCTAGCTATGACAACGTCCAAAATATAATTAAAATCTAACGATCAGATCCACTTGTACATGTTTGGGCTCAACGGATCAGAGAACATATAGCGCAGTACATCTTCGTGTTTTTTATAGGAGTCCAGTAATTATATGAATAAAAATAAACTAACCGCTACATGGATTATCCGGGCAAACCGGCACATACATCGACTCTGCGAAAACTATGTTTGGGATAGAAAGGAGAACAAAATGAAAGCTCAAGAAATCATCACCATTCCCCATAAGAAGCCTGCTCCCTCACAACAACATAGCTGGAATAAAAAATATATCTAAACGAAGAGTAGACATGTTATAGAGATAAAAGTCGCAAAGAAGTGAATATATCTTTTGAAACTAACAATACAAATAGAACCAAGATAGAAAGTTCAAGACATGTGAATGTATCTTTCATGACAATGTTAAACAGAAGCCACTTTCCCAGATTTCATTGCGTACTGAACCAAGGCACACACATGGACATACACTGGATCCAACTTGTCTATTTATCAAAAAAGAAAGTAGTAGGAACGTCTTTAAAGAGAAAATACCACATCACCAAACATCAAATGCTTAAGCTTGAAAAGGTATGCATTCATCCACTGTTTACAATCGATCCTACCAGGAAGAAACATTTAAACAAAGTACATCAAGCGCTGACAAAAATATAGGAGCATCTATTCTAAAAAATCTGAATGCTAACTAAGATTTTTTAAAGGAGTGAAAATCTAGTATGATACACATCACATCTTAAGTTCAAGTGTAGATAATTTGATATCCAATATAACAGAAGCTTTAGTTAACAAAGATCAAAGGCATGAGCTTGAGTTAGATGATTCTAAAATAAAATCAAGATGCGTTAGAAATAACTCGCATAATATATACCATACAGAAAATATACACCTATAATTGGCCAACAATATAATAAAACAAAGAGGAATAATCATTACTGGTCAGAATGATTAATCAACAAAAAGTGCGACTCTAGAATTTGAATTGTGATATAAAGCACAACATCATCATCTTTCTCCCTACTATTACATTTGGATTGTGTGACTGCAAAATAGGCATCGTAATACAACAAACTGAAACAATGCAAAATAATTACACAGGAATAGAACCTTGGGTGTTGGCTAAGACTTCACGCAAAAAACACAGGGAAGAGATAACTCACTGATGCCGAAAACAATAGGATAATCACCACATGAACAAACAGAGATGCACAATCTAGGTTTTTTGGTGCCCAGTTAACGATGCATGTAGTAGGTAATACAACCAGGTCCCTCATGTAGATAAACACCAGTTTTCCTATCAAATCAATAATGAAATTGCAGTAAGCGGCACAACAGGAAAACCTATGCTAGTAACCAGGCCAATACCTCAATGTGAAGTGCAAACCTGAAGCATCATCTGACCATGGCGACTAACGGAGCAACAAACTAATTAATTGAGGCATTTTCCTGCACTCAAGAGGCAGTTAGGACATAAGAGAAAGCAACACAAGAACAAACATATGCTACAAGAGCATGTAAAGCATGCA
The DNA here is from genome assembly GCF_056163025.1 of Triticum urartu. Taxonomy (NCBI): domain Eukaryota; kingdom Viridiplantae; phylum Streptophyta; class Magnoliopsida; order Poales; family Poaceae; genus Triticum; species Triticum urartu. The sequence goes on from NC_141875.1 coordinate 171,823,660, forward strand.
TCCATGAATAAGATGCATTGAAATAACAGCTGGAACCTGAGTACAAGCAAGGAAAATATTAGATTGCAATGAGGCATGAATATTAGAAGGTAGCACATGCGCACAACAAGACAACAAAGAGGTATACCTAACAAAGGCTAAACATAAGCGGAGAAACCTGATCTATAGAAGTATAGAAGAGAGACAGCCACCCCGTGTAAATTTGAGCACAACCAGGATCTATAGAAGTGACCAAAATGCTAGGTACTACCAGGATCTATAGAAGTGACCAAAATGCCCAATTCCAAATGCCAAGCAAGCACAAAAATAAAGGCAGGGGATAATAGTTTTACATGCTAGGCTTCTACCAATAAGAGAACAAAAGGCAGATACATCCATTGTCCAAACAAAATCTAACAGCCGCTTCATACAGGAAGAAATGTAAGCCTAGGCCTGGAAAGCATAGAAGAGAGGGGGAGAAGGGGACAACCTGCAAAGAGGTGGTCGAAGATAGAGCACGACAAACTGGCCAGAATAACGAGCACCTGTAGACAGCGGACCAACCTGCAAGGGGAAAAAGAGGAAAAGGTACAACCATGGATGAGCTGCAGTTAACCAGAATTTAGACGATCCAAAACAAAACCATGGATGAGCTGCAGTTAACCAGAATGAGAGGGGGGGCTCACCACAATTGTGTTGGATGGGAGTTGAAGAGGGAGGTAGGGATGTTGGCCTGCTCCTCTCAATGATATCAGATATAACCTTTCATCTCAATGTATTATTTAGTTATGTTACATGCAGAATGAGATAAAAAAGAACATGTAATATACAAAAAAAGGGAATGCAGCAACAGCAGAAAGAAGTGCTAAAAGGGAACATAGAGCAGAAAACCAACCCAAAATGCAAGCAAGAATCTTTAAAAGGGAACATAGAGCAGCATGAGCATGAGGCATAGAAAAATGGGGTCACCTAATCAGATGGATAGAACCACTATATAAATGGGGTCACCTTAAGATGAAGAATCAGTTACCAGCAAAGGAAGAATGCACCTTTTTGGAATTTTAAAGTAGCAAGACATTAAAAGTTCTCTTTTGCCTTCAATACTACACACATTAGGGGAGGTAGCTGCAGTTTTATTGCATAGTGGGCTCAGATTCACCTTTTCTCGATCATATAACCTATCCCCATCATCTCTTATCACCAGATCAATCTGTTTACACAATGGAGCTGCCCTGGTTATCACTCAACAAGAATGACCATCCAAGGACAGATCAATAGGTATCACAGGATCAAAAAGGATTCTAGAGACAACAGGGAGGATCCAACTTGATACCCACAGGTGCCTTGATTGCTCAAAGGCACACTTATTCCAGCCACAGTTAATCATCATCGCCCTAGCACGAACGCCACCGCCATAGACAAAGTGAAATGGCGAGAATGCCCCTGGTGGGGCACGCTATTTACGCGCGGTGGCACGGTCGAGGTGAAACTGTTCATTCCAGCAGTAACTATTTTTTATCCGACGGACAAGGTCATTCCAGGGCTCGATCCAACGGCTCGGATCGCATCAAGCGCGCAGATCCAACGGCCAGGAGCCCAAATCGCTGAGGAGCTGGAAGGAGAGCTTCTATTCTTATCTCTGGATGGCCATGTCCCATACAGTAGCCAAAGCAGAGGAGAAGGAGGAAGATGGAGCTCACCGAGGGAGGTTGTAGCCGAGGCAGTACTCACTGCACGCCGGGGTTGCGCGTGAACGCCGTCCAACCGGCAAGGAACCGCTTCCTACACTGCACATCCACCACGCGACCGCGTCGGAGTTGCGATTTGCATCGTCCCGCCGACGAGCACGAACGCCACGGTCACATAATTCTCCTTGAAATCCACATATGCACACATGCTCTCATCTATTAGTATAGTTATACATAGAAATTGCTGCTAGTAGCTTCAAACCAAAAAAACTTAATTCACGCATTCATTGCCCCTTTTCACACAGAATAATGCATCAAATCCTATGACTCAGAAGTTGTTGATCATAACAGGCCATGTCGCTCGTCTTGACACCAACGTGTGTTGTTAATGAGACCAAAAACTATATTAAACGACAATGGCCTATCTTTTCAGTGAACTAATTACCTAACCAGCAGTCATTTCAATTTATCAATTGAAGAATTCCCCAAACAGAAATTGAGGAGCAGGAGGAAGTTGGAGATCACTGAGGGAGGTTGTAGCCGAGCCAGTAATCAGTGGGCGCCGGGGTTGCGCCTGAACGCCATCCAGCCGGCGAGGAACCACTTCCCCGGACATCCACGCCGCTACATGAAGTGAAACTCTCCTGGCAAAGCAAAGTAAAATCTTATGACCAAATGTAATGGAAAATATAAATGAATTCCTTACCTACTGCATTTTGTGAACCAGAATAAGTGGGACCATATCTAGAGTATCATTCTCATGTTCGCCTTGGACAGAGGTTAATCGACGTGGTGTATTGAAACTCAGTACTCAATACTCCAGTTACATGTCAGTCCTAGACTCCTAGTGCTTGGTGATGCTCACGAATGAGGCAGGGGTGCGGGCAGCACCGTCATGGCTCACATAGGCATAACCCACGTGCTACCTATGTTAAACACCGTGGAGGAGAAGTGGCAGATGTGATGCGCTAGCTGGACGGACGTGGCGGCAGTGGGCAACAACTGTAGTACTAAAAGAAAATCAGCGTTGTTTAAGGTAGTAACAGCCACGGTCGAAAATAGTAAGTTTTGGTAATTATAACCCGACTACTTGTACACAATCAGACAAAATCTAGAAGGACCATCTAGCCAAACCATAAAAAGTATATATTCATGTTATCACCTGAAACCAAAGTTCCATGGAAGCATTCAGTTCAATGATAAACCATGCCATCTTGATTCATGCCTTGTAGGTATATGGAAAGGACCAAACAAGGATATCTCACAATTTAGCCCTCCCTTAGTGTGAGCCTCTCCTGCATATGTAGTTTTGAAATAAAGAAAATTAGACAAATGCACCTTTAAATATCGAGTTGTGCATAATTCTTATTGAAACAAAAGAAATATACTTCGCGAGAAGTAAAATTAATTAGTTACATTCTGACATATGTAGCTAACAGGCATCGTTAAAACAATATATTTCTATAATGACCAAAAAGGGTATATGCATGTATGGAAACTATCAGGAAGGTGAGTTTAGAAATCGACAAAAGGAAATTCAAGCATATTTAATTTTAAAAGAAGAAAGAACAAAATCTGATATTTCTTTTGGAAGTGTGTGTATAACAGCAGTACACAAAGCTGTGAATTGGAAAATTAAGGATTATCAAGTAAACATAACACTGACTGCCATCATGAGCAAGGTCCATCTCTCTCGACTCAGAAAAATATAATGCAATCTTGGTAGCACAAATATACACGCAGAAAACAAAACATGTGTGGATCCTTCTATCAAAGGTTACAGAAAAAACAATTTGAAGTCACTATGTTACTTAGAAAATGTCTTGGTAAGACATATATACAATATTTATGAAGCCCTCTAGTTTGATAAGAAAAACAATGGAGGTGCCGAGATTTAGTGATCCTTTAGCATGGAACTAAATATGAAGGCATGGGTATGACATAGAAGCCCTTCTTCCACTATATGTTTATCCACTCGAGGGGAAATGAATCACTTACTTTATATGAGATAATTTCAGTACCAATAAAGTTCAGATAGACAAATTCAGCACCTAAATGATCATATATAAGTTCAGTTTGTTTAATGAACCTTTATATTGCACTTTTTATCCCTAGGTAAAATGAAACATCTGTAAAAAACCACAATAAAATTATATTAACCTAAGGAACTAAATCAAAATAATTAACCAAACATAAGAGTTCTAGGTATACGGCAGGACATATACTCTCTTCATTAGACATAAGCAAGCAATCCAACAAATACAAACACAAGAATCGATCCCGCGAGGGGCGAATCCACTGGCAACGGGAGAGAAGGATGAGGGGATTGGGAGAAGGTGGGGCCCTGCAGCGATGGGGAGAGGGTGGGGGAGCGGTGGCGGTGGTTGTGGACGACGGCGACGACGCTGGGGAAGTGAGCATCGGGGGTCGGGCGGGCAGGACGAACGAGATGGCGGCGGCGCAAGCGCCCACCACCGTCTGCTGCCCCTCCAGACTCGAGCACTCTGCTGGCGACCATGCTAGGAAAGGATGTCAAAGATGCAACCACTGATGGCTCGGCTCGTCTGCTTCGGCGGCTGACACTTCTCCTGCCTACTCCCGATGAGAGAGTGCAGCAACCATGAGGGCCTGTCCACCTGCAGAAGCAGCTTGTCCTCATCAGGGAAACCTGCACATAAAATAAACGCAGGAATCAGAATAATAGGAGATGAAGAAACAACGAAGAGATTCATGCCCACCCGGAATAGTCGGAGATCCACTCAGAACCAAGACCATATTAACCTAAGAGCCGCCTAAACGGGTAGTCATAGTTAAGAACATACATAGCAGAACAATTAATGATTGATGCCGCTAAATCAACAATCCAAAACTGTAGCTTTTTTTGATAGATGGCTGCTGGAAACACGCAAATACAAGCAGTGGTACTTCTAATGAAAGAAATACACATGATTCTCCTCAAATCAAATAGATAAGGTTTCTTCTTCTTCCCCTAGTTAACAACAAGGGGCCAGCAAGCATTAAACATCACAATAGAAATCCGATTGGTTGCACACACATTCAAACTGAAACAAAACGTGTGTTGATTAAAATTGAATGAGATTGCACAATAGCAATCACCACCAGGTTGTGTCCAGAACCACAATTGCAATAAAAATAAGATAGATGTGCAGGGGGTAGGAAGAGGGGGTGGAGTTCACCACGTCAGGGGGTAGGAGGAGGGAGGAGCCATGAGAGCTCATGCCTCGTCCACCTGCAGCAGCAGCAGCTCCACCGGCCCCTTCTTCCAGATCGGAGTAGCTGCACACAAAACAAACAAAGGAATCACAAGGAGGGGAGATTAAGAAACCAACAAGAGAGGGGATTTAGGGATCATGCGCATGCACCATAGTCGGAGACCCGTGGATGAGCTCGTCGGAGATGGCCTGCAGCCGGCGTAGTGCGAGGGAGATGAGGAGAGAGGAGGATCTGATCTATGGCGCCATCGGTAGGGTTCCGGGTGGCGGTTGAAGTTGCAGGGGTGGAAGGAGGAGGAGGAGGACTCATCAGCACGGCCCTGGCGGCGTTGTACGCCGCTCCCTGCCGCCACCGCCGCCGTGCTCCTCATCCTCCCTCCGCTGCCTGCTGCGCCGCCTTGGCCTGCCGCTGCTGCTCCCCGCCACCGCCACCGTCGTGCTCCTCGTCCTCCCTCCACTGCTGCTCGTCGTCGTTGGAAGGGGGGCTCTGTTGCGGCGGATCTGGCCGCGGACGGCGCGGTTCGAGGCGGTAGGTGGCGGCAGCGGCGATGTGGGTGGGAGGAGGGGAGAGGAGGCGTGCGGGAGGTCAAGTGACGGAAGATCAAACGACATGATGCATTTATATGAAGGCAAGTTTAGAACATGTAATAGGATTACCGATTATCGGGTTCAGGGCTAAGAAAACATTGGCACCAGAGGCGATACAACTATAAAGCCATAGTTAGGCATACAATAGATAGCTTGGTTCAATTGCCTCCATTAATGCCATTCCATTTGAGATGCGATGCAAAAAATGACCAACAAAATACCAATGACGTTTGTCCTGCATCCGGATGCCTCTGTTTTGTGCCCACCAAATTTGGCAAAATTTCTCATAATTCTTAAATATATCACTTTACATATGAAAACTGATACATACACACATATGTAATGAAATTAAACTTGACTAATGCAACAACAGAGTGAAAGTCTCATGAATATGGGAAGAAATGTTGCAAATGTTCTGCATCCTTTTGACACTACCAATCCAAAGTGATCATTTCTATGGGCAATTTTTTTCACAAGCCTTATTTAAATTATGTGTTTGATAAATAACACTGACTCTGAACTGTACATGACCATAAAAAGTGCATACATAGATCATTTTCCTGTGATAATATGATATACAAAAATCCTTGATAAATAAAGTGTATCCATGTCAATAGTACTTTCTCCGTCCCGAAATATCTGTCGCAACGGACACACATTTTGAACTAAACAGCATTTTTCAATTACATCCTTATACAATTCAAAAGTTGGCGATCCGCTCCTCCCTCTCCCTCGTGATTCACTCCTTCCTTGCGTCGTCGCCTCCAGAGCTCGCCGCTAGCTCCAGGCCTCAGCTCCTCCCTGCAGCTACATACCTCTTCTCCCCGCAGCTCCAGGCCTCTGCTCCTCCCTGCAGATCGCCCCAGGCCTTGCCCCAGGGAGCGCTCTGCAGGCCTCTGCTCTGGCGAGCTCAAGGCATGGGGGAGCTCCAGGCGAGCTCCAGACATGGGGGAGGAGCAGCAAGACGCAGTACCTTGCTGCCCCAGGTTTCTCGCATGGCCTCCCTAGGCTCCAGGAACCGCAAGGCCGTGCTCCACGTCCAAAATGCCTCCACCGCGCTCCAGGACGCCTCCTCTGCTACGTGATGAGGAGGATGGTGAGAAACATGACTTGATCTATAAGAGAAGTTCTGTCTAATGTAACCTATAAATCGACAAGTTGGCTTGAAAATTGACAAATTGATCTGAAAGAGAAGTACGCCTGAAAAAATAAAAAATTACAGTGCACATGCAAATTGATCCAGCTCTTGCAAATTGATCTCTCGTTTTTTTGACCAGGGTTAAATGCCAATTTGCTATCAAAAGGTAATTCTAATTTCAATCTGGGGTTTTCTTCCATGTATGCATACAATCAGGAGTACAAATGATCTCTAGTTCTTTGAAATGGTGATTGTTGGCGTTGCATCACTGATGGTGCAGTATACTGTAGTGAAGAGAAAAATGCAGCAAAGGCAGGAAAGAGTTACTACTACAGGCGAAATTGGTCACTGCTATACCTTCTTAAGTGCGCAATGAACTCCTGCTTTGCCATGTGCTTCATCTCCTCCAGCAAGGCCGGAAAAAGTTACTGCAATGCAACACAAGGACCAGCATGAATCCATGAAGGAATTGGCACACATCCAAACGATGCAAAGCTTGAGCACGCAAGAGTCACCAAAATTGTGTGAATTGTGAACTGAATTAAAATTCAGTTGATTTACTCAAAATACATTCATGGCAGTAAAAAACAAACCATGAGCAGAATCATGAGATGATGGCGCTACATACTGTATCAAACATTTGTTGATATCAAACATGCTTGGAGTACTCAAACATTTAAATTCATAGGTACTGTGAATTTAACTCCATGTTTTAGTAACTCCAACAAATTCAAAGTTAACTGAACGTTTAAATCCATGGTGTGCTACTTGCTCTGAAACATCCATGTTTTAGTAATGAATGCAACCAAGAGAAGCTCTTCAATCTCCTAAGGAGACAACAATGTATGGAAGAGAGACAACCACCCCGTGTAAATTTGAGCACAACCATCTCAGAGAGCTAAACCACCTCTCCACACATTCTTTGCAAAGAAGTTTAGTGCCTAAGAAGAATATGATCTAAATTCACTGAAATAGGCAAAACATGCAGGTCCCAATTCCATTAAATCAAACAAACCTAAGGATCCATGATAACTAAAGTAGGAACCTAAAAGAGTAAATAAACCTAGATGAGATTCAAAAATAAGTAGACAGAATGGACACAGGCCAAGCTGACCAGCCCAGTGAATGTCTTCCTAACAACATACTACTTTAGGTACAGACCAACGAACATTTTTTATAAATCATATCTAGAACGATATTGGTTTGTCTCGTAGCCCCAACAACACGACACATGCGAGTAGTTCCAACAAACAAATCAACACGCTACTTCTAGGACATAGCAGAAAGGTACAAAAAATCCTAGGTCCTACCAGGATCTATAGAAGTGACCAAAATGCCCAATTCCAAATGCCAAGCAAGCACAAAAATAAAGGCAGGGAATAATAGTTTTAGATGCTAGGCTTCTACCAATAAGAGAACAAAAAGCAAGATACATCCATTGTCCAAAGAAAATCTAACAGCCGCTTCATACAGGAAGAAATGTAAGCCTAGGCCTGGAAAGCATAGAAGAGAGGGGGAGAAGGGGACAACCTGCAAAGAGGTGGTCGAAGATAGAGCACGACAAACTGGCCAGAATAACGAGCACCTGTAGACAGCAGACCAACCTGCAAGGGGAAAAAGAGGAAAAGGTACAACCATGGATGAGCTGCAGTTAACCAGAATTTAGATGGTCCAAAACAAATAAGCACCGCACCAGAACAACCCATTTTGCCTCTGCTTACTAAATACTAATAGGGCTTGTCATCTATATCTTTCGAGTATAAAGGACAAACAGAATACTGACACGGGTAAGAAGAATAAACAACAAACATCCTGTGGTGATGAAGAAATAACTACAGATCGGGAGCGCGCCTTGGTATATGAGCATCCAATAACTAAATATGGAGCTCGGGAATGACCCTCGACATCTCAATATTAAAGTAACCATTACATTGTCCAAACATATAATTCTCACCTCCGTTTTTGAAGATTAACTGACACGATATCTGAATAGTAGCTACAGGCTCAAGTTTGACACAGTCAAAAGAAGAAAGTGGGAGGGGGAGATAGCAATGGTGAGCTAGTTGTACCTGCTTGAACTGACCCCTCCTATTGGAGAGGACGATGATCTGGTCATTGAGCTTCTTCCAGGCGCCGTCCTTGAAGCAGATCTCGACGATCGGCGGACTTCCTTCTGCCGGCCAGGTGGCACTACATCTCCACACTAAGGAGCGACGTGATCGCCGCATCGAGGCTGATGCCCTCCTGCATCAGCACAAACAAAATATCTCTTTTATATCAGTAATACCAATAGGAAACAGGTCATGTTTCAAAGGGTTACAGGTTGACAGACATTACATCAAGGGTCACAATGCAAGTACTGGCATTTGACAAAATAGAGAAGGCCACACACTGTAGTACTACACATGAATAAACAGCCAGGCACACAGTGATACCTCGGTAATGTTATTTGGTGGAGTAATCCTTGGGAGTAATCACCAGAGCTCAGGCAAATAATTGTGATGGTAAAGGTGGATCTAAAGATTACACAAATCCTAAAACAAAACAGTGCCCTGATTTTAGCTCTCGACCATCAACTACTACACCACTTGACCGCATCGGTTGTTTTAGATGGAAGAGAATGTGTGGAGCCTAGGAGAGAAAAAATCTTTCACCAACCACATACTGCACCTCCAAATTCCCAACCAGTAAGGAATAATTTTACACAAAGGGTACCAAGACTGAATAAAATGCTTTCCGGTTCACTTGTGTGCTGATCTAATATATGATGTTGTTCTTTGTTAAGTTCAGAAAAATAGGGATATTTAGCAGGAACAGGGGAGGTTCAGATTAAGTTCAATTTGTTGGGTCAATGACCTTTAAATGATATTCTACTCAGATTGCATATTTGACTGCTTCATTAGACAACACAGAAACTCCATATTTAATAGTCACCGCAAATAGGAGATACATCAGATTAGTATCGTGTTCTAATTAGAAAAGAAGAGAAGGTTAGAGACCACAGTAATCATATAGAATCATGGTCATAGAGGAAACAATCTGCTCAACATATATAGATACAAGAATACATAGTGAAAATACACAAAATATGATCATCTGCAAAGAAAGAATAGCCAAGAGAAAATTGATTAGCGAGAGAGAAGGCATAACTTACCTTTTTAGTCAACTACATTTAGTGCGATGAAAGTGCAGATCCTTGACAATGTCATGGAGTACTACAACTGCCCAGATAAGCAATTTATCTACATATCCGACAGTAGAAGAGTTTGGAAAAAACAAGATTTTTACATGCAATGGATGCGCACTCACACGCACACAAAGTTGGCTCCAGCCGGTTTGAGCCATCCAAAATTAAACAAAAACGTGATGTGCGTGCGCGCGCGCGCACACACACACACAATTTGCTGCCCGAGTTTTAGTCATGGCATACACAATTTGTATGCATCCAAAACCGCATGTACAAATAGCAGGTAGATGAGAGGGGGAGCTCACCACAATTGTGTTGGGTGGGAGTTGAAGAGGGAGGTAGGGATGTTGGCCTGCTCCTCTCAATGATATCAGATATAACCTTTCATCTCAATGTATTATTTAGTTATGTTACATGCAGAATGAGATACAAAAAGAACATGTAATATACAAAAAAGGGAATGCAGCAACAGCGGAAAGAAATGCTAAAAGGGAACATATAGCAGAAAACCAACCCAAAATGCAAGCAAGAATCTTTAAAAGGGAACATAGAGCAGCATGAGCATGAGGCATAGAAAAATGGGGTCACCTTAAGATCAAGAATCAGTGGCCCTCTCCCAGTTCAAATCAGAAGGATAGAACCACTATTATTTATTAGAGTTATTTTTACCCAGGCAAAACATTACAACACTGGATCCTAAGCTACAGGTGAGGCATACAAAACTACAAGTGTCTATTATTTTCATATGTAAAACAACCTTTAGTATCTCAACCAGAACCAAAGCAAAACAAAAAATCATGTTTAAGTAACCAGCAAAGGAAGAATGCACCTTTTTGGAATTTTAAAGTAGCAAGACATTAAAAGTTCTCTTTTGCCTTCAATACTACACACATTAGGGGAGGTAGCTGCAGTTTTATTGCATAGTGGGCTCAGATTCACCTTTTCTCGATCATATAACCTATCCCCATCATCTCTTATCACCAGATCAATCTGTTTACACAATGGAGCTGCCCTGGTTATCACTCAACAAGAATGACCATCCAAGGACAGATCAATAGGTATCACAGGATCAAAAAGGATTCTAGAGACAACAGGGAGGATCCAACTTGATACCCACAGGTGCCTTGATTGCTCAAAGGCACACTTATTCCAGCCACAGTTAATCATCATCGCCCTAGCACGAACGCCACCGCCATAGACAAAGTGAAATGGCGAGAATGCCCCCGGCGGGGCAGGCTATTTACGAGCGGTGGCACGAAACAGGAGTAACTATTCATTCCAGCAGTAACTTTTTTTATCCGACGGACGATGTCGTTACAGGGGTCGATCCGACAGCCCAGATCCGATCAAGCCACCCGATCCGACGGCTAGGAATCCCAAATCACTGTGGTGCGGCCTGAGGAGCTTCTATTGTTATTTCTGGATGGATGGATGGATCAATATAGCCATGGCCATGTCCCATATAGTAGCCGAAGCAGAGGAGCAGGAGGAAGATGGGGCTCACCGAGGGAGGTTGTAGCCGAGGCAGTACTCAGTGCACGCCGGGGTTGCGCGTGAACGCCGCCCAACCGGCAAGGAACCACGTCGGAGTTGCGCCTTGCACCGTCCCGCCGACGAGCACAAACGCACCAAAAAACCTGTATAAGAAAGGCATCGTTATTTATCAGAAACAATTAAGAGTGTTTCTTCCACCGCTATCACGACATCCATGTTTTGCTTTTGAATTCAGAGGTTGTATCCAAACAAATAAAATCTTTAGGTAAATATATTTTCATCAAGGTGGTGTATCCCGTTGTCTGAAATAGCAAAAATAACAAAACAAAGATGGGAATAGTGGAAGGATGTAAATTTTTCTCAAAGATTGCATCTAATTCAGTCTTTTATCTGAACAGAAACATCCACATACCCTTTGTCCTAGACCAAAAGAAATGAAAAAAAGATAGCATCATATTGAAAATGAAGAAATGGCTCGCATAATATAGAATGGATCTCAGCCCGAAAAAATTGATTTTAAATACATTTAAATCATGACACATATATAAGCAATCATAATGTATAAAGCACCTTGTCCCAAAAACACATAACCAGTGGTTAGGAGCAGCAACATTCTAACCAAAATATAACTACCAAACCAATATGAGAAAACATAAACCTCTAAAATATCCTCTCGGCTCATATGGAACAGAGGGCGTACATCTTGAGCAGCATAACAAAAAATGTATTTCTCCATGAATTAATATATATATATATATGAATGATAGAGATATATTGCATAGGCAAGTCAGATAACCGTGAGATGTAACATAATGTACAGGTTAGTGATCCATGACTGCAGCTAAATTTTGGAAGAAAAAAAAGGACACTATTGAGTAGGCAATGTAGCACTAATATTACAGGGAGTAATCTTTCCTTGCAGCCGCACAACATATGTAGGCATAGATAAATAAGAATGGGGATTAAACCTCGTCCAGCTCCACAACGTCGGCGACCTGCAGAGGTCACAGACATTCATTGTTTCAGATTTCTTTGTCACAACATGACTACTCTTTGAAGAAAGATTCAATTTTCTTCTCAGACCACAGTTAAAGATTCATAATTCTGCATAATTTGTCCTCTCTGAAGAACGAAAGTTGCAGTAACCAAATTGGTGGGTATGGACAAGCAGAGCATAGCATGAGAAGGAGAGGAAGCAGAGAGAAACCTTGCATGGCGTCCAGTAGGGTTGGAGCAGCGGCGGCCCAGAGGAGCGAAGTGATGGTCTCCCCTTGCTTGTGCCTGCGTGCATCAGGGAGTGAGGGAGGAAGGGGAGCGGCCAAATCAAAACAAGCAAACAGAGGGGGAGGGGGAGCAGAATAGAGACCTTGCATTCTCATTTTGTGGTGATGGAGAAGAAGCACATGGCTGCCAATGCCGGTGTCGTGGTTGTGGTCGAGCCGGATCCGGCCGGCGCCGTGCTGGAAGCAAGCAGAGGATTAGCTGCATCCCCATGCCAGACTTGGCCTTGTTTCATATGTTGGCCAGAGTTGTTGAATGTTTAAACATAGTCCTGTCATGGTTAACAAACAGAGGTTATTACCATATGACATATGCTCTTGCATAAGTTTTTTCGTTCACTCTGTAAAATAGCAGGACATCATTGTACTTCATTTAATGTAAGTAAATCTTATTTAACCTAGCAAAAATATAACCTGAATGTGTGCCTCCCACAAATTGATATATACAAATTCCTCTTGGTCAAGCAATAGAAATAGAGGAGATATTATTTGACGCTCACTGCCTCCAAATAATTGATCGAGAAAAATGAGGAGAAGCTCACCTAGGAGAAATAAGAATGCAACCTCATAGCCTCCGCCACTGGATGCCTCTCTACAGAGGACTCGAACTTCCGCTGCGCCATCAAGGTCATGGTGAGCGCACCAGCCCTCTGTTGTTCATGTTATGGTGAGGGCACTATGGTTGCCAGGAGAGTAGGATGCACTGGCAACAGAGCAAGCATCACATCTCTGCATCTAGTCAAATCAGGGTCAGAAGCTGGAAAATGAAATAAGAAACTTTTTGCAGATGCTAGCTTGGCAAAAAAATGCTAAAACATAATTTATATCAGCAAGAGGAAGAAAGAAGGGAAATCCTTAAAATCATGACAGTTCCCACATATTCACCACAAAAATCATGTTATTCCCCATGTGCATCATGAACAAACCCACTACTTGAACAACACCACCATTGAAAATTAAACAGTTTAGAAGTGGACCATTGAATTAACAAACAAAAATCCTTAAAAAACATTGTTATTTCCATATTTTATTTCTTGTCATCTAGACCTAAACTTTCTCAATCGGATCCTGAAGAAAGCACACACACAGTTCATACAAATAACATAATTATTTCCTTCTTGCCCCTTCTGTTCAATAATTTGAGTGCACAAAATACTGAATCACGACCGTTCATGTTGTCATCCTCTGTTCACCATCCATCATAGAAGAAACAATTGATAAATTTATTTGTCATCTTAAATGGCAAAAAAATCATCTAATAACAGGCATCTGTTACATCATCTACATGAAAGATTTGATACATAAATTACGGCCTGGAAGCCTCATGCAGACCCCAAAATTGACACTGGTTTGATGGACATTTCGCTCAGAGCACAAGAGATAGCAGGGGTGGAGGAACAGAGGTACTCACCTGAAGTCTGAGCCGGCTTCAGGTCACGATCTGAGAGGCAGGCCACCAGCTCCCATGGCTGGCGGGGGAAGGGGTAGTGGGTGGGGTGGGGCGTCGTGCTCCTGGAAGAGATAGGTGCACCTGAGCTGCTGGCCGCTCCTGTCGCTACTGTCATTGGTGATGGCCGCTGCTGCTGTCCGAGGCTAGGGTTCGCCGTTGGATGCATGCGTGCACCTGTGTGACCAAGAGCAGCAGCAGCATGAGGGGAGGGGAGGGGCCAGTAGAAAATCGAAATGGACGCACCTTGAGCAGCAGCAGAATTGCTAGGGTTAGGGTTGAAGCAGAGGCGTGACGGTGATCCGGCGGCGGTGGCCATCTTCTTCCTCCCCCTAGCCTCATGTTCCTCTCCCCGTTGCTCCCCTGTCGAGCTCGAGCTCGTCCATGGCCGCCGCGGCGGGCGGGGCAGGACGGCGGGGCCGCGGTCATTGGCCACGGCCACGGCGAGCGGGACAGGCGGGGCGGGGAGGAGCGAGGTCCACCGTGGCGTGGTCCGAGGGCGTCGGCGGCAGCGATGTGAGCGGGGCGGCGAGGTCTGAGGGAGGGAGAGGAAGGGGAGAGGGCGGGGCGAGCGGGGGCTGGGACGCGGGGAGAGGAGGTGCGCGGGAGGGGAGAGGAGGAGGCTAGGGTTCACCACGGGAGCCGGCCCTTTTATACCCCCTGTGAGCAAAATGACGAAAATGCCCCCGGCAGGGCAGACTATTTACGAGCGGTGGCATTGGGCGGGCTGAGGAGCGGGCTGAGGAGCTTCTTTCGATCCGACGGCGCAGATTCCTCCACCTATCGATCCAATGGACGAAAACGCATCAAGGGAGAGATCCAACGGCCGAGAGTCGCTAATCGCTGAGGAGCGTCCGGCATCCCTCCGGTTCATATCTCTTGATAAGTAGAGACCATCTACACGGAGAAGAAAAGACAAGGAATAAAGTGGTTACTTCTAGGAGATAAGACAGAGAGATAAAGACCAAAAGGAGTGGTGTAAAAACATGCACAACTTGTGTATAAAAAAATACTATTTGTTTGGAAAGTGCATACATTGTACTCTATGGTTTGCCCGTTCTTGCATGTCCATTTGTTACTGCGTGTTGACCGTTGAGAATTTGAGATCATGATTCAAGTGTCACTTCGTAGTGCTAGTGCTACTTGGATTCTATAAGAACAGTGCGCAACATAAACTTCTTGCTGTTGTTGAGTGATTTATGCTGCTTTTACGGAGTCATTTCAAAACCCATCTAGTCACACACGCACGCACACACAAAGTTTAGAAAAAAAGGAAAACTTCCCATGCTCAACGACCCAACCATTATTGAGCGATCCACGCATTTAGGAAAAATAGGTTTAATATGACATTTAATTCTAGAATTGTTCACTTGGAGAATAGAATTAGGAAATTTGAAAAATTAGAACACTACTAAAAAATGAAAATTAGTTGAAGTTCATGTGTGAAAAGCATGGAAGATCAAACACACTAAAAACATCAACTAAAATCTTTTATCAACAATTAACATAGAAAGTAAAAATACACTAGTTATGTTTGAATGAGAAGCACAGATAAAGTCCACACTTACAATCCGTCAATGTTCACATAAAAAAGTAGAATTTTTACGGACAAACAAGAATCACCAAATAAGAAAACAAGCATCACCTAGAGCAGTGTAAATTGTTGAAGTCCAAATTTAGTAAACTAGAGAGTTCAGAGAAAGTGTTATGGGTGTACAAAATTTTTTTTGCTACTAAAAGAAATAAAACCAAGAAGTCCAAATTAAAAAGATTGAGCATTTCGATGATTATAGAAAACTCAAACTTTGGTCGTTATGAAAGAATGGAAACAAGAAGTTCAAAATTAAATCACACAATAGTTCAATGTATAAAAGTTAGAAGATCTGAATCTAGTGACGGGAACATCAAGAAGGTCAAATAAAAATAACTGAGAAGTTCAGAAGATAACATGGCACTTTGAAGTGGATATTTCATCGTTTCTAAATAGAAAACAAGAAGTTCAAATTCTAAAAATAGAGGAGTTAAAAATCATTAAAAAGGATTTTCACCATTTATAAATTAAAAAAACTCTAGAAGTTCATATTTAAATAACGAACCGGTTCAATACTTATTACAAAATTAGGATATTCCCTTTACTAAAAGAAAAATAAACCAAGAAGGCCAAAGTTCAAAAATAGAGAAGTTCTCTATTTATAAAAAAACTCACATTTTCTTGGTACTAAAAGAAATAAAATCAAGAACTTCAAATTTTCACATTTCTAAAAAATGCACAAAGAAGTTCAAATAAAAAAGTTAGAGCGGTTCAATGTCTATACAAAATCAGAAGTTTTTCGTTACTAAAGTGAAATAGAGAGAAGTTCAAATTGACAACAGACGGGAGTTCACATACCGCATGGGTGTGTGTTTCGTATGAGGAAATAGGAGTAGAAAGGCGAAGTCCAAAATTTTTGTTGCTAGAAGTTCAAGTGCACAGATTGGGAACAACCGACTCAAATTAAAATAACAAAAAAAAGTTTAGAAAATTTAATTACTAAATGGATTTCCCCGTTTCTAAAAGAAACCTAGAAGTTCAAATTAAACGAATGGAGTGGTTCAACGTTTATTGAAACCCCGGATTTTAACCGCTAATAGATAATAAAACCAACGTGAGGTTTGAATTAAAACAACATGGAAATTTGAAGTTTATTAAAAACCTAAGATTTACATGTTCGAAAAACAAAAACAAAAACCAATGCCATTTTGGAATTTTTAAAACCAACTCATAAAAATTAATAACATTTCTTTCTAGAAGTTCAAGTGCTCGACGAGAGAAAGTTGGAAATTTCTACCCACTTTATGCACACATAATTCTCTTTCCCATTTGTGTCTATGTTTTCACAAATAAATCAAAATTTTAAAAAATGTGGAGGGGGTCCAGAAAAAACTAGGATATTTTGATACTATAAGAAAGAAACCAAGAAGTCCAAATTACAAAATAGAGAAGTTTTATATTTATAAAGAAACTTAGATTTTCTTTGTTAGTAAAGAATAAAAATGATGAAGTTCAATTTAAAATAGAGGAGTAGTTCGATGTATACGGGAAACTCAAATTATTACCGTATCTAAGAAAAAAAAAGAAAACTATGAAGTGCAATTTACAAAAAATGTTTGATGCTTATTTAAAAACATATTTCCTTTCTAAGATTGTGACTAAGAAGCTGAAATTAAAATAACAGAGAAGTTCGAAGTATATAGAAAACTCAGATTTTTTGTAAGAAGTTCACGTCCACCTCTGTGCATGGTTCAGAATTTATACTGCGGGACGTCCGACCTCCAATTAGATGTTTTAAAATGGCAAAAAATGGCGTCCGACCTTCAATTGTATGTAATTCGACGTATACACAAAAATGTGATAGAAGTTTATAGTGAAAACAACGAGAAGTTCAAGTACTCTAAGGAATGCATATCAGAGAATAAAACTATAGAAAAATAAAAGTTTAAAAGGTTTGTTGAAAGAATTTCGAGTGGTCTGTCTAGGGAAGTTCAATAATTCTTGTGAGATATGTTTACCTTGTATTTACATGCTTGATTTTTTCCATAGAAAAATCGAATACAATTCTTTACTCAAAATATAAAAAGGTGAAGTTCAAATTAAAATAACAGAGAAGTTCAGAGTTTATTAAAACCTAGGATTTAACTGTTCAAAAATTAAAAAACACAACGCCATTTTTGCACTTTTAAAAACAACTCATAGACGAAAAAAATGGTTGCTAGAAGTTCAAGTGCTCGGTGAGGAAAAGTTCAAAAAAAAATTGTGAGAGAGGTTCACCGTGTATTTAGATGTCCAAAATACATAAAAAATATGTTGTTTTTTGTGTTTTAAAATATTTCTCTCAAACCAGAGAGAAGTTCAAAGTGATAACAACCGGTGTGTGTTTCATATAAGTAAAGTACAAATAAAGTGAAACAGAGTGAAGTTCAAACAGACATGCCCCAGATGTTCAACTACTTCACGCAGTGCAAAAAACAACACGTGAAAAACAGTGTGAAGTTCAAACAGACATGCCCGAGAAGTTCAACTACTTCATGCAGTGCATTTCCATTCGCGATGAATGCAGAAATCATGATCTCGTCATTTTCTAATTTACGTCAAAATGGCATGAATATCATTGGTGTAAGTTTCATGTCCTCGGTCGGAGAAAGTTAAAAAATTTATTCTGAGAGAGGTTTGTACAAAAGGAATAGCATTTGTGTGACATTGATGAGTGTATGAGGAAATTGCAAACGAAAGTACGTCACAGAAGTTCAACGTGAAGAGAGCAGGAAGTTCAACTACTACACTCAATGAATTTCAGATAAAAAACTTTTAAAACCGTCGCGAGTATGAAAAAATGATCAACACATGAAAGTTGCATGTTTACATCAGCTTTACATCGCTATATCACTTGCTCAATTCCGGTGAGTGGATGGAGAGCTACGAACAAAAAAAGCACGTGAAAACAAAGTGAAGTTCAAGTAGACATGCCAAGAAGTTCAAGTTCTTCACGCGGTGCATTTCGAATAATCTGTTTCGCGATAAAGGCAGAACGAATGATCCCGTCGTTTTCGAAATTACTTGAAAACGGCTAGGAATCAGAGAAAACCATCAACATGAAAAAGTTTTGCATTTTCTATAACTTTTCAATGGTATATTATTTGCCCCATTCCGGTAAAGTTTGTAGAAATTACGGTGAAAATACGTTTTTAGCCATTTTCAAAATTGACTTAAAACAGTAAGGAATTGGGAGAAACAATATATACCAAAACGTTTCGCATTTACTCAAGCTTTCCAACGCCATATCATTTGCTGCATTCGGATGTCCGGTTAAAAAATGAGCTCGAAAATACAAACTCGGTGCAACTAGGAATGTTTTCTAAATTACTTCTAAACCATTCAAAATTAGAAAAAACTTTAAACATGAAAAAGTAGCGCATTTTCATAAGCTTTCCAACGCCATATCATTTGCCTCAATTGGATTAGCCGTTTAAAAATGACATCGAAAATACGAACTTGGCTGTTCAGATTGTAAAATTTTACGATTTTCCAAATTCCTCTTTAACCATAGGGAATTAGAGAAAACTTTCAACATGTGGAAGAAGAGGTTTTGCAGTAGCTTTCCAACGCCATATTATTTGCCTCATTCCGATAAACATTTTGGAAATACAATAAAAAATACATTTCACGTTTTTTGTATGCAGAAAAAAGGTTTTCAAAACTGCTCTTAAATCGCTTACATTTTGCCAAAAATTTAACTTGGGTCATGATACTGGTGTCCATAGCTTTCCAACGGTATTTCACAAGCCCCATTTGGGCAATGTTGGCTGAATTTCAACCTAGCACAGGGGGAAGTTCACGTTGAACAACTCAGGCAGTAAAATTGCAACAGAGGCTTGTTTCATCACGAACCGAGAGCAAATCCACCAATGAGCGAGATTCCTATTTAAAATGGGCATTTAGTTGCTAAAAACTATTTGTAGATTACACTTACATCACATAGAACATGACTGGCCAAAAAAATTCATGCAGGGAGACACGGTTGAAAAGATAGTCCGAAGGTCGGGTTCCTACAAAGGGAAGTTCAGGCGTGTAACTCAGGAAGTTCATGTTGTCATCAGAATAGTGTTTATGTATGTATATATATATATATCGCGAACTATTGATCTTCAACATAGATATGCAAAACTATTAAGACTAAGTTCATGATAAATTTAAGTTTAATTAATCATATTACTAAAGAGGTCCCACTTAAATAGACATCCCTCAAGTCATCTTAGTGATACGTGATCCAAATCAACTAACCCATGTCCGATCATCACATGAGATGGGGTAGTCATCAATGGTGAACATCTCCATGTTCATTATATCTACTATCACTGGTGCGCGTCGGTCCTCAACAAACAGTTTTTAACCCCTTCCCGCGACGGCATTTGGAACTATCACCAAGTGAGTGTGTGTGATAGGGTGTCCTTTCCACACGACCCATAAATCATCGGGGATAGGCCCTCCTAGGACCCAAGCTGGGGCCGTGTGCCATTGGGCGAGGCATCGAAACCCAATCATTTCCGTAGGTATGTACATCCCACACGATAATCCGAGAAAATCATTTCTGTAGGTATGTACATCCCACAAGGTGAATCCCAGAAAAACATTTCCATTCGTATGTATATCACACACAGTCAATCCATGGAATACGTTTCCATTCTTATGTACATCCCACACAATCAATCCAGGGAAAACGTTTCCGTTTATATGTACATCCCACACAATCAATCCAGGGAAAACGTTTCCGTTTATATGTACATCCCACATAGTTTTATGTATATGCTCGTGTGTGAAAGGTGTAACTATCACACACGCTCTGCCTTGGTTAACTGTTTGCTTTCATCAACTACATCACACACGATTTGATGTAGAAAACTGTGTGGCATTGGGATATCCATCACAAGCGCTTTTACTGCCAGAACCGTTTGCAAAGTTCCATGACCGTCTGTTCTCTTTTTATTTTTGCCTGGAATTTAATATTCTAATTGGAAATTTTGAAATATGAAACGTGCAATTCAAATTCTTAGCACAATGGTTCAACAACGAATCCATAAATAAAATTGCCAGTACAATATGTTCAGTAATTACAGGATTAGGCAGCAATTAACTATGATGAACCACAATATTTAAAGGAGGTAAAGGTGAAGAGACAAGTGTAAATCATTTTGACTGTCGACGGTGTTCAAGAAGCGGAATGCCCATAATGTGCCTTCCTGCATGCCATAGGCACGAACCACTTTTTTCCAACCCCCTGTGATGATCGCCCGCCCATCCTTCACCGCCTTCAGGAACACTTCTAGAGCATTATCATGGTAGCATGAATTATATACTTTAACCTTAGTTGCCTCCACTCCGGTCATGTAGTTTGCAAGGTAATCATCAGTAAATAGCTTCAGAAAACACTGAAAAGAGAAAAATATCAGATACTGAGGTCTAATAGAGTAACTTGTTGTGAGCAGGGGGAAAAGGCAACACATTACTTACCATCCTAAAGTTCATTGTTGTCTTCGACAAAGTGTAAATAAAGAGCTTAATTCCAATCACTCGTTTCTTTCGCCTAACAGTCTTTCTTAGTTTCCTCACTTGACGCTTGTTCATGAATATCTCATTGCCCATACGCAAAAGGGATCGAAGCGTGGATCAGTACCGCTCATATATGTACCTACAAGCATCCAGTAAATATTAGAAGCTAAACTGAGATTGCACAAATGATGTAAAATACAACTACCTATGTTCCTAAGTACAAGTATTGTTTTTTGAGATTTCAATATGAACTACACACGGATGTATATAGAATTATAGATATAGTTTAGATTATAATCTAGATTCACTCATTTTGCTCCTTATGTAGTCTATATTGGAGTCTCTAAAAATACTTATATTTAGGAATAGATGGTGTATAAGACATGGGATGCAGCTAAACTCGACGGCAAACAATATCATCGCCCATTGTAGCCCTGTGTAAGTACATGGAAAGCCAATGTTAACTACAACATGGTTAACATCCACCGAAAATAGCAAATGGTAATAAAACGGCAGCATCTGTAGTGATATCTTCATTTCGAAAGAGTAGCACGGTAGCAAAGGGACGGATTAAAAAATGGATACAACTGTTAATTGCAACAGGCTTAACAACATCCTAATTCATGTTTTGTAAGTTTTTAGCCATTGAAATACAACTCTATAAAAAGGATACAACTGTTAATTGCAACAGGCTTAATGGCCATTGAAACCGGTACTGATAAAAATGCAATTGGCAGAGTTAAACATCACAGGGCAGGTGCTGCCAGAGCAGATAATGGCCCAGTTGTCTATAAAAAGGTAGGGAAAATAGCTAAGGCATGTGTTACTACAACATGCTTAATATATCGACTGTACAAAACATAGCCATTAATTGCAACTGGTATTGGTAAGATTGAACTGGTGGGTACATACTTGGTAAGTCCTGAGAGGTAGTTGCTGGGGCACTTCATCTTGGCCAGGGCCCGCCCAAAGTCACCGGCGACGGAGGCGATCTGTTCCTCCAGGTCGAAGCATGGATCAGTGCCACTGACATGTGTACCTACAGGCAACCAGTAAATGGTAGAAGTTAAACTGCAATTGCACAAATGATGTGAAATACTGTAAAGACATGGGATGCAGCTAACCTCGACGGCAAACAACAACATCGGTCGTTATGACCCTGCGTAAGTATATGGACAAGCAGGTTAAGTACAACAGGGTTAGCATCCACCGAAAATAGCAAATGGGCAACATCTTTAATATATCTTCATTGCAGAGAGTAGCATGGTAGCAAATGGACATATTAAAAAATGGATACAACTGTTAATTGCAACAGGCTTAACAACATCCTAAGTCATGTTTTGTAAGTTTGTAGCCATTGAAATACAACTGTTTAAAAGTTGATTCAACTGTTAATTTCAATAGGATTAATAGACATTGAAACCGGTACTGATAAAAATGCAATTGGCATAGTTAAACATCACAAGGCAGGTGCTGCCAGAGCAGAGAATGGCCCAGATGTCTATAAAAAGGTAGGGAAAGTAGCAAAAACGTGTTAGGCATGTTTACTAGAACATGCTTAATACATTGACCGTACAGAACATAGCCATTAATTGGAATTGGTATTGCTAAGAATGAACAGGAGAGTACATACTTGGTAAGTCCTGAGAGGTAGTTACTGGGGCACTTCATCTTGGTTAGAGCTCGCCCAAAGTCAGCGACGACGGAGGCGAGCTGTTCCTCCAGGTCGAAGCATGGATCAGTGCCACTGACATGTGTACCTACAGGCAACCAGTAAATGGATAGAAGTTAAACTGCAATTGCACAAATTATATGAAATGCTGTAAGACATGGGATGCAGGGTCATAACGGCCGATGCTTTTGTTTGCCGTCGAGGTGAGCTGCATCCCATTTCTTACAGCATTTCACATAATTTGTGCAATTGCAGTTTAACTTCTACCATTTACTGGTTGCTTGTAGGTACACATGTGTCACGCCCAATATGCGATACTGTCCTAAAGAGACTCGAAGGTCCCACCAAGTATAGAACCGCGTATTGATACGCTTTTGCAAGGTGGATATCATTACGTCAACATTACATAATAGATGGGGATACATACAAGGCATACAAATGCTGCAAGAATACATCAATACATCATACATAAGACAACATCCGACTACGGATGAATCACAAACAAAAGCTCAAACGACATCTACCCTGCTAGCCCAGGCTGCCAACCAGGAACCTATCCCTCGAACGAAGAAGAAGCGAAACAAGAACTCCAAAACATGGAAACATCGCTCTCACGTCATGATCAACGCATTACATGTACCTGCAACTGTTGGTGTAGTAATCTGTGAGCCACGAGGACTCAGCAATCCCATTACCATGGGTATCAAGACTAGCAAAGCATAAAAGGTATGGAAGGGGTAAAGGGGTGAGGTTGCAGCAGCACTAAGCAAAGTATGGTGGCTAACTTACGAATACTAGAGTAAGATGAGAAACTACGCAAACGGTCGCAAACTAGAAATGATCAATAAGTGATCCTGAACTACTTATGATCAAACATAACCCAAACCATGTTCTCTTCTCGAACTTCCCCGAAAAGAGACCATGACGGTTACGCAACGCGGTTGGTGTATTTTAAAAGAGTTTACTTCAAGTCCTCTACAACCGGATATTAACAAATTCCCATCTGCCACATAACCGCGGGCACGGCTCTTGAAAGTTTAAACCCTGCAAGGGTGTCGCAAGTTAGCCCATGACAAGCTCACGATCAAATAGTCTTAATCGTCATTCCTCTTTTCTACCCGAGTGCTCTCAGTCTTTGGTCAACTTATCTCTTGCGTTTTGTTTCACCTCTTCCTCTTTCTCTCCCATCTCATTCCTAAGATCTCGGGACGGGATCTCTTGTTAGTTGAGGAGAGTTGTAAGGCCCCGAGTCCGATGCGCCAGGTGTCTTCCAGTTATTCACTGTTGTTGCCATGTCATGTGCTTGCATGCTGCATCTTTGCCATGTCATCATGTGCATGGCATCCTCATTTGTTTCAAAACATGCATCCGTCCCGGTCTCCCCGCTCCTTCCATTGTCCGTTCGGAGCCCATTCACACTTGCACGTGCCCGTGGCACCCCCGAAATATTATTTTATAAGTGGGATAAAAACATTCTCGGCATGGGATGAAAGTTGGAGTACAGTCTTTTTATAGTCTAGGTAGACCGCCTATCAAATTTCATCGTGTTCGAAGTCCGCTTGATGCCCCAACGGATAACTATATCGGCAATATAGCTGGTCTTTTCGTCGGACGTTTTCGGTCTTCGGAAACAATTGCCGGGCTGCATTCCTCCTCTCTCTTCTCAGCCCAACCCATCTACACAGCCCAACAACCCCTCACCTAAATCTCCTCCGATCTGGGCCGCCTGATGGCGATCGAATGGTCCGAAAACGGATGAAAACCCCCTAACCCTTCCCCCTACCTATTTAAGCACACCTACTAGCCCATTTTTGGACTAGCCTACCCCCCTGGCCTCCTCCCACCTTGCACAGCTGCCGGTTCCCTCCTTGCTTTCAGCGCCCAACCAGAGCTCTGCCGCCACTTGGCAAGCCGTGAGTGGCTGCGCCGCCACCAGCCGCCCTCTGTGGCCTCTTCCGCGCCGCCACCTCACCTCCCCTCCCCTCCCACCAACCGCCGTAGCCTGCAGGCCCATCCGCGGCCCGTCCCGAGCCGGATCTGGGCCCGAGGCGCCCACGCGCGCCGCCGCTCGACCCCTCCTCCTCAGGAGCCCCACCGCTCGACCCCTCCAGTGCCGCCGTCTCCGCCGCCACGTCGCCGGCGACCGTCGATCGCCTCCCGCCGAGGCATCCGTCAGGTCACACCCCCGCCTCTCCTTCCCCTCCTGCTTCTTTTCTTCCTCTCTCTCTCATATCCCGCGTCGCCTCTGCAGGATCTCGCCGGCCGTCAATGCCCCCCCGTGGTCCTCATCGCTAGTGCGCGCTGCCCGACGATGGGATCCGGCGCCCCTCGTCTTCCCACGCCAGATCTGCTCCGCCCTGTCATTCCCCGACCTCCTCGCCGTCCTGGGGCGCCTCGCCGGAGCCCCTCCCTTGCCCGTCGTCGCCGTTGGCCGCCGTGACTTTCGTCCCGCTCGGAATCGAGGAGGCTGGCGCGCCTCGAGCTCCCTTGCACTGTGTGTGGGCCGGCCCAGCTCCATCCCCGGTCGGGCCCGCTCCTGCATGGCCCAGCTCCGCTCGGCCTGTGCCACCTCTCCACAGTTCTAGGCCGAGCCCATGGTGAGCAGATCTTTTCCCCGCCCGTGCGCATTATAGCGACCCGACGCTCACTTCGTGTTTTTTTCCTATCCCTGAAAATGACCAAGTCCTTGAAAACCCACATCATATATGCATGTTTGAGGTGCCACAAGTTTGTGCATGTTGGTCCTATGATAATGTATAATATGTCAAAATGTTCATCTCAGAGTGATATACATGATAGTGTCATTTTCATGCATGTTAGGATGCATTATGCCATGTTAATACCTGTTGCAAGAGTGCTATATGATGTTAACTGCTGAAACTTAACATAGCTTCTTATTTTGTCTTTTTCGTTGCATTTTGTGTGTGCATCTTTTGTGCATCATGTCTATATGTTTTAGGAGCATATTCATGCCATCTTCAAAGTGGTGCAATCCACGTATTTTTATGTGCCTTGTGGTGAGTGCATCAAGCTTCCAAAGTGTGCTACTTAATGTTGCTGATTTCAGAGACTTGGGGAATTTTACTAAGTCTAAAACGGTTACATTGTGATGCTATGTTAAGTTGAAGATGCCATCAATTACATGCATAATATGGAGATGTTTGGTTCACATGTTTTTATGTCCATGTTATGCTCTATCATGACATGCCTTTTTTGCCTCATATATGTCCTATAGCATATGTTTTCATTGCTATGAACATGCCAAAATGATGTTCCAATTTTTTGTTAACTTCATGATGCCATGTTGTGATCTTGATATTGATTGATATATGCCTATTTTGGTGATGCTCCAATTACATGTTTTGAATTATGTTATGCGTAATTTGTCCACATGTCAAGTTTGTTAATTTTGGACTTCATATGACCTTTGTTCCAAGCTTGCAAACATGCTATGTTGCTGTTGCTGATTTACACTTGCTGAAACTGTTATAACATGCAATCTTGTCTTGATGGTTCCCACTAATCCATGAGTCAGATGTATATGATGCCTTGATATTATTTGTCCCTTGTTATGTGTACTTTGATGCCATGCCCTTGGTTGTCATTCTAACTTGCTGTAGTTTGTCTATTTCTTGCTCTCAAGTTGCCATCATGCTAAATCTGTCATCCGGTTAACAGCATATTCCATTTTGCATGAATCATTGTGATTACTCCATGTTTCATATGAATTAGTGCCCATGGACTAAATTGAAGTATATCATGCCTACTACATGTCCATGCCTTTTGCATGTTTATTTAAGTTGCTATGCTTGCTGTTATGTGCCTCCAAAGTCAGCATCATAATGTTATGTTTTGCATTCCCAGATTTCTTCTAAGTCTGAGAATCAGCTTATATCATGTTGCATCTTGTCATGTTGATTGCCATTGATCTATGAGTCATATGGAGATGCTTAGTAATAATGTTTTGCCATGTTTAAACTGTACTTTAATGCCATGCTCATTTTTTCCATGTTCTTGCACTATATCATCATTGTTTCATGACTTCAACATGTCAATACACTACTAGGAAAAGGCCTGCTAGTGGCGCACCTATTTTGGCTACTAACGGCGCACTACAGGTGCGCCACTAGCATCACGCCATTAGTATCTGGTATACTAATGGTGCACCACGCAGTGCGCCATTAGTATATCCCATGGTGCGCCATTAGTATGCCTCCCAGGGGCCATATTTACCCATGTGCTCCGGCTTACTAATGGCGCACTAGTTGATGATGCGCCACTAGTGTGCTTTTTGTAGTGCGCCACTAAAGTGCTGAGTGGTGCGCCACTAGTATGAATATTAGGGATTTTTTTCTTTTCTGTTATTTCCACAGGTTACAAAATATATTACTGGACAGAATATAGACAGCACCACATAGCAACAGCGGATTTATCGAATACAAAAGACCGAACAAAGATAGAACACTACAAGTCTCGAGACCGCGAGTAGCGAGTTTGTCTTCACATTACAAGTTGATATCGATCATCTAAACTACCATCACATAGAAGAGAGCTGCGGTCATCATGATGAGCATCATCGCGATGAAACTGGTCTTCATGCGGTTCCTCCTCCGCTCCCTCCTCTCTCTCGCTAGATAGCACGTGTATCTAGATTTCGCCTCCGCCCTAGTGGTGTACCCTTTGTATCTGTTACCACTGAAATGGTGAACCTGTCTCCGACACTCCTCCCAGTCGTCATAGACTCCGGGAACCTTACCCTTGTACACGACATACGACGGCATCTCTGCGAACTAGCCAAACAAAACGTTAGTAGCAATTCACAGACAATACATAAGCAATATATAAGTATGCAACAAAAGGATCGGAAGAGAAAAGCAAGACATTAATAGCATGATTCATGGTCCTACTAATAAATAGCATCGATTACATCTAAGTTGAACGGCTCCCAAACCAAAGAGACATACAGGTTCATTAAAGTTTAATTACAACATGAGCTAATCGATATTTCAGAACTACACATAGCATCACTACTTTCGACTCGACTCAGGGACCGGAGTGTGGATGAAGCCGCCGTCTCTCGTGATGGTCATGAAATCGCGGGCGTTGTCATCCTGTATTTGTAGCGTTGTGTCTATATCACTGTTGGACGGTTGATATCTAAGGTAGAACTACCCCAAGGTACAAAGGACATCTTGATGGATGATTTCCGCAAACTCCGACTCGATGCGAAAGAATTCTTGTCTAATGTCTGCGTCCTGGATTGCCGACAAGCTTGCGGCCCAACCTTTGAGATTATTTGGTAGCAGAAGGTGATTATGGTCCTGTACGATCGCCCGCATGTGATGGAGGGCGTAGTAGGCATCCTTCTGACCGCCAGGAGGCTGCTTGACGTAGGGGAACATCGTATTTTGGGCGAACACGTGCTTGCCGTACCTACGAACTGGCCTGGTGAAGGTGCCTCCAGATCTGGCATAGACGGGGAGAACATCATCAAGAACTTTCTTGATATTTGTGTAGTCTTTCTTCGACTGACAGTCTGAGTCGAAATACGTGGCCATGCAATATTTCGGGCTTAAGAGGATGAGTGTGCAATGTGTGTCACTGCACAAAACACGGAATGTTAGAAACAAAAAAGAACAATCAAAATCAAAGAAATCATATGTTACGGGGCGGTGAGGGGATGACTTACTCGGGAAAGTAAGGCACGAGGGAGTTATCCTTATCTGGGTTTGCCAGAATGATGCCTTCGAGGTATGAACTCGCGACTTGCCGGTCCCCAGCACTGCCCAAGATCTTGGCACACATGTAGAAGGGGTCGACTATCACAATGTCTGGGGTCTTGTCTCTAATGATCCGCATCTCCATACTCAGCGAAAATAGCCGAACGAAGGTGTAGTGCAGCGGATGAAGGTTAAACATAGAGAATATGTCATCAAACCGCAGGACGATCGTACCCCCGATGGAGTTATCCACAAAGCCCTTGCCCTCTGGCACCTTGGCCACGAAAACCGGGTATGCCACATCATTCTCAGAGAGACGCCACTTCTCCAAAGAAAGAACACTATCATGTAGACTTCGCATAGCACCGGTTGCAGCATTGAGTAGATTAGTTGGTAGCATCGGCCTACCAGCCACATGCACCCTCCTCGAGATATCCTTAGGTGAAGGTGGACCGTCCTGAGCACGGATCGTACTCGGTGCCGGTTGGCTCGCACCCTTGTTACTCTTTCTTTTCCGTCCCTTCTTCTTCTACTATAATGGGATCGAGTTCTGCTCACAGACCGCCTTCTTGAGTGTGTTGGGGCTGATAATATTTCGCACCTCGGCTATCTGAGGCTCGGTGAAGGCGGTAGCTGGAGGTGTCTCCTGAGAATTGAACACCAGACCACACCTGTTGCAATTGGTTTTCTCCGCGGTACCAGCTAGATCACGGTCGTCTTTTTCAGGGTTGGGTTCTTGAGAAGGAGGCCCGAAGAATTCGTCACCGTACCCATGTTTGGCAAAGTACTTATCGACATTGGTAAATGTACCGTCGTCGTCCGGATCCTGTTCCATATGCATGTTTGGATCCTATTCCATATGCATGTTCAGATCCTGTTCCATATGCATGTTCGGATCCTATGCCATAGGGATGTCCGGCATGTCGGGTAGCGTTGCGGCGGTCTTGCCATGGCTTCGAGCTAGCACGACTGGCGGTGTTGTCTGTGGGGTGGTGTCCCCCGCCCCCAAAAGAATCTGGCTCTTCGGTCAAAGCAGGGGCCAGCTTACGCAGGCGCTGAGGGTCATCACATCATCTTCGTCGGCCCCAGCGGGTCGAATCGGAGGTAACAACTCGTCGCAGCCTGGCAGCACCCAAACCAGTTCAACCCTATACACGGTTGGTGGCATCGGATTACCATGGAACACGGGGTTGCCCGGTTGAACGATTCTGCCCTTGGCAACATTGATTAACTCGCCGCCCACGAAGTGCAGGAGAGTGCATGGATCGTCGGTGGTGCCCTGCGAAAACATGTAGGGCATCAGGGATGCCCAGTCAAAGGCAAGGAGATGAAGTCATCGGCCCAGAGGCTTAGTTACCGTGATGGCGTCGAGCTCGGCTAATGTTGAGGCACCGCCAACGGCGGGCGTGCAACTGACGGAGTGGCCGCTTGCTGCCGAGGTGTCGGCCAGCGTACACCCGGGTGCATTAAGCTCTAATGCCCGTGCCGGCGTCGGAGACACCAATACCGCCTCCGCCGGAGACACCAATGGCGCCACCTGCGCGTTGTGCGAGTTGCTGGCCGTGAAGCTAGGAACCGGATGCGGCCCCTGTTGGCCGCCCGCAATCCACGCCTACAGCCCCTCAATCAAGGTAGGCACAATGGCGGTGAGTGTCGTTCCCAGTTGTTGTTGCACTTGCTCTTGGACAATCTCCAGAATCCGCGCCACTTGTGCCTTGAGTTCTTGAACCTCGCGTGACTAGCTTTCCGAGCTGGTCTTTGTCTCCTTTCGCCCACCAGCGTTATAGTATGACGACCATTTTGTGGACAAGCCTTTGCCGGCCACACAACCAGCTGACGACGGCTTACTGAGCTTATCCTTGTTTTTCATTATGTTCAACGCCCTATTTAGAGTGTTGTCCCAAGGGGAGCTCTGAGACGACCCCGTGCTACTGCTTTCAGTCTCCTACGGAAGGAATGTGAACCATTTAGAAATTTGGCTTCATTAATTAGAATGCAACCATATGGAGCTAATTACGCGGGGGTGTATTCCTTACCAGAACATGCTCAAGCTCCCTGGTCTTCGGATCCATGGTAAGCTCCTTTGTTACCGGGTCCTCCTTGTACCGGGCCCTGACATAGTTCCTGGTCTGCTTGTCATGGTATTTCTCGAAGCGGGGTGGTAGGCCTTGCTCGGCACGCTCCGCATCCTCCTTGTCCCGTATAGGCTCCGCCACTCTGTAACCATCAGGACCGAGTTGGTGGACCCCTAAGTTCAACTCCCGCATTTCTTTCCCCCACTGACTTGATTCCACGGTTGCGCTGCTCTCGGACTTGATCTTGAACTCCTTGTAGTCATCTTCGCTGATGGAAGGATTTTTTGCCTTGACCTTCTCATAACTATCACCTTTGTCAATCATTCTCTTCACCGCGCTTCTCCAAGTAGACAGGGCCGTGCTCATCCTCGTGAGGGCGACACTGTTCACTTTATTCCCTGAGAGGCGTGTGTTTGCAAAGTCAGCGGGGAACTTGTATCGTTCGTGCAGCTTCATGAAGAGGAGGCTGCGCAAATTCCCTCGGTCCTTATGCCTTAGGTTCTCGGTGTTGATCGAGACGGTGCTTAGGAGAATGCACCCGAGCTGAACCGACTACCCCTTGACTAATTCTTTGGGCGCCGTTTGATGCCCATCGGACTTCACTTCAGTAAATTCCTCCTTGACAGTGCCGAGCACGTTCGGGCACCGGTCCTTCCGTTGCCTCTTCGGTTGGCTGCCATCTGTGCGTGTGCTGCCATCATCAGTGGTGGAATCCTTAGCGGCACCATCAGTGGTGTCATCCCCGACGCCACTAGGGGTTGTGTAGCCAGGATCGGTGTCTTCCGTGGCGTCCTCATAGCGGTGAGGTTCTTACTCCATCTCCTGGGACAGCTCCCAGAATTGCTTGCCCGAACCGCCGGCCTCATCGTTGTGGGCCATGTTTCGCTCTAAATAGGAAAAACGTTTGGTTAAAAAGTTGGTTATTGTCAAGGAACAAGATCATGGTCTCATCATTTAGGGTTTGTCGACACCGAGGCATCCTAAAAGCTAACCTTTTATCATTTAGGGTTTGTCGACGCTGAGGCACCCTAAAAGCCTAAGCTTTCATCATTTAGGTTTTTATCGACACCGAGGCACCATAAAAGCCAAGGTTTTATAATTTATGGTTTGTCGACACCGAGGCATCCTAAAAGCTAAGCTGGGAAGGAGAATTCTAAGTTGGGCCTAATCACTTGGCTGTATTGCCACCTATGGTTTAATGCAGCAAGAATAATGGGGCAGTTGATCCTACTTAATTAAATACTAAGATACCCTGGACCATGCATTAGTCACAAGTACCCCATATGTCCTATTTTTAGCAAAGTCATGCTAAAATTCACGGACAATTTCAGCATGACCTTTGCTGAAAATAGGACATATGGAGTACCCGAATTTGCCGGAACGGAAGTTAATCGACATTCCAGAAAACTCAAGGGCCTCTCAAGGTACCTGCAAAATCATCACGACACGATGGTCGGAGACAAAACCCAGCAAACTAGCAAAGTTAGTGACGTGTTTACAGAAATTGCTTTATGTAAAAGATGATCATTATCTTTACAGGTCTTTCTCAGTGTGATCACAAGTAATTCAGAGAATCACAAGGCGTTAGTAGTTCAGTACATGAACAAGTTTTACGAAGCACATCAATATGTATTGTATTTCATTGTGGAGTGATATACAATATGTTACAGCAAAGAAATAGCTTAATCCATGCCTCAGCTTATCAACAGTCATTACTTGTCAAAACAGAAGAAGGAACAATTTATTTGTGACATAGTTACAAATGATGATAGAATAAAGCAACACCCTGCAATAGCCTAAAAAAACAAAGGTGAATGATTTCTCTATGCTCCCTTAAAATTCCCTTCAGATTTTGTATCCATAATACATGACAGTAGCATTTCAATATGCAACAAAAGGGAACCACAATCTGTATATAATAAGGAACAGCTGACAAACAAGTCACCAAACCACAAGGCCTATTACAACAACTAGATACGAGAGTAGCACTGTTGATGCACTGAACCTATCCATGTCATAGATAAGGCAACCGTTGGAGAACTATTTTGCAGAATGAACTTAGAAGACAGACAGCCTATGCACAAAACTTGAAAAACTGAATTACTATAGGATACAAACTGAATTTGGTTCAGTTATTTCAAAGCATTTACAATATGCTAAATGAAACAAAAATCAGGAATACAGTAGGCTAATCAAACAGAAACTCGACTGATTTGGGTTTCCAAGTTCCAAAGTTTCTACTAGTACCAAACTTCTGCGGTATGGTAATCATGGACAGCAGTACGAAACCCAAAAAAATTAGCTTCTTCGTCTGTACAACTAACGCAAATACCAACTATTTCTATTCAACTTCTTCTACAATATGCATTTACAACATGCTCTATGCGAGGGGCCATCCTCTAGGCTCTACGCGAGTGGGTGGCGCACGGCCATGCGAGGGGCGGCCGGCGCGGTGAGCACAAGCCCGCAGGGAAGTGGTGGGCGGCACAAACGGTGACTAAACAAGGGGAAAGCGGGGGAATCGATGGAGACGCTCACCGCAGAGCTGGGGAAGGAGGCGGCGAGGCCAAGGGTGGTAGGGGCAGCACAGATAGACGCTGAGAAGCAGTGGTCGGTGATGAGGAAGAAGAGGTCGATGCGCTTGATCCTTGATGACCCGGCTTCAATCCGTGGACATAGGCGATGAAGGTGATGATGGTGTTGCTCCTGGCGCAGCTCCTAGGCGATGCCGGCACGACGACGGAGGACGGGGCGGTCGGTGGCCGCGGTGACGCGCGGCGGCCGTGCTCGGGGAGGGTCTGGGCGGCGGCGCAGTGGGTCGGGGCGGCGACATAGTGGGTCTAGGCGGCGGCGCGTGGGCTGGGGCGGCGACGCAGTGGATCGGGGGAGGGTGCGTGGATCTGGCGAAGGGAGGGAGAGAGGCCAAAGGGAGAGGGGAGCAAGTGGAGTGGGGATTTTAGTGGGGGGGGGAGGGTTAGCAATGGCGCACCACCCAGCGGTGCGCCATTAGTATTTTTTTGATAGCAATGGTGCACCTCCTGGCGGTGCGCCATTAGTAATATTTTTCTGGATAGCAATGGCGCATCCCCAAGAGGTGCACCATTAGTAATCATTTTTTGGATAGCAATGGCGCACCCCCTAGCGGTGCGCCATTAGTAATTTTTCTAGGATTTTTTGTTGCCTAGCGGAGGGCTGGCAGCGGCGTCTTGAACCCTAGGTCTCACTCGGGGGGGGGGAGGGGGTGGGTGGTGCACTTGGCCGATTCCGTTTGGCGGAACCGAGCGAGGAGACAGGGGAGGGTGCGGGGGGTCGGTGGCGGCGGTGGAGCGGGGGAGGGTGCGGGGGGTCGGCGGCGGCGGTGGAGCGGGGGAGGGTGCGGGGGGGTCGGCAGCGGCGGTGGAGCGGGGGAGGGTGCGGGGGGTCGTCGGCGTCGGTGGAGCAGGGGAGGGTGCGGGGGGTGCTTGGCGGCAAGGGGGATCTGGCGAGGGGGGATAGCGATCGAGATGGAGGGGGATCAAGATCGAGTGTCCTCATGAATATTCAATATTTTTTCATATTGAATATGAAAAAATATCATCAAATTTGAAAAAATATTCATGAATTCAAAAAGTGCCCATTAATTAAATTTAAAAATATTCATGAGTTCAGAAAATATTAACAAATTCAATACTTTTTGTGAATTAGAAATTCAATACCATAATAAACATAAATAAATATTCATGAGGACACTAGAACAGAAGAAATATCATTTCAATATGTCGACATACAATCGAGAAATGAAGGCTACAATTTAAATACAATCGATCTTAGCTAGCTATCTGTTCACAATCTTCTTGCCCTTATTTTTCGTAAATGGAGTTCTTCTCTTGAACGGACGTCCTTTAGGTAGGGTGTTCCTGCTTCTTCTTGTGGTGTATGCTAGTACTTCATCATCATCGTCATGTTCCATCTTCGGGTCGCCGTACTTGTCGAAGTCTTGCTCATTGGCGACTCCATCCATTCCGATGATCTTCCTTTTGCCTCTTCTCACGACAACACGACTGGGCTTTGACGGGTCAGTAATGAAGAGGCATTGGTCCACTTGGGAAGCCAGTACCTATGGCTCATTTTTTGCGGTGACGTTTGCGCCCGCGGTCTTGGATTTGGCTTCGGGTATAACCATGGTGGTGAAATACCGGTCTTCTTTTATGACGCTCTTGGCCCATCTGACATGGAACATCGGGACCTTCTCTCCAGCGTAGCTCAGCTCCCAGATCTCCTCGATCCTTCCGTAGTATCTGTCCGTGTCGTTACCAATGTAGGATTCCATCGTTACCCCGGAGTTCTGATAACCATCGCTCTTCATGTCCTTCCCCTCGGTGTAGAATGTGTAGCCGTTGATATCGTACGCCTCATACGTCATCAGGTTGTCCTCGGTGCCCTGTGACAAGGCGAATATGAGTTGTTCTTCCGCGGAAGAATCCTCATGTAAAGGGTACGACAGAAGGTTCTGCTTGAACCAACGCGTGAAACATGAGTTGTGCTCTTTGATTATATCTCCGTCCGTCCTCTGTTGGCCTCGGTCATTCTATGTCTTCTCAATAAAGGTTTTGTGCTCTATCACCCAAGGATCGACCACGTCTATGTGTTGTAGCACGACTAGGTTTGCTCTTTCAATGTCGGCGAGTCGACCCTCGAAGTCGACATGCATTTCACGGCAACCCTCACAGTGACCCCATCCAGCGAGCCTGCCGAAGTGCCTGTTGACGAGTAGACCAATGGGGTTCTCGATGCCTAGGTAATTCGTGCAGTGGGAGATGCACTCTTTGGTCAGAAAGCCCCTGGCCATGCTTCCCTCTGGACGTGACATGTTGCGAACGTATCCTTTGATGACACCGTTCATCCTTTCGAACGGCATCATGCTGTGCAGGAACGTCGGCCCGAGTTGGATGATATCCTCCACGATATGGACCAGCAGATGAACCATAACGTCGAAGAATGCGGGCGGGAAGTACATCTCAAGCTCGCATAGTATCACCACGATCTCTTCCTGTAGCCTTCTGAGTTGCCTCACGCTAACTGACTTCCGAGAGATGACGTTGAAAAAGTTGCATAAGCCAAATAGCGTTTCACGGACGTGCGCGTCCATGATCCCACGGATTGCAACTGTAAGTATCTACGTCATCAGCACATGACAGTCATGAGACTTCATCCCGCTGAACTCTTGCTTCGCTGAGTCTAGGTATCTGCTTATCTTCCCCGCGTAACCATAAGGAAGTTTTACTCCTACGAAGCAGGTGAAAAACTGATCGATCTCCTCCTGACTTAGAGTGAAGCACGCGGGAGGGAAGTCATTTCCGGTCTTCTTGGCCTTTTTTCCTTTGCGACGACTTCCCATGTCCTGCTTCGCCTCATCATCATCATCATCATTAGCGTGAAGCTCCTCCCTGATGACCATTGATTTGAAGTCCGCCCTTGCTTTCGGCCCATCTTTGGTCCTCTCTGGCATGTTGAGCAGGGTACCAAGCAGACTCTCGCACACGTTCTTCGTGATATGCATGACATCAAGGCTGTGAGGCACATGGTGGATCTTCCAGTACGGCAAGTCCCAGAAAACAGACGTTGTTTTCCATACCTTCAGCAGCGGCTCTGGCGCCTTTCGCTTCTTTCCCGGCTCTGGCGCCTTTTGCTTCTTTCCCGGCAGTGGGCAATCTTTCCAATTTTTCAACAGCTCATCTATTTCCTCGCCGCTCCTCGTACACGGGAGTCTTCAGGGTTCGGTTTTACCATCGAACAGATCCTTGCGTTTTCTCCACGGGTGTAGGATCTAGAAGTAGATGTGTCTAGAGGGGGGGGGGTGATTAGA
Source organism: Triticum urartu (assembly GCF_056163025.1). Lineage (NCBI taxonomy): Eukaryota > Viridiplantae > Streptophyta > Magnoliopsida > Poales > Poaceae > Triticum > Triticum urartu. The sequence goes on from NC_141875.1 coordinate 171,860,090, forward strand.
CACTTAGTGCTAAAGTTGCAATTTTTAGGCCTTTTTGGTTTGAGTGGAGTTTTAGGCACAATTTCAACATACACAATACATATCAAGCAAGCATGCAAAGAGTATATGAGCAGCGGAATGTAAAGCATGCAACTTGCAAGAATGTAAGGGGAAGGGTTTGGAGAATTCAAACGCAATTGGAGACACGGATGTTTTTCCCGTGGTTCGGATAGGTGGTGCTATCCTACATCCACGTTGATGGAGACTTCAACCCACGAAGGGTAACGGTTGCGCGAGTCCATGGAGGGCTCCACCCATGAAGGGTAATGGTTGCGCGAGTCCACGGAGGGCTCCACCCACGAAGGGTCCACGAAGAAGCAACCTTGTCTATCCCACCATGGCCATCGCCCACGAAGGACTTGCCTCACTAGCGGTAGATCTTCACGAAGTAGGCGATCTCCTTGCCCTTACAAACTCCTTGGTTCAACTCCAAAATCTTGTCGGAGGCTCCCAAGTAACACCTAGCCAATCTAGGAGACACCACTCTCCAAGAAGTAACAAATGGTGTGTAGGTAATGAACTCCTTGCTCTTGTGCTTCAAATGATAGTCTCCCCAACACTCAACTCTCTCTCATAGGATTTGGATCTGGTGGAAAGAAGGTTTGAGATGAAAGCAACTTGGGGAAAGCTAGAGATCAAGATTCATATGGTAGGAATGGAATATCTTGGCCTCAACACATGAGTAGGTAGTTCTCTCTCAGAAATAGGATGCTGGACGTGTAGGCTTAGTCTGATGGCTCTCTCAACGAATGAAGAGGAGGTGGAGGGGTATATATAGCCTCCACACAAAATCCAACCGTTACACACGATTTACCAATCTCGGTGGGACCGAATCAACAAACTCGGTCAGACCGAAATAGGAAACCTAGTGACCGTTAGAGATTTTCGGTGGGACCGACTGGATCAACTCGGTGGGACCGATGTGCTAGGGTTAGGGTAAATCCAAAACTCGGTTTGACCGATTACTCAAACTCGGTGGGACCGATTTGGGTAATAAGTGAAACAGAGAGTTGGCCAAGCAAACTCGGTGGGGCCGATTGCATATCTCGGTGGGACCGAAAATATTGCAATAGGTAATAGAGAGTTTGCAAGCCCATCTCGGTGAGACCGAGATCCCATCAGTGAGACCGAACTGATTAGGGTTTCTGGCAGTGGCTATGACAGGTGAAACTCGATGGCGCCGGATAGGAATAATCGGTAGGTCCGAGTTTGGCTTTGGGTTTAGGTCATATGTGGAAGTGGGAAAGTAGCTGAGGATTTTGGAGCATATCATTAAGCACATGAAGCAAGAGGCTCATTAAGCAACACCTCATCCCTCCTTGATAGTATTGGCTTTTCCTATGGACTCAATGTGATCTTGGATCACTAAAATGTAAAATGAAGAGTCTTGAACTTGAAGCTTTAGCCAATCCTTTGTCCTTAGCATCTTGAAGGAGTTCCCACAACCTTTAGTCCATGCCACTCCATTGTTGAACTTATCTGAAACATGCTAGATAGAAATGTTAGTCCAACAAGAGATATGTTGTCATCAATTTTCAAAACCACCTAGGGAGCACTTGTGCTTTCAATCTCCCCCTTTTTGGTAATTGATGGTAACATACATCAAAGCTTTAGATAAAGATATAAAGAACAGCAAGTAAAGCTTTGGAAGGACATGTAACAAGCATAGGCTCCCCCTACATGTATGCACTCATGTAAATATGAAATATAGAGGCATGTGAGAGCATAACCATGACAGAGTGGGCAATGTGTTACATGTATCTTGGCCATATGCATCAGAGCAATAGATTATCAAGGAAAATACCTTCATGCTCATGAGTCCTTCTTGCAAACAGTATGTACATAAGCAAGAACTCCTCATACTCATGATTTTGATGCATATACTTACCTTGTGGTCTTGAGTTGGCTTAGGATGGAATGAACCTGCACAAACAAAGTTAGATAACATAGGTACATCCACTAGCCAGAGCAAACAAAAGAAACCACAAGAATACCAAGACTGGGATGACATGTAGAGAGTGAGTACAAGGTACCACATTGGATTCAACATGTCCCCAAGAATAAATATATGCAATGAATTTGACTGATTTGTTTCCCTTAGGTGTCTTGCTCCCCTAGAATCTTACATGGGATATTGGGAGAAGATAGGGAACAACAAATCAGAGCTGAAAGATACAAATGAACATGTCTTTCCCCCTAAAAAGACATGTGACATCTCTCCTCTTGAACATCAAGCATCAAGCATCTGGGACATCTGGGATCCTTGAGTATTCTCTCCCCTTGGAAGTCTCTCTCTCCCCCTTAATACTTTCTCTCTTGTAGGTTTGGTCCTTGAGACTTTTTCTCTCCCTTGATGTGATCTCTCTCTCCTACAAGCTTTGATGTGATCTCTCTCTCCCCCTTTGACATCAATTTCCAAGAAGGGCTTTCTGGAATCCGTCGTATAGGTTTGGTCCTTGAGACTCAGCACAAAGCAATGGATAAAACTGTGATGCTTGTAGAGGACAAGATTCATTGAGTAGAGCTGGATCAGAAGAAATATAGAACAAGTGGCAAACTGTTTTTCCTGTTGCGAAGTCGGTGCCACCGAGTGGTATGTTTCGGTGGCACCGAAAAGATTCGGTTGGACCAAAAATTACAAGTCGGTGAAACCGAGTTCACACAGAGAAAAACACTTGTCACCTCAGCTCACTAGACAAGTAGGATCTCACAAAGATTTGCAATGAATTACCTGAAGGATTTGCAAGGAATTAAATGCAGAAAATGCAGAACATAAACAGAAAGAAAAGAGAAGATACTGAAAAATCTAGATGGAGTTTTTTTTGTTATTTTTGAAAAAGAGAAAGAAACTAAAAGATCTAGATGAAGTTTTTTTTTGAAAAAGAGAAAGAAAATAAACATGCATGAGACAAATGCAATAACACAGAAAAGAACACAAGAGAACTTCATCTAGAGTCGGGCGGTGACATAGTCACCTATGTTAGAGTATATTGACTTAGGAGTCAAGTGAGAACACTTGATCATAGGTCATACTCATCGTTTAAGCTCAAAATGGGGTTACCATTTTTCGTTTAAGCATCTTGATGTATTCACATCTTGTTGAGTTGCTTTGACTCATGTCTTGGAGTAAAGCTTCTCTAAGATGGAATAACATACCTTGGGTGGTGGTGTGGTTCTTGCTCATGTAGTTGAACTTGTGTGGGTGGTCAAGGTTGATGTAGCTCATCAAGAGTTGGGAGCACCACTTGGAGTTTGAGTTCATCTACCTACATGGGTTAGTTCTTGCAAGGAAGAGCACTTGTGTATCCAAAAATGACAATCATGAAGCTCAACATAGAATTTGTCAAAGGATATGTTTGAATGGTTTTGTGTTTCCTTGTCTTCAACCACCATTGTGTAGAGTCTTGGTGATGTAGAGATTGCTCAAGATGTGAGTGAGTCGCAATCTCATGGAATTAGATTCAACCAAGCACCTACATGGGTTAGACAACATGCAAGATGCAAATATATCCAAGACATAAGATAGTTATCATAAGAGATATATCATGGATTAGTCATAAGCTCATGTCTTGCATGTATCCAATGGAGTTTCTACTCCAAGTTCGAAGCATCAATGATGTTCAATTCTCCTCTCAACCTTCGACTTGTGTGTACCCTTGGGCGACGAGACGTGCTTTGTTGCGAACCACTTGTCCATCTTCATCTTGCTTGTTGCGAAACACCCATTTGGTACCAATGATGTTGTGGTTGTTGTCGGGCTTCTCAACCAATGTCCAAACTTGGTTTCTCTCAAAATTGTGTAGCTCTTCATGCATAGCGTTTATCCAATCCGGATCTTCCAATGCTTCTTCAACCTTCATAGGTTCAATGCTAGAGATGAATGAATAGTTTTCACAAAAGTTAGCTAAACGAGTTTTTGAGTGAGTGATTCTCCCGGTTTGTATATCATTGAGGATTTGCTCGACGGGATGATCTTTGGCAATTCTTGCTCGAACTCGTGAGAGCTTTTGCTTGGGTCTTCGTTGAACATCTTCTTCATCTTGTTCTTCTTCTTGGCCTTCTTCATTGTTGACGTCGTCGTTCTCTTGTCGTGGTGGAGAAAGAGGTTGTTGATGTTCGTCTTGATGCATTTCCTTGTCTTCTTCATCTTGGTGTGTCCCACTTGTGGATGCTTCCGTGTCGATTCTTGGTTCACCTTGTCGTGAAGTAGAAGCTTCCACTTGGACGGATGAAGTACTCTCCTTCACCTCCGTTGGACGAATTTTGCCAATGGAGAAGTCTTGGATTGCTTCTGAAGGGTCTTTGTCTCCTACATCAATTGGCAATTGCTCTACTTATGAGCCATTAGATTCATCAAACTTCACATCTACCGTATCTTCAACCTTTCGGGTGAAATTGTTGTAGACACGGTAAGTGTGAGAGTTTGAGCCATAACCAAGTAGAAAACCTTCATGAGATTTAGAAGCAAACTTTGAACGATGATGCTTATCAAGAATGTAGCACTTTGAGCCGAATACTCGAAAGTATCCAACTTGGGGTTTGTTACCGGTGAGAAGCTCGTATGCCGTCTTGCCGAGTAGCTTGTGAAGATATAAGCGATTTGTTGCGTGACAAGCTGTCTCAACCGCTTCTGCCCAAAAGTGCTTCGGCGTCTTGTATTCATCAAGCATCGTTCTTGCCATTTCGATGAGCGTCCGATTCTTCCTCTCAACAACTCCATTTTGTTGAGGTGTGTACGTAGCCAAGAACTCGTGTGAAATCCCTTCTTCGCCAAGAAAGGTGTCCACATTTGCGTTCTTGAACTCCGTTCCGTTGTCACTCTGAACCTTCTTGATCTTCACGTCAAACTGATTTTGGGCCTTCCTAGCGAAGTTTCTGAAGATCTTCTAGACCCGCGACTTGTCATTAAGAAAGAACACCCACGTAAATCTTGAAAAATCATCAACTATAACTAGACCAAAAGAATTTCCACTGAGACTCTTGTAGGCGTTGGGACCAAAAAGATCCATATGAAGTAGCTCGGGTGGCCTTCTTGTGGTCATGATGTTCTTCACGGGATGCCTTCCTCCAACCTGTTTACCTGCTTGACAAGCACTTCAAAGTCTATCCTTATCAAATATGACATCGTTAACTCCAAGGATATGATTTCCTTTAATAAGCTTGTCAAGGTTTCTCATGCCAACGTGACCTAGTCGTCTATGCCACAACCAACCTTTTGAGGATTTAGCAACAAAGCAAGTTTTAGGTTGTGCCTTTTTAGAGAAATCGACAATGTAAAGATCACCTCTACGCATACCGGTAAAGACCATTTTATGATTGTCTCGACGAAATACTTGGCAATCTACCTCAGTAAATAGGACATTCAAACCGAAATTAGCAAGTCTAGATACTAAAAGTAAGTTGTAGCCGAGAGATTCAACGAGCATGACATTTTGAATGGAACTATCATGTGAGATGGCCACCTTACCAAGGCCAACCACTTTACCCTTTGAATTATCACCAAAGGTGACATATTTTCGAGGGCCGTCATTTTCAGCAAGCTCACGAAACATCTCTTCATCTCCGGTCATATGATCAGTACATCCACTATCAAGAACCCATTCCTTTCCTCCTGATTCATATCCCCGAAGATTTTCTATAAGACCAAAATGTCTCATTGCATCATCAAGATCGAAGTCACTATCATCATCATCATCATATTATCCATGTTCATCATGATCTTGTGACTCATCATTTCCTAGAGAGGGTAATTCATTAGATAAATGATCATCAAAGTGGTCACTTTTATGAATTCTTATAGCTTCGAATATGATATCACTAATGATTCCAACATCTCCTTTAGCATGCTTAAGATTGGTAAGTTCAAATAGACAATTACCAAAACTAGGATCACTAGAGTTCATCTTACTCAAGGCAATAGATTTATGGAGAATTTCATCCAAAGTTTTCAAGGAATGATCGGGAAATCGTTCCTCAAGAAATTTCCATATAGTATAGGCACAATTAAGAGTAGGCAAACTAGCAATCAAATTTTTGGGCAATCCTCTAATGATGAGCTCAATAGTTCTAAGATTGCGAATCATGTCAATATCTTCATCTAGGGTAGGATGCAAAGGATCAATATGAGGTGCACAACGGCTAGCAATATACTTGTTCAAATGATATTGATTGAAAATTACAAGCATCTCATTTTTCCACTCATGAAAATACTCTCCATCAGGAATAGGCACTCTATGTCTAAGACTCCCTAAGGTAGACATATCCATCTTCCTCCAATGGTGATTAAACCAAGGCAATGGAGACCAAAGCTCTGATACCACTTGTAGGATCTAGAAGTAGATGTGTCTAGAGGGGGGGTGATTAGACACTTAGTGCTAAAGTTGCAATTTTTAGGCCTTTTTGGTTTGAGAGGAGTTTTAGGCACAATTTCAACATACACAATACATATCAAGCAAGCATGCAAAGAGTATATGAGCAACGGAATGTAAAGCATGCAACTTGCAAGAATGTAAGGGGAAGGGTTTGGAGAATTCAAACGCAATTGGAGACACGGATGTTTTTCCCGTGGTTCGGATAGGTGGTGCTATCCTACATCCACGTTGATGGAGACTTCAACCCACGAAGGGTAACGGTTGCGCGAGTCCACGGAGGGCTCCACCCATGAAGGGTAATGGTTGCGCGAGTCCACGGAGGGCTCCACCCACGAAGGGTCCACGAAGAAGAAACCTTGTCTATCCCACCATGGCCATCACCCACGAAGGACTTGCCTCACTAGCGGTAGATCTTCACGAAGTAGGCGATCTCCTTGCCCTTACAAACTCCTTGGTTCAACTCCAGAATATTGTCGGAGGCTCCCAAGTAACACCTAGCCAATCTAGGAGACACCACTCTCCAAGAAGTAACAAATGGTGTGTAGGTAATGAACTCCTTGCTCTTGTGCTTCAAATGATAGTCTCCCCAACACTCAACTCTCTCTCGTAGGATTTGGATCTGGTGGAAAGAAGGTTTGAGTGGAAAGCAACTTGGGGAAAGCTAGAGATCAAGATTCATATGGTAGGAATGGAATATCTTGGCCTCAACACATGAGTAGTTAGTTCTCTCTCAGAAATAGGATGCTGGAAGTGTAGGCTTAGTCTGATGGCTCTCTCAACGAATGAAGAGGAGGTGGAGGGGTATATATAGCCTCCACACAAAATCCAACCGTTACACACGATTTACCAATCTCGGTGGGACCGAATCAACAAACTCGGTCAGACCGAAATAGGAAACCTAGTGACCGTTAGAGATTTTCGGTGGGACCGACTGGATCAACTCGGTGGGACCGATGTGCTAGGGTTAGGGTAAATCCAAAACTCGGTTTGACCGATTACTCAAACTCGGTGGGACCGATTTGTGTAATAAGTGAAACAGAGAGTTGGCCAAGCAAACTCGGTGGGGCCGATTGCATATCTCGGTGGGACCGAAAATATTGCAATAGGTAATAGAGAGTTTGCAAGCCCATCTCGGTGAGACCGAGATCCCATCGGTGAGACCGAACTGATTAGGGTTTCTGGCAGTGGCTATGACAGGTGAAACTCGGTGGCGCCGGATAGGAATAATCGGTAGGTCCGAGTTTGGCTTTGGGTTTAGGTCATATGTGGAAGTGGGAAAGTAGCTGAGGATTTTGGAGCATTTCATTAAGCACATGAAGCAAGAGGCTCATTAAGCAACACCTCATCCCTCCTTGATAGTATTGGCTTTTCCTATGGACTCAATGTGATCTTGGATCACTAAAATGTAAAATGAAGAGTCTTGAGCTTGAAGCTTTAGCCAATCCTTTGTCCTTAGCATCTTGAAGGAGTTCCCACAACCTTTAGTCCATGCCACTCCATTGTTGAACTTATCTAAAACATGCTAGATAGAAATGTTAGTCCAACAAGAGATATGTTGTCATCAATTTTCAAAACCACCTAGGGAGCACTTGTGCTTTCAACGGGTCATCGTCGCGAAGCCACGTTTGATGTCCCATGAACACGGTTTTCGAAGACACGGGATCTCTATCTAGCTGGCGATACGTTGTGTCATCCATGCACCTGACGCATCCAGAAAATCCATGGACCACCTGCCCCGCGACATATCCGTAACCGAGAAAGTCCTGCACCGTCGTGAGCATTGCGACTCTCATAGGGAAATATTCTTTCTTTGCGGCGTCCCACGTATTGGCTGGCGTTTTCCACAGCGTGTCTAACTCCTCTTTCAGCAGCCCCAGATATAGATTGATGTCATTCCCTGGTTGTTTCGGCCCTTCAATTAGCATACTCATGTGAATGTACTTCCTATTCATGCACAACCAGGGGGGAAGGTTGTACATCCACACAAACACAGGCCAGGTGCTATGTGTGCTTCTTTGGCTGCCAAACGGATTGAATCCATCGGTGCTCGCTCCCAGCACGATGTTCCTTCGATCGTTCCCAAATTCTGGGTGTTCGAAGTTCAGCGCTTGCCACTGGCTCCCATCCTTAGGGTGACTCAGCATCTGGTCTTTTTATTTATCTCTGGATCATTTGCGTCATCTTATCGCTTCTTCTCCTCCCTATCCGCGTGCCAACGCAGCAACTTTGCTACCTTAGGGTCCGCGAAATACCGCTGTAGACGAGGAGTGATCGGAAAGTACCACACCACTTTTCAAGGAGCTTTCTTCCTCTTCTTGTATCGAGTGACGCCGCACACTGGACATATGGTAGACTTCGCGTGCTCGTACCGATAAATGATGCAATTGTTCATGCACACATGGTATTTCACGTGCGGTAAATCCAGAGGACACACAATTTTCTTCGCCTCCTCAAAACTGGTTGGGCACTTGTTCCCCTGGGGAAGACGTTCGTGCCATAATGACATGTTCTCGTTGAAGCATGCGTCGGTCATTTTGTGTTTTACCTTCATCTCCAGAGCCATGAACTTTACTTTCAGGCGGGTATCCTCGGGCCTGCATCCTTCATACAATGGAGTAACCGCGTCTATCTCCAGTTGATCCATCTTGGCTTTCTCTCGGGCGGCAGCTCTTGCGTTATCCGTCTGCTTGAGAAGAAGCTCTTGAATATGAGGGTCTTGCACCCAGCCCATCGATGGTCCATTGTCGTCTGCTCCGGCATCTTCATCTTCATGATCATGCCCTTCGTCTTGATCTTCCTCATCATCACGTCCGGCATCTTCTGCATGATGACTATGTATAGCATCACCGTCATGATCATGTCCTGGAGATTCTTCGTCTTCTCGCACGCCCTCGCCGCGGTGGTTGTCTTGCTGCCCTTCCTCATTTCTTGCCCGGCCCCCATGGACGACTTCATAGTCATCTTCATCACCTTGCCACCGATAGCCATCCATGAAACCACGCAAGAGCAGGTGGTCCCGCACCTGCCCGGAATCCGGGTCCGCAAGAAGGCTCTTCAACTTGCATCTTCGACACGGACATCTTATCTCCTTCTCATTCTTTTGAAGCATCTCGGCCTTCGCGGAGCTGAAAAACCTATTCATGATGCCTTCGGTCATCGTGCGGACCATGGTCGCCTGCGGGGTAGAGCAAAACGATATTTTAGAGCCAAGAAAAAATTTGGCATGACTTTCCCTAAAAATAGGACCAAAAAGAATGCATAGTGCCAAAATTCTCGCCGAAATAGAAATGAATCAACATTCTGGCGAAATATTGGCAACTATCGCATTTCAAATACCGGTACCTGCAAACACAAACATATATGCAACACCACAAACATATGCAACACCACAAACATACATAGGTCTAGCTAGGCCATAAAAAGTGCATGTGCACGTTGTTGGAGGGAGAAAAAAGTAGATCTACAACATAAAGAAAGCTTTCCCCTTACTTACCTATCAAAAAAGGTAATTTAACCACTTAATTTGGATGAATCTATGGTGCAAATGAGGTGAGGAGGAGGAGGCAGCCGAGACAAGCTTGGAGGAGGAGGTGGAGAGAATGAAGTGGGAAAGTGAGTGTGTAGGTGGCTGTCCAAAATATCTAGCTGGTCCCAGGTTACTAATGGCGCACCACCTACAAATGCGCCATTAGTAACCCTGGTTACTAATGGCGCACCGGCTGGTGGTGCGCCATTAGTATTTTTGGAAAAAATGATAGTAGTGGCGCACGGGTGAGTGGTGCGCCATTAGTATTTTTGGAAAAAAAATTATGCTAGTAGTGGCGCACCATGGGTGTGGTGCGCCATTAGTGTCTATCACACTAATGGCGCACCGACACATGGTGCGCCACTGCTATATAGTAGTGGCGCACCACATGACTGGTGCGCCATTAGTGTCCATATTATCTATAGCCCTTTTCCTAGTAATGATATGTTATTCTTGCTCATGTAATGCCTTGTTTTTCACTGTCATAATTTGTAGTATTAAGTTGCTTTTTGCATTGATCATCTTGGATTAATCTTGATGCCTATGAGCCTGAACCTTAAATGTTATTTGAAGCATGTAACCTATGGTTTGAGTGCATTGCAAGTTCTTGCTCATATGATTCTTGTAGCATGTTTTTTCCTTGATTGCAAAGTGCTTAGTTGCTGTTTTGGGCAGCTTGTGAGTGAAACTTGTACGGAGTATATGTGTTGAACCGTTGCTCCGTTTTGAGCATGCTCTACATGAAACTTGCTTAGTTTTGCATGTAGATTCATGTTACCTTGTTGAATCCATGTTTTGGAGTGTTTGTGATGTTGTTTGTATGCATTTTGCATCAATCCCATGTGTAACTTGTTTTGCTCATAACTTCTAGGTCGTAGCTCCGAATTAAACAAGCTTTATATGTAACTTGACTAGAAAACCATGTAGATCATCTTGGTGCATTTTAACTTGATGTTTAACAACTTCAACATTGAGTTCTAATCAGATCTGGACCAATTTCGAAATTTGCATATTAAGACTTACTGGAATTGTTATATGTTGTTTCTGGCCTCATTTAAACTTGCTTGGATGTATTGCTCTTGTATGCATCATCTCTTGCCATGAGTAGCATCATATAGACTTGTCATGCATCATACTTGGTTGAGCATCATGTCTTGCTTATGTGTTGTGTGTTTACCTTGTTGTTTGCTTCTTTCCGGTTGTGCTCCTTCTCGATAGTTCCCGTTTGGTTGCGATTGTGAGGATTCGTTTGTCTTCATGGCTTTGTGTTCTTCATGGACTCGTTCTTCTTCCTAGCAGGATTTCAGGAAAGATGACCGTCACCTTGGATCTCACTACTACCTTTGCTATGCTAGTTGTTCACTCTATCGCTATGTCGCGCTACCTACCACTTGTTTATCTAGCCTCCCAAATTGCCATGAAAACCTCTAACCTTTTTCAACCTTCCTAGCAAACCGTTGTTTGGCTAAGTTACCGCTTTGCATAGCCCCTCTTATAGCGTTGCTAGTTGCAGGTGTAGTTGCAGGTTGATCCATGTTGGAACATGGATATCATGAACTTTGTTGGGATATCACAACATCTCTTATTTAATTAATGCATCTATATACTTGGTAAAGGGTGTAAGGCTCGACCTTATGCCTGGTGTTTTGTTCCACTCTTGCCGCCCTAGTTTCCGTCATACCGGTGTTATGTTCCTTGATTTTGCGTCCCTAACACGATGAGGGGTATGGGACCCTCTTGACGTTTCTCTTTGAATAAAACTCTTCCAGCAAGGCCCAACATTGGTTTTACCATTTGCCTCATAACCTACACCTTGCATAGGGACTTGCTGGCCCCCGTGGATTTTTTTATTAGCCCCCCCCGGGCCAGTGCTCCTCTAAGTGTTGGTCCAAACCGAGCAGACTGCGGGGCCACCTCGGGGAAACTTGAGGGTTGGTTTTACTCGTAGGATGTCACATCCAAGTGTGCCCTGAGAATGAGATATGCGCTGCTCCTATTGGGATTTGTCGATACATTCGGGCGGTCTTGCTGGTTTTGTTTTACCATTGTCAGAATGTCTTGTGCAGCAGGATTCCGAGTCTGATCGGGTGACCCGCGATGGAGGATTGTCTCCGCGGATCATGAGCTTGTCATGGGCTAAGTTGGGACACCCCTGCAGGGTTTAAACTTTCGATAGTCGTGCCCGCAGTTATGTGGCAGATGGGAATTTGTTAATATCCGGTTGTAGATGACTTGAAGTAAACTCTTTTAAAATACACCAACCGCGTTGCGTAACTGTGATGGTCTCTTTTTGGGCAAGTTCGAGAAGAGAACATGGGTTGGATTATTTTTGATCGTAAGTAGTTCAGGATCACTTATTGATCATTTCTAGTTTGCGACTGTTTTCTCATCTTACTCTGGTATTCGTAAGTTAGCCACCATACTTTGCTTAGTTGCTACTGCAACCTCACCACTTTACCCCTTCCATAACTATTATGCTTTACTAGTCTTGATACCCATGGTAATGGGATTGCTAAGTCCTCGTGGCTCACAGATTACTACACCAATAGTTGCAGGTACAGGTAATGCGTTCATCATGATGTGAGAGCGACGTTTGCATGTTTTAGAGTTCTTGTTCCGCTTCTTCTTCGTTCGAGGGATAGGTTCCAGGTCGGGAGCCTGGGCTAGTAGGGTGGATGTCGTTTGAGCTTCTGTTTGTGATTCATCCGTAGTCGGATGTTGTCTTATGTATGATGTATTGATGTATTTTTGCGGCATTTGTATGCCTTGTATGTATCCCCATCTATTATTTAATGTTGATGTAATGATATCCACCTTGCAAAAGAATATCAATATGCAGTTCTATCCTTGGTGGGACCTTCGAGTCCCTTTAGGATAGTATTGCATATTGGGCGTGACACATGTGTACCTACAGGCAACCAGTAAATGGTAGAATTTAAACTGCAATTGCACAAATTATGTGAAATATTGTAAGACATGGGATGCAGCTCACCTCTACGGCAAACAAAAGCATAGGCCGTTATGACCCTGCGTAAGTACATGGACATGCATGCTAAGTGCAACAGGGTTAGCATCCACTAAAAATAGCAAATGGGCAACATCTCTAGTGAATAGTGATATCCTGAGTCATGTATTGTAAGTTTGTTGCTGGTATTGTTGAAATTGAGCTGGACACGGTAATATTTGAACATCACACAGTGTGCAGTACTTACATAAACAAGGCACGGACATGCTTAATACATCAACCGTACAAATCATAGCCGTTGCAAGTGGTATTGGTAAGATTTAGCTGGTCAGATCTTACCTGTTAAGTCCTGGGGGTAGTCGTTCGGGAACTTCATCTGGGACAGAGCCTGCACAATGTCAGTGGCGGTGGCCGAGGCGAGGTGTTCCTCCAAGTCAACACGCATAGCGGCCATCACGCCATGGACCGCCATCAGCTCCTGGCGGGGGGGGGGGGGGGGGGGAGGGGATTTGGAGCCATGAGGATGTTTCGCATGTGCCATTTAAGCAATCAGGTCGGGGATGTGATAGAGATCGATGGGTTACCTCACTGGATCCGAGCAGAACGTAGATGTGGTTGAAGCTGTGGTTGTGGCGGCGGCGGTTTGAGATGCCGGTAGGGGGAGGCGTGAGCGAGGGGGGATACTGAGGGGAAGGGGATGTGGTTGGAGGAATAAATTCTGAAATCACGCGCCTAATGAAAATTTCGGTGCGAAACTTGAAACTTGGGCGAGGGAAACACACAACACAGACGAAGCGCGTAAAATACTCGTATGCGAGAAAAAAGAAAGTTGGCAGATCCCGTCTCAAAAAATGTACAGGTGTACTTTATTTTTTTTGGGTCAATGGTACGCCTGGTTTATTAGGAAACATCGCACAGGTACTGGCTTATGGGTCATTAACGCAAAAAAAACCGCAGACGGGTACGGCATAGAAACCGTGTGTTTTGTGATCTTCTAATGATTGACGCAAAAAACGCACACGGGCACACATGCTAATCAACGCTCAAAGCCCTCAAAGGATGCTCTTACCGACATTATACGTTAATACTACAAACTTAAAGTACTACTGGTAATTTTCTCTAATACTACAAACTTAAACTACTTCTCACATGCTGCCATCAAGTCCTGCTGGCCAGACACCGGCGTTCTCCTTCTTGGCCTTGTAGGCGGCAGCCCGCCGTGCTTCGATCTCCGCCAAGCTCTCCTCACCACATCGTGCGACCTCTTTTTTCTTGCGGTGGCGGGACTCTCTTTTCTTGACTGTGTCGGTGGGAACGACACCTATGGAATCACAAGAATCCCTACTGTGGTTAGCGGGGGCGGGGTCGTGAGAAGAGCGGATCAAATAGATAGCACACGGTTCATTTATCTAGGTTTGGGCCGCGAGGATGCGTAAAACCCTACTCCTGCTTTGGTGGATTGTATATCTGTGTTCTTGAGCTAGCTATGGGGCGTGAGGAGCTCCAAAAATCCGAATCCTTCCTCTGGTCGCCTCGGGCCTACTTTTATAGGAAAAAGGGGTTGCCACGGTGGCACACAGGAGGTGGAAAGGGTACAGTGATGCGAGGTTATCCCTCGCATTACATGACAAGGCGCATTTAATGCATCTTGCCTAGGTGTCCTTGCTTTATCGGGGACGGGGGAGAGATCTGTCTTGTCCGTCGCCGCTCCTTCTCGTGTCGACACGCGCCCTGGCTAGCGACGCCTGCGATGCCATGTAGGTAGGCAAGCAGCTGAGGTGGCGCAGTGGTGGGTCTTCACGAAGATCTGCATGCCGCCACGCAGGTGCCTACCCAGCTGGTTGGGTCGGCAGCTGCATGCATGCAGTGGTGGAGGTTTAGTCGACGTGGGCCTGATGGGTGCCCTGCGGGTGTCCTCGGCAAGGGCCTTGCCGGGGCCCCGGCAAGGGTCTTGCCGAGGCGCCTGCTGTCATCCCCGGCAAGGCGCTTGCCGGGGGCCTTGTGGTCTTCCTCGGCTGGGATCCCGCCAAGGGTCGTCGTCTCCTTAGTGCGTATTTGATCTTGAATGTCTTCACAAAGATCTCCATGCCGCCACGGGGATGTCTCCCGATTCCTTGCCCTTTGGGGGCAGTGGACTCAAGGGTGATTTGCTCCGTAGGCGCGGGACGAGTCGCCGCGGCAAGGGTCTTGCCGGGGCTGCTAGAACTGTCTCCCGGCAAGGATCTTGCCGGGGGAGTCCACTTCGTCCCCTTTGCTCTTCGTGGTCTTGGCCTTGGCATCGTTCTAGTTCTCTTGCGCTTCGGTCTTACCCTGGCTCACCTCCCTTGCCTTGCTTGGTGTGGTGGTATCCGCGGCTCAGACTGCCCGTGCACAGTTATAAGGGTACAAAAAGTGTACCCCTCTTTTTGTACACCGACAGGAGCCCCCGGGCCTGGTCCACACATAAGCGCAACGCGTTGTTGGGCTAGGCCCAAAAACGATGCGCGGGCAGGCGGGGCGGTTTTTACTATTGTAAGATTCTTCACACGCTGCGCTTCCCATGATTCCCGCGTGTGGCACGGCGTGGGAAGGCGCGTGTGACGTGGGCAGCATGCATGGGGTTGGTTCCCGCAGGCATGCGTCACATCATAGTAAAGGGGCGGTTCGCGCCTTCCCCATAAATGGAGGGAGGCGTGGAGGCGCGGCCCATTTACTGAATGGGGCTGAGGCGCTGTCTTCAAGGCGTCCACTCCCCACGATCACAGGGTGGGGAGTGGTCGTCTCACCCGTCCCCTCGGTTCTGCACGTCCGCCACGTGTCTCCCATGCGCCTGGGGTGGCAAACGGTGGAGGCGGGAAACCGGGCCGTCGCTGGTTGGGGCGGTGGGTCGGTCTCTGCCTCCCTACGCCTTCCGTATCTTGATTGGCCGAGCGGGGCGGCTGAGCCCCAACCTCGATTCTTTATAAAGAGAGGGAGGGGGGATGGCGTCCCTTCCATCCGTCATGGAGAGAGGGAATCCTAGTCCTTCAAAAGTGGCAGCAAGGGTCGCCGCTCGACAACGCGTCCCTCCTTCTCCTGTGCCTGCGGCGGCAGAGTCAGCCGCGAGGGGAAGGGGGGCGAGGCCGGGGCGCTCGGGGAAGAGGAGGACGGGGTGGCGCGCCGGCCTCGCCTCCGCTAGCAGCTCCTCCTCCAATGGAGGGCCATGTTGGGGTTGACCCTTGTGAGTTCTTCTCAGGCTGCGCCGGCCGCCGCGTCGTCGCCTTCGTCTCCCGACTCCATTTGCGCGGGAGATGGAGCTGGATCCGCCGGAGTCATTGCGGCTGCACATGAGGGGCTGCGGGATCAGTGGCACGCGGGTCCGCGTCCACTTCCCCGCCCCTCACGTGATGTATCTTCGTCCGGGATGGAAGACGTTTGCTCATATCCACCGCTTGATGGAAGGGCTCACTCTCCATTTTAAACTGATGGAGGGTGGCCTTCTCTCCGTCAAAGTCTTCAGGGTCTTTGGGACCCGTGCAAGGTGCTGCGTGGAGAGCTCTTTTGATAGTGAAGACTCCTCCTTCGGCGGGAGTGACGAGGAGGACAGCGGCAGCAACGACGAGGGTAGTAGGTGGCAGGATGACGGGTCCGACTAGGTGTCGGGTGCCGCTCCGTGTGGCACCGGCGACCCCATCATCCTTGTCGCCGGCTCCCTGAACTTCTCGGGGTCGTCTCCTTGGGCGTCTGGCGTTGGGAGGCTGCGGAAGAGGAAGAGGGCGGGCGGCAAGGCCGTCAAGTCAGAGTACGCGGGCACCGATGCCTTCGACGCGTGCTGACGTCCTACCGCCTCGTCTTCGAGCTCTACTTCCGGCACCGCCATCACCATCCAGCCTTTGGACGGCCACCAAGATGTTCTCTTGGTGTCTTCTGCCACCCGTAGCTCGCCTAGGCGCTCCTTTTGTCCTTTTCGCGTCCTTGCCCTGCCTCCTGAGGAGAGGGACAAGAAAGGGATTATGGGCACCTTATCTCTTTTTAGTTTGTAAGCCTTCGGGCCTTTGTTGAATTTAAAACTTGTAATCCCATCATTCATGTTTTTCATTCCCTATGGACTGTACCTGAGTGGAATGTTTTTTTAATGAAAAAGGGATGCTTGCCGGGTCATTTGTTTGCGGGTGGAACCCACGACAAGGAGTAAATCCTTGATATCTTCAAGATAAACATTTCCTTGCCCGGCAACAGGCCTTGCCGTCTCCCCACTTCGCTCGACCTTCCTCACGCCTTTGGTGGAGGCAGGGATGAGGCGGGTTCAGGCTCCTTGTTTCATCCTTTCGCTGCCGCGACTACGACCAAACTTGGCCCCAGGAATGAGCCCTAGGGCCTAGAGTTATGGGAGCACGGTAGCTTAGGGGAAAACGAGGTTTCACATACCTCAGTCCATAATGGAATGCATGATAAGGGATGAAGAACTTATCTGAAGCTGTAGCCCCCGGCAACCCTGGTTTGCCGTGGGTGAATCTTTGCTCTTGCAGCCCCCGGCAATACTGGCTTGTCGGGGGCTAGATGCTGGTCTGTTCCTCTTTTTTCCCCAAGTGGTTCGGCATGGATATCTGTGTGTCCTGTGAACCAAAGAAGACAAAAGAAACACAAAGAGACGCACACTCGACCTCTAAGCTAGGGGTTAGTCGCCGCTAAGCACTATCAACCCTAACCAAGGACGAGACTCGACCTAGCATGCATGCTATAACTTAGGGCGCCAGCGCTTCATTTATTTATGCTCAGGGTCTGCACCTGGCTTTGTACAAAGGGTTACATGCGTCATCGGCAAGGCTCGTACAAAAGGTGGCTTGCCGGGGGGGCCGGCAAGCCGCGCCTCACGGGTAAAACTTGTGAAGATGCTCAATGTTCCAGGAGTTACTCACCGAAATGGCATCTTCGGTCTCTAGGCGGACTGCGCCGGGCCTGGTCACTCATATTACCCGATAAGGGCCTTCCCACTTTGTCGTCAACTTCTTGGAATTCTTTGTCGATTGAACGCGTCGAAGAACAAGGTCGCCTTCCTCAAAGCTTCGGGCATGAACCTTGCGGCTATGGTAGCGGCGCAAGGCTTGCTGGTAGCGCGTTGCTCTCACAGCCGCCCGAAGACAATCTTCCTCAAGGAGCGTTGCGTCATCTTGCCGCAATTGCTCTTGCTCAAGCTCGTCATAAGCGAGTACTCGAGGTGACCCATATATGAGTTCCGTGGGGAGAACTGCTTTTGCCCCGTATACCAGGGCAAAGGGTGTCTGGCCGGTGGCTCGATTTGGTGTTGTTCTGATTGACCAAAGAACCGCCGGCAATTCATCAATCCAGCGCCTTCCACTCTTGTGCAGTCTGTCAAAGGTCTTTGTCCTCAGGCCTCGCCGTACTTCAGCATTTGCCCTCTCAGCTTGACCATTGCTTTGTGGGTGAGCAACGGAAGCGAAACAGACCTTGCTGCCGAGGTCTTGAATATATTGCATGAAGGTGTGGCTTGTGAACTGCGTGCCATTGTCGGTGATAAACCTATTGGGTACACCAAAATGGCACACCAGTCCTTTCAAGAACTTGACGGCTGACTGTGCTGTGACCTTCCCCACTTCTTCCACTTCTGGCCACTTTGTGAACTTGTCGATTGCAACGTACAAGTACTCAAAGCCCCCGACAGCGCGGGGAAAGGGCCTAGTATGTCGAGCCCCCAGACCGAGAAAGGCTAGGAGAGAGGAATGGTTTGAAGGGCTTGAGCTGGCTGATGAAGCTTCTTTGAATGGAACTGACACGCTTCACACCTGGTGACTAGTGTCGTCGCATCCTGGAGGGCGGTGGGCCAGAAGAAGCCTTGCCGAAACGCTTTGCCGGCAAGGGCCCTTGACCCGATGTGGGATCCACACATGCCTCCATGTATCTCCGCCAACAGCCCAGTCCTTCCTCTTGAGGGATACACTTCAATTTCACGTCGTTCGGCCTCTTTCTATACAGGACGTCATCGACGAACTGGTACATAGTAGAGCGACGGGCTACTTTTTCCGCTTCTTCCTGCTCCTCAGGAAGTTCCCCTGTTTGGAGGAATCAGATGGTATGCTGTGCCCACGCTGGAGCCTGGGGCTCGACGGCGAGGACTAAAGGCATTTCCTCTGCTATCGGAGTGGCTGTCTCCATGGCAAGAGCTTGATGCTCTGTCGGAGCTAGCCGTCCCGTGGCGGGCTCAGTGTCTCCGGAAACATCCTTGCCGGTGGCTTCGGGGAGCTCGGCGGGAAAGTACTAGCCGGGCCTTGATTTTCTCCTCTTGTTCTGCTCTGTTGATGGATCAACGGATGGCTGAGTTAGCCGAAGCACAAAGGTACCTGGTTCCATAGGTAGCTTGAGGGCAGCGCGTTTTGACAAGTAAGCGGCGATATCATTCTCCGCTCAGGGAACGTATTCTGCCTGTATACCGTCAAAACGCTCTTCCAGCTTTCTCACTTCATCGACGTAGGCCTTCATCAACGGGCTTTGGTAATCCTTGTTGACTTGCTTGATGACAAGTTGTGAGTCGCCTCTGACGACGAGTTTCTTGATTCCGAGGTCCGCCGTGATCCTAAGACCAGCAAGCAGCCCTTCGTACTCAGCCGTATTGTTTGTTGACACCTCCCTGGGGAAGTGCATCTGGATCACGTACTTGAGGTGCTCTCCGGTGGGCGCGACAAGCAGTATGCCAGCCCCGGCGCCCTGTAAGGAGAAAGCCCCATCAAAGTACATGATCCAGTCGCAACTTGCCTCCTTGCCGGGGAGAGCAGTCTCTTGGGTTTCTTCGTCAGGCGTCGCGGTCCATTCTGCAACGAACTCCGCCAGGACTCGGCTTTGAATCGTCGAGGTACTCTTAAACTTGAGGCCAAAGCTGGACAGTTCCAGTGCCCACCCTACGATCCTTCCCGTTGCGTCTGGATTGTGCAATATCCGTTGCAGACGGAGGCGAGTGACGACAGTGATTTCGTGCGCCTGGAAGTAGTGACGCAGCTTCCTCAAGGCCATAAGAAGGCCGAAGAGAAGTTTTGGCACACCGGAGTACCTCGATCTAGCCCCCTACAGGAGGGAACTAACAAAGTAGACCGGGTGCTGCATCATTTTCTTCTTCGGCGGCACTTCAATTGGCTGCATCGTCTCGACATCGGTGGCATCAGGCTCAGTCGCTGCTATTACCTCATCATCAATTTCTCTCTGCGCCACTAGTACGGAGCAGACCACCTGGTTCGTTGCCGCCAGGTACAGCAGCAACAGTTCCTGTGGCCTAGGCGCAACTAGTATTGGCGCGGAGGAGAGGTACCTCTTCAAATCTTGCAATGCTGCTTCGGCTTCTAGCATCCACTCCATCGGGCCCGCCTTTTTCAAAATCTTGAAAAAGGGAAGGGCGTGCTCAGTGGACTTGGAAATGAACCTGCTCATGGCGGCAACGCAACCAGCAAGCCGACGCACATCCTTAACTCGCTTGGGCGCTTCAATCTGCTCTATAGCTTTGATCTTGTCCGGATTGCCCTCTATCCCACGATGTGACACAAAGAACTCGAGAAGCTTGCCAGACGGGATGCCGAAGACGCACTTCTCAGGGTTCAGCTTGAGATTGATCTTGCGTAGGTTTGCAAATGTTTCTTGTAAATCTGATATGAGGGTTGCCCTGTTCTTGGTTTTGACCACTATATCATCCATATAAGCTTCCATATTTCTATGGAGCTGGGGCTCAAAACCAATCCGGACCGCCCTTGGAAACATTGAACCAGCACTCTTCAAACCGAAAGGCATCCGTATAAAGCAATACGTACCACATGGGGTGATGAATGCCGTTTTCTCTTCATCTTCCCTTGTCATGAAGATCTGGTGGTAGCCGGAGTAGGCATCGAGGAATGACAACAGATCACACCCAGCTGTGGAGTCAACAATCTGGTCGATGCGCGGCAACGGGAAGGGGTCTTTGGGACAAGCCTTATTAATATCTGTGTAATCAATACACAGCCTCCACTTCCCATTTGCCTTGCGCACTACCACCGGATTGGCCAACCACGTTGGATGGAGCAATCCTCTTACCAAACCCGCTGCTTCCAGTTTCCGGATCTCCTCTGTGATGAACTCTTGTCGTTCCAAAGCTTGCTTTCTAACCTTCTGCTTGTAGGGCCGCGCATGAGGACAGACAGCAAGGTGGTGCTCAATCACCTCCCTGGGAACGCCGGGGATGTCGGATGTTTGCCATGCAAACACATCGCCATTCACCCGCAGGAAGGTGACGAGCGCGTCTTCCTATTTGTCGTCAAGGGTGGAGCTTATGGTAAAAGCTCCTCCCATGCCGTCCTCCTTGACAGAAACCTTCTTAGTTCCTGGCGGTGTGGCCCTGGACTTCTTGTTTCTGTCGGCGAAGCTCTCTGGCACGTCCTTGATGGGAGTGCTCCACTCCGAAGAGGTGCGCTTGCCGGAGTGGGT
The DNA here is from genome assembly GCF_056163025.1 of Triticum urartu. NCBI lineage: Eukaryota > Viridiplantae > Streptophyta > Magnoliopsida > Poales > Poaceae > Triticum > Triticum urartu. Next base: position 171,881,412 of record NC_141875.1, read on the forward strand.
GCCTGAGGTCTCACCCGTCTTCTTCTTTTGCCTTCCCGGGGCACCAGCGGCAGGAGCAAGCGCCTTAGCAGTGGCGGCTGCTGCAACTGCTTGTTGGTAGAGTTGGTCAGCGCAAATTAGCGCATCCTTCTTGTCTGATGGGACGGTGATGATCGTCACAGGCCCCGGCATCTTCGGGGTGTTGTAGGCGTAATGTCACGCCGCCATGAACTTGGCCACCACTGGGCGGCCAAGGATCCCGTTGTAAGGCAAGGGGGTCTTGGCAACATCGAACACAATCCTTTCTGTCATGTAGTTCAGATCACTCCCAAAAGTCACGGGCAACGTGACCTTTCCCTTTGGTTGACTTCTTCCCGGGTTGACCCCCTGAAACGTGCCCGTCTCTTCGAGGTCTTCATCAGGAATCTGCAATTTCTCGATCACCGCAGGCGAGATTAAGTTCAGACTGGCCCCGCCATCGACTAGCATCTTTGTCACCTTGAGGTTGCGTATTGTTGGTGAAACCAACAATGGCAAGCACCCGACTGCAGTAGTGCGATCAGGGTGATCCTAAGTGTCAAAAATGATAGGTGTGCTGGACCACTTCAGCAGCCTTTGGGCATCAAACGACGGTTCCGCCGCTGTAATCTCACGCGCCCACTATTTAAGATGGCGGTGAGAGGTATGCAGCGAGGCGCCGCCATCGACGCACATGCCCTCTGTAGCTTTCTGAAATTCTTGGTCACCAGACTCATCGTCCCCTTCGTGATCATCGTCTTCTGGCTTTTTGTCACGGCCCTGGGTGGGCCTCTCCTGCTGTTTATCTTTGCCGCGACGGCGCCTGGCCGTCATGCTTCTTGCCGGACCCCTCAGCACCGTCCTGGCCTTTCTCCTTGTCCCGCCTCTCATATTCAGCCCTCTGCTTCTCAGCAAGGAGCTCAACCTGTCGGCAGTTCTGGAGATCATGGACTTTGGTGCGATGGATCTTGCAGTATTGCTTGTCGGAGTTTCCTGGCTTCTCGACAGCCGCCAAGGCCCGGCAGGCGACACATCTGGCAATTTCCTTGCCGGGGTCATCTGCCTTGGTTATCTTGGCGGAGCCGGCGTCGTCAGATCCCTCGACGGCAAGCACAGCTTTACCTTTGCGCTTCCTGTTGCGGCACCGGCCTTTCTTCGCCGGGGCGGCAGTATCCTCATCTGAGGAGTCGGTTTCCACGTCGGCATCTTCGCCGAGGTACTTCCTTCCCTCTTCAGCTCGGGCACATCTGTCAGCAAGAATATAGAGTTCTGCCACATCTTTCACCTTGTTCATTGCCAGTCCTTCGCGCATCTTGCGGTTACGCACGTTCTGATGGAACGCGCTGATGATGGCGGCAGGGTGAACATCAGGGATATTGTACTGTACCTGGCTGAACCTCTGTATATACTTGCGCAGACTCTCGCCTCTCTTCTGGGGAATGACATCCAGGTCGCTTGCTTGGCCATGGGCTTGGTGACCTCTAGTAAAGGCGCCCACAAGCTCATGGCACAAATCCGACCAGGAGGAAATAGAGTCTACCGGCAAGTGCATCAACCACGACATGGCGTTGGGTTTAAGAGCCAATGGAAAGTAATTCGCAAGCACCTTATCGTCGCGGGCTCCGGCGGCTTGCATCGCGATGGTGTAGATGCTGAGGAACTCAGGCGGGTGAGTCTTGCCGTTGTACTTTTCGCCAACGTGAGGTTTGAAGGTGCGGTGAGTGGGCCACTGGAACTGCCGCAGCTCACGGGTAAAAGCCAGACAGCCTACCTCATAAGGTAGGCCTCCAGGGCTCTCTGGGTCCGGGTGGTTCACCGCAGGCCCTGCTCGCCTGTCTGACTGGTGGCGCGCTCCGTGCCGGCGCTCGATAGTGGTTCAAGCGTCTTCATGGGCTCGTTCCCGAAGAACTTGGCGTTGGTCACAGTGGGTCCGCGGGTCAGACGATGCTATGGAGATGTCGTCGCCCGTGACGTCGCGACGAGCCGGCGTCCGCGGTACCGGATGGGGAAGAGGTAAATGCAGCGTGGTCGCGGCGCCGCTGGCTTTTTCGCCACTGGTCCGCGGGACTCCATCGGAGCGTCGACCCGGGGGCCCCACCGGACTTGGTTCATCTTTGATGGCCACCACAACAAGGCTTCGAATAGTGACTCTCCATTCGTCGAGTTTCCCTGTAGTGGGAGGAAAGTCGAGGAGCAACTGCGCGCGCGCCAGGGCCTCTGCTAGCGTCGGTGGCGGCGAAACCTGCACGGATCGTGACGCGCTTCGACTTCTGACCATGTCAGAAGGAGCTCTATCACGACCCCGCGGTCGCATACTGTTTTCACCAGCCCCTCGGCGAGTGGGCAGGTCTTCTACATCCTGGGAGTGGCGCTCGGGGCTCTTCCTGCGGCGACGCCCGGGATCTTAGGCGTGATTACGCCGTTCGTCGCGCGCTGCCTGGGAGGAGCGCGCTGTTGGCGCCGGCGTGGGAGTCTTGGAGGCCCTTGCGTCACCTTCGGGCGGGGCGGCGATGACCTTGGAAGGCCCCGCTCCACCCTCGAAGGGCTTGGCTCCGCCTTTGGATTTGGCGACGTGTGGCCCGTTACCAGGCGCACAAACAGCGCCGCCTCCCAAACTCTGGCTGCAGGGATAGTGTTGGAGTTCGTGAGCAGCGCCCCGGGTCCTTTCTGCGACCGGTCCGCTGCTCGCCCGCGTCAGGACAGGCTGTCCGGCTTCCAACTGGCCAACCGCCACTGTCGTCTTCTTCTTGGGCGCCATGATGATGAAGAAGCGCTGAACTAACTGCTAAAGCCGATTCCCACAACTGCGCCCCCTACCTGGTGCGCCAAAGATGTCGGTGGGAACGACACCTATGGGATCACAAGAATCCCTACTGTGGTTAGCGGGGTCGTGAGAAGAGCGGATCAAACAAATAGCACACGGTTCGTTTATCTAGGTTCGGGCCGCGAGGATGCGTAAAACCCTACTCCTGCTTTGGTGGATTGTACATCTGTGTTCTTGAGCTAGCTATGGGGCGTGAGGAGCTCCAAAAAGCCGAATCCTTCCTCTGGTCGCCTCGGGCCTCCTTTTATAGGAAAAAGGGGTTGCCACAGTGGCACACAGGAGGTGGAAAGGGTACAGTGATGTGAGGTTATCCCTCGCATTACATGACAAGGCGCATTTAATGCGTCTTGCCTAGGTGACCTTGCTTTATCGGGGACGAGGGAGAGATCTGTCTCATCCGTCGCCGCTCCTTCTCGTGTCGACACGCGCCCTGGCCAGCGAAGCCTGCGATGCCATGTAGGTAGGCAGGCAGCTGAGGTGGCACAGTGGTGGGTCTTCATGAAGATCTGCATGCCGCCACGCAGGTGCTTGCCCAGCTGGTTGGGTCGGCAGCTGCATGCATGCGGTGGTGGAGGTTTAGTCGGCATGGGCCTGATGGGTGCCCTGCGGGTGTCCTCGGCAAGGGCCTTGCCGAGGCCCCGGCAAGGGTCTTGCCGAGGCGCCTGCTGTCATCCCCGGCAAGGCGCTTGCCGGGGGCCTTGTGGTCTTCGTCAGCTAGGATCCCGCCAAGGGTTGTCGTTTCCTTAGTGCGTATCTGATCTTGAATGTCTTCACAAAGATCTGCATGCCGCCATGGGGATGTCTCCCGAATCCTTGCCCTTTGGGGGCAGTGGACTCAAGGGTGATTTGCTCCATAGGCACGGGATGAGTCGCCGCGGCAAGGGTCTTGCCGGGGCTGCTAGAACTGTCTCCCGGCAAGGATCTTGCCGGGGGAGTCTGCTTCGTCCCCTTTGCTCTTCGTGGTCTTGGCCTTGGCGTCGTTCTAGTTCTCTTGAGCTTCGGTCT